>NC_057797.1:520567880-521167880 GCF_018294505.1 Triticum aestivum
TTCCTTTCTCCCTCTTTCTCCTTCCCTCTCCTCTCCTACTCCAACATGGAAAGGGGGAGTCCTACTCCCGGTGGGAGTAGGACTCCTCATGGGGCGCGCCAAGGGTGGCCGGCCCCTTCCCCCTCCTCTACTCCTTTATATACGGGGAGGGAGGCACCCCCTAGAGACACAACAATTGATCCCTTGGATCTCTTAGCTGTGTGTGGTGCCCCCTCCACCATAATCCACCTCGGTCATATCGTAGTAGTGCTTAGGCGAAGCCCTATGTCGGTAGAACATCATCAGCGTCACCACACCATCGTGCTGACGGAACTCTCCCTCAAAGCTCGGCTGGATCGGAGTTCGAGGGACGTCATCAAGTTGAACGTGCGTAGAACTCGGAGGTGTTGTGCGTTCGGTGCTTGATCGGTCGGATCATGAAGACGTACAACTACATCAACCATGTTGTGCTAATGCTTCTGCTTTCGGTCTACGAGGGTATGTGGACACACTCTCCCCTCTCGTTGCTATGCATCACCATGATCTTGCGTGTGCGTAGGAATTTTTTTGAAATTACTACGTTCCCCAACAGTGGCATCAGAGCCAGGTTTTATGTGTTGATGTTATATGCACGAGTAGAACACAAGTGAGTTGTGGGCGATACAAGTCATACTGCTTACCAGCATGTCATACTTTGGTTCGGCGGTATTTTTGGATGAAGCGGCCCAGACCGACATTACGCGTACGCTTACGCGAGACTGGTTCTACCGACGTGCTTTGCACACATGTGGCTGGCGGGTGTCAGTTTCTCCAACTTTAGTTGAACCGAGTGTGGCTACGCCCAGTCCTTGAGAAGGTTAAAACAGCACTAACTTGAGGAACTATCGATGTGATTTTGATGCGTAGGTAAGAACGGTTCTTGCTCAGCCCATAGCAGCCACGTAAAACTTGCAACAACAAAGTAGTGGATGTCTAACTTGTTTTTGCAGGGCATGTTGTGATGTGATATGGTCAAGGCATGATGCTAAATTTTATTGTATGAGATGATCATGTTTTGTAACCGAGTTATCGGCAACTAGCAGGAGCCATATGGTTGTCGCTTTATTGTATGCAATGCAATCGCCCTGTAATTGCTTTACTTTATCACTAAGCGGTAGCGATAGTCGTAGAAGAAATAGTTGGCGAGACGACAACGATGCTACGATGGAGATCAAGGTGTCGCGCCGGTGACGATGGTGATCATGATGGTGCTTCGGAGATGGAGATCACAAGCACAAGATGATGATGGCCATCTCATATCACTTATATTGATTGCATGTGATGTTTATCTTTTATGCACTTATCTTGCTTTGATTGACGGTAGCATTATAAGATGATCTCTCACTAAATTATCAAGGTATAAGTATTCTCCTTGAGTATGCACCGTTGCGAAAGTTCTTTGTGCTGAGACACCATGTGATGATCGGGTGTGATAGGCTCTACGTTCAAATACAACGGGTGCAAAATAGTTGCACACGCGGAATACTCAGGTTAAACTTGACGAGCCTAGCATATGCAGATATGGCCTCGGAACACTAAGACCGAAAGGTCAAGCGTGAATCATATAGTAGATATGATCAACATAGTGATGTTCACCATTGAAACTACTCCATCTCACGTGATGATCAGACATGGTCTAGTTGATTTGGATCACGTGATCACTTAGAGGATTAGAGGGATGTCTATCTAAGTAGGATTTCTTAAGTAATATGATTAACTGAACTTAAATTTATCATGAACTTAGTACCTGATAGTTTTTTGCTTGTCTATGTTGATTGTAGATAGATGACTCGTGATGTTGTTCCGTTGAATTTTAATGCGTTCCTTGAGAAAGCAAAATTGAAAGATGATGGTAGCAATTACACGGACTGGGTCCATAACTTGAGGATTATCCTCATTGTTGCACAGAAGAATTACGTCCTGGAAGCACCGTTGGGTGCCAGGCCTGCTGTAGATGCTGCTGACAACGTTAAGAACATTTGGTAGAGTAAAGCTGATGACTACTCGATAGTTCAGTGTGCCACGCTTTATGGCTTAGAACCGGGACTTCAACGACGTTTTGAACGTCATGGAGCATATGAGATGTTCCAGGAGTTGAAGTTAATATTTCAAGAAAATGCCCGCATTCAGAGATATGAAGTCTACAATAAGTTCTATAGCTGCAAGATGGAGGAGAATAGTTCTGTCAGTGAACATATACTCAAAATGTTTGGGTATCATAATCACTTGACTCAACTGGGAGTTAATCTTCCTGTTGATAGTGTCATTGACAGAGTTCTTCAATCACTACCACCAAGCTACAAAAGCTTCATGATGAACTATAATATGCAAGGGATGGATAAGACCATTCCCAAGCTCTTTGCAATGCTAAAGGCTGCGGAGGTAGAAATCAAAAAGGAGCATCAAGTGTTGATGGTTGCTACCTCTTGAGCATTGCGTTGGTTTTCCCCGAAGAGGAAGGGATGATGCAGGAAAGTAGCGTAAGTATTTCCCTCAGTTTTTGAGAACCAAGGTATCAATCCAGTAGGAGGCTACGCGCGAGTCCCTCGCACCTGCACAAAACAAATAAATCCTCGCAACCAACACGATAAGGGGTTGTCAATCCCTACACGGCCACTTACGAGAGTGAGATCTGATAGATATGATAAGATAATATTTTTGGTATTTTTGTGATAAAGATGCAAAGTAAAATAAAACAAAGTAAAAAAGCAATGGAAATAACTAAGTATTGGGAGAGTAATATGATGAAGATAGACCTGGGGGCCATAGGTTTGACTAGTGGCTTCTCTCGAGAGCATAAGTATTCTACGGTGGGTGAACAAATTACTGTTGAGCAATTGACATAATTGAGCATAGTTATGAGAATATCTAGGTATGATCATGTATATAGGCATCACGTCCGAGACAAGTAGACCGACTCCTGCCTGCATCTACTACTACTACTCCACTCATCGACCGCTATCCAGCATGCATCTAGAGTATTAAGTTAATGAAAATAGAGTAACGCCTTAAGAAAGATGACATGATGTAGAGGGATAAACTCATGCAATATGATGAAAACCCCATCTTGTTATCCTCGATGGCAACAATACAATACGTGCCTTGCTGCCCCTACTGTCACTGGGAAAGGACACCGCAAGATTGAACCCAAAGCTAAGCACTTCTCCCATTGCAAGAAAGATCAATCTAGTAGGCCAAACCAAACTGATAATTCGAAGAGACTTGCAAAGATAACCAATCATACATGAAAGAATTCAGAGAAGATTCAAATATTGTTCATAGATAGACTTGATCATAAACCCATAAATCATCGGTCTCAACAAACACACCGCAAAAAGAAGATTACATCGAATAGATCTCCACAAGAGAGGGGAGAACATTGTATTGAGATCCAAAAAGAGAGAAGAAGCCATCTAGCTAATAACTATGGACCCGAAGGTCTGAGGTGAACTACTCACACTTCATCGAAGGGGCTATGGTGTTGATGTAGAAGCCCTCCGTGATCGATGCCCCCTCCGGTGGAGCTCCGGAACAGGCCCCAAGATGGGATATCGTGGATACAAAAAGTTGCGGCGGTGGAATTAGGGTTTTGACTCTGTATCTGATCGTTTGGGGGTATGTAGGTATATATAGGAGGAAGGAGTATGTCGGTGGAGCAACAGGGGGCCCACAAGGGTGGAGGGCACGCCTGGGGGGGTAGGCGCGCCCCCTACCTCGTGGCCTCCTCTTTTGTGTCTTGACGTAGGGTCCAAGTCTCCTGGGTCTTATTCACTGAGAAAATCATGTTCCCGACAGTTTCATTCCGTTTGGACTCCGTTTGATATTCCTTTTCTTCGAAGCCCTAAAACAGGCAAAAAATAGCAATTCTGGGCTGGGCCTCCGTTTAATAGGTTAGTCCCAAAAATAATATAAAGGTGGATAATAAAGCCCAATAATGTCCAAAACAGTATATAATATAGCATGGAGCAATCAAAAGTTATAGATATGTTGGAGACGTATCAATCATCCCCAAGCTTAATTCCTGCTCGTCCTCGAGTAGGTAAATGATAAAAACAGAATTTTTGATGCGGAGTGCTACTTGGCATAATTTTAATGTAATTCTTCTTAATTGTGGTATGAATATTCAGATCCAAAAGATTCAAGATAAAAGTTCGTATTCACATAAAAATAATAATACTTCAAGCATACTAACAAAGCAATTATGTCTCCTCAAAATAACATGGCCAAAGAAAGTTATCCCTACAAAATCATATAGTCTGGCTATGCTTTATCTTCACCACACAAAGTATTTAACTCATGCACAACCCCGATGACAAGCCAAGCAATTGTTTCATACTTTTGACATTCTCAAAACTTTTTCAATCTTCACGCAATATATGAGCGTGAGCCATGGATATAGCACTATAGGTGGAATAGAATGGTGGTTGTGGAGAAGACAAAAAGGGAGAAGATAGTCTCACATCAACTAGGTGTATCAACGGGCTATGGAGATGCCCATCAATAGATATCAATGTGAGTGAGTAGGGATTGCCATGCAACAGATGCACTAGAGCTATAAGTATATGAAAGCTCAAGAAAAGAACTAAGTGGGTATGCATCCAACTCGCTTGCTCACGAAGACCTAGGGAAATTTGAGGAAGCCTATAATTGGAATATACAAGCCAAGTTCTATAATGAAAAATTCCCACTAGTATATGGAAGTGACGAAATGAGAGACTCTCTACTATGAATATCATGGTGCTACTTTGAAGCACAAGTGTGGTAAAAGGATAGTAGCATTGCCCCTTCTCTCTTTTTCTCTCATTTTTTTTATTTGGTCCTTTTCTCCTTTTTTATGGCATGTTTTCCCTTTTTTATTTTTTGTCCGGAGTCTCATCCCGACTTGTGGGGGAATCATAGTCTCCATCATCCTTTCCTCACTGGGACAATGCTATAATAATGATGATCATCACACTTTTATTTTCTTACAACTCAACAATTACAACTCGATACTTAGAACAAAATATGACTCTATATGAATGCCTTTGACGGTGTACCGGGATATGCAATGACTCATGAGTGACATGTATGAAAGAATTATGAACGGTGGCTTTGCCACAAATACGATGTCAACTGCATGATCATGCTAAGCAATATGACAATGATGGAGTATGTCATAATAAATGGAACGGTGGAAAGTTGCATGGCAATATATCTCGGAATGGCTATGGAAATGCCATAATAGGTAGGTATGGTGGCTGTTTTGAGGAAGGTATATGGTGGGTGTATGATACCGGCGAAAGGTGCGCGGTATTAGAGAGGCTAGCAATGGTGGAAGGGTGAGAGTGTGTATAATCCATGGACTCAACATTAGTCATAAAGAACGCATATACTTATTGCAAAAATCTACAAGTTATCAAAGCAAAGTATTACGCGCATGCTCCTAGGGGGATAGATTGGTAGGAAAAGACCATCGCTCATCCCCGACCGCCACTCATAAGGAAGACAATCAATAAATAAATCATGCTTCGACTTCATCACATAACAGTTCACCATACGTGCATGCTACGGGAATCACAAACTTTAACACAAGTATTTCTCAAATTCATAACTACTCAACTAGCACAACTTTAATATCACCATCTTCATATCTCAAAACAATTATCAAGCATCAAACTTCTCATAGTATTCAACACACTCATAAGAAAATTTTACTAATCTTGAATACCTAGCATATTAGGATTTTAAGCAAATTACCATGCTATTTAAGACTCTCAAAATAATCTAAGTGAATCATGTGAGATCAATAGTTTCTATAAAACAAATCCACCACCGTGCTCTAAAAGATATAAGTGAAGTACTAGAGCAAAACTATATAACTCAAAAGATATAAGCGGAGCACATAGAGTATTATAAAAGATTCCAAATCATGTGTGGCTCTCTCAAAAGGTGTGTACAGCAAGGATGATTCTGGTAAACTAAAAAGTAAAGACTCAAATTATACAAGACGCTCCAAGCAAAACACATATCATGTGGTGAATAAACATATAGCTCCAAGTAAAGTTACCGATAGAAGTAGACGAAAGAGGGGATGCCTTCCGGGGCATCCCCAAGCTTTGGCTTTTAGGTGTACTTAGATTATATTGGGCGTGCCATGGGCATCCCCAAGCTTAGGCTCTTGCCACTCCTTGTTCCATAATCCATCAAATCTTTACCCAAAACTTGAAAACTTCACAACACAAAACTCAAAGTAGAAAATCTCGTGAGCTCCGTTAGCGAAAGAAAACAAAAGACCACTTCAAGGTACTCTAATGAACTCATTATTTATTTATATTGGTGTTAAACCTACTTTATTCCAACTTCTCTATGGTTTATAAACTATTTTACTAGCCATAGATTCATCAAAATAAGCAAACAACACACGAAAAACAGAATCTGTCAAAAACAGAACAGGCTGTAGTAATCTGTATCTAGCGCAAGATCTGGAACCCCAAAAATTCTAAAATAAACTTCTGGACGTGAGGAATTTATCTATTAATCATCTGCAAAAAGAATTAACTAAATATCACTTTCCAAATAAAAATGGCAGCAGTTCTCGTGAGCGCTAAAGTTTCTGTTTTTTACAGCAAGTGTAGCAAGACTTTCCCCAAGTCTTCCCAACGGTTCTACTTGGCACAAACACTAATTAAACACAAAAAAATACAACCTAAACAGAGGCTAGATAAATTATTTATAACTAAATAGGATAAAAAAGCAAGGAATAAAAATAAAATTAGGTTTCCTCCCAACAAGCGCTATCGTTTAACGCCCCTAGCTAGGCATAACAAGCAAGGATAGATCTAGGTATTGCCATCTTTGGTAGGCAATCCATAAGTGGCTCTCATAATAGATTCATAAGGTAATTTAATTTTCTTTCTAGGAAAGTGTTCCATGCCTTTCCTTAATGGAAATTGGAATCTAATATTTCCTTCCTTCATATCAATAATTGCACCAATCGTTCTAAGGAAAGGTCTACCAAGGATAATAGTACATGAAGGATTGCAATCTATGTCAAGAACAATAAAATCTATGGGCACATAATTCCTATTTGCAACAATAAGAACATAAATAATTCTTCCCATAGGTTTCTTAATAGTGGAATCCGCAAGGTGCAAGTTTAGAGAGCAATCATCAAAATCACGGAAACCTAACAAATCACACAAAGTCTTTGGAATCGTGGAAACACTAGAACCCAAATCACATAAAGCATAGCATTCATGATCTTTAATTTTAATTTTCATAATTGGTTCCCACTCATCATAGAGTTTTCTAGGGATAGAAACTTCCAATTCAAGTTTTTCTTCATAAGATTGCATCAAGGCATCAACGATATGTTTAGTAAATGCTTTATTTTGACTATAAGCATGAGGAGAATTTAGCATGGATTGCAACAAGGAAATACAATCAATCAAAGAGAAATTTTCATAGTTAAATTCCTCGAAATCCATAATAGCGGGTTTAGCAACATCTAGGGTTTTAAGTTCTTCAATCCCACTTTTATAAATTTTAGCATCAAGATCAAAAAATTCCGAATTCTTGGAATGCCTTCTAGGTAAAGGTGGATCATATTCAGTCCCATCATTATCAAGATTCATATTGCAAAACAACGATTTAATAGGGGACACATCAATAACTTTTAGATCTTCATCTTTATTTTCATAGGAACTAGAAGAACACGCTCTTATAAAGGCATCTTTCTTAGCACGCATCCTAGCGGTTCTTTCTTTGCACTCATCAATGGAAATTCTCATGGCTTTGAGAGACTCATTGATATCATGCTTAGGTGGAATAGATCTAAGTTTCAAAGAATCAACATCAAGATAAATCCTATCAACGTTCCTAGCCAACTCATCAATCTTAAGCAATTTTTCTTCAATCATAGCATTGAAACTCTTTTGGGAAGTAACAAATTTTTTAATATTAGATTCAAAATGAGAGGGCATCTTATTATAATTTCCATAAGAATTGTTGTAGGAATTACCATAATTATTAGAGGGATTACTAGGATAAGGCCTAGGATTGAAATTTCCTCTATACGCGTTGTTACCAAAATTGTTCCTACCAACAAAATTCACATACATATATTCATTATTATTCTCAATAAAAGTAGACAAGGGCATATCATTAGGATTATAAGAAAAACTCTTACTAGCAAATAATTTCATAAGTTCATCCATCTTTCCACTCAAAACATTAATTTCTTCTATCGCATGCACCTTTTTATTAGTAGATCTTTCAGTATGACATTGAGAATAATTAACCATAATATTATCTAGGAGTTTAGTAGCTTCTCCTAAAGTGATTTCCATAAAAGTGCCTCCTACGGCCGAATCTAAAATATTTCTAGAAGAAAAATTCAATCTGGCATACAAATTTTGTATAATCATCCACAAATTTAAACCATGAGTAGGGCAATTACGTATCATTAGTTTCATTCTCTCCCAAGCTTGTGCAACATATTCATGATCAAGTTGCTTAAAATTCATAATATCGTTTCTAAGAGAGATGATCTTAGCGGGAGGAAAATACTTAGAGATAAAAGCATCTTTGCACTTGTTCCATGAATCAATACTATTTTTAGGCAAAGATGAAAACCAAGCTTTAGCATGATCTCTAAGCGAAAAAGGAAATAGCTTCAATTTAACAATATCATTATCCACATCTTTCTTCTTTTGCATATCACACAAATGAACGAAGCTATTTAGATGGGTAGCGGCATCTTCACTAGGAAGGCCGGAAAACGGATCTTTCATGACAAGATTCAGCAAAGCAGTATTAATTTCACAAGATTCAGCATCGGTAAGAGGAGCAATCAGAGTGCTAACAAAATCATTATTGTTGGTATTCGTGAAGTCACACAATTTAGTATTTATCTTGAGCCATTGTGACAAGCAAGCAAACTAACACACAAGCAAACAAAAAGCAAGCGGGCAAAAAGAGGCAAACAGGAAAGAGAGGGAGGATAGAGAGAGAGGGCGAATAAAACGGCAAGGGTGAAGTGGGGGAGAGGAAAACGAGAGGCAAATGGAAAATAATGTAATGCGGGAGATAAGGGTATGTGATGGGTACTTGGTATATTGAATTTTGCGTAGACCTCCCCGGCAACGGCGCTAGAAATCCTTCTTGCTTCCTCTTGAGCACTGCGTTGGTTTTCCTCGAAGAGGAAGGGATGATGCAGCAAAGTAGCGTAAGTATTTCCCTCAGTTTTTGAGAACCAAGGTATCAATCCAGTAGGAGGCTACGCGTGAGTCCCTCGCACCTGCACAAAACAAATAAATCCTCGCAACCAACACGATAAGGGGTTGTCAATCCCTACACGTCCACTTACGAGAGTGATATCTGATAGGTATGATAAGATAATATTTTTGATATTTTTTAGATAAAGATGCAAAGTAAAATAAAAGCAAAGTAAAAAAAGAAAAGGAAATAACTAAGTATTGGGAGATTAATATGTTGAAGATAAACCCGGGGGCCATAGGTTTCACTAGTGGCTTCTCTCGAGAGCGTAAGTATTCTACGATGGGTGAACAAATTACTGTTGAGCAATTGATAGAATTGAGCATAGTTATGAGAATATCTAGGTATGATCATGTATATAGGCATCACGTCCGAGACAAGTAGACCGACTCCTACCTGCATCTACTACTATTACTCCACTCATCGACCGCTATCCAGCATGCAACTAGAGTATTAAGTTAATGAAAACAGAGTAACGCCTTAAGCAAGATGACATGATGTAGAGGGATAAACTCATGCAATATGATGAAAACCCCATCTGGTTATCCTCGATGGCAACAATACAATATGTGCCTTGCCGCCCCTACTGTCACTGGGAAAGGACACCGCAAGATTGAACCCAAAGCTAAGCACTTCTCCCATTGCAAGAAAGATCAATCTAGTAGGCCAAACCAAACTGATAATTCGAAGAGACTTGCAAAGATAACCAATCATACATAAAAGAATTCAGAGAAGATTCAAATATTGTTCATAGATAGACTTGATCATAAACCCACAAATCATCGGTCTCAACAAACACACCACAAAAATAAGATTACATGGAATAGATCTCCACAAGAAAGGGTTAGAACATTGTATTAAGATCCAAAAAGAGAGAAGAAGCCATCTAGCTAATAACTATGGACCCGAAGGTCTGAGGTGAACTATTCACACTTCATCGGAGGGGCTATGGTGTTGATGTAGAAGCCCTCCGTGATCGATGCCCCCTCCGGCGGAGCTCCGGAATAGGCCCCAAGATGGGATCTCGTGGATACATAAAGTTGCGGCGGTGGAATTAGGGTTTTGGCTCCGTATCTGATCGTTTGGGGGTACGTAGGTATATATAGGAGGAAGGAGTACGTCGGTGGAGCTACAGGGGGCCCACGAGGGTGGAGGGCGCGCCTGGGTGGGTAGGCGTGCCCCCTACCTCGTGGCCTCCTCTTTTATGTCTTGACGTAGGGTCCAAGTCTCCTGGGTCTTGTTCGTTGAGAAAATCATGTTCCCGAAGGTTTCATTCTGTTTGGACTCCGTTTGATATTCCTTTTCTTCGAAACCCTAAAACAGGCAAAAAAACAGCAATTCTGGGCTGGGCCTCCGGTTAATAGGTTAGTCCCAAAAAATAATATAAAAATGGATAATAAAGCCCAATAATGTCCAAAACAGTAAATAATATAGCATGGAGCAATCAAAAATTATAGATACATTGGAGACGTATCAATGTCCAACAAGACCACTAGTTTCAAGAAAAAGGGTAAAGGGAAGAAGAAGGGGAACTTAAAGAAGAACGGCAAGCAAGTTGCTGCTCAAGAGAAGAAACCCAAGTCTGGACCTAAGCTTGAAACTGAGTGCTTCTACTGCAAACAGACTGGTCACTGGAAGCGAAACTGCCCCAAGTATTTGGCGGATAAGAAGGATGGCAAGGTGAACAAAGGTATATGTGGTATACACGTTATTGATGTGTACCTTGCTAATGCTCGCAGTAGCACCTGGGTATTTGATACTGGTTCTGTTGCTAATTTTTGCAACTCTAAACAGGGACTATGGATTAAGCGAAGATTCGCTAAGGACGAGGTGACGATGCGCGTGAGAAATGGTTCCAAAGTCGATGTGATCGCAGTCGGCACGCTACCTCTACATCTACCTTCGGGATTAGTTTTAGACCTGAATAATTGTTATTTGGTGCCAGCGTTAAGCATGAACATTATATCTGGATCTTGTTTGATGCGAGACAGTTATTCATTTAAATCAGAGAAGAGTGGTTGTTCTATTTATATGAGTAATATCTTTTATGGTCATGCACCCTTGAAGAGTGGTCTATTCTTATTGAATCTCGATAGTAGTGATACACATATTCATAATATTGAAGCCAAAAGATGCAGAGTTGATAATGATAGTGCAACTTATTTGTGGCACTGCCGTTTAGGTCATATTGGTGTAAAGCGCATGAAGAAACTCCATACTGATGGACTTTTGGAACCACTTGATTATGAATCACTTGGTACTTGCGAACTGTGCCTCATGGGCAAGATGACTAAAACGCCATTCTCCGGAACTATGGAGCAAGCAACAGATTTGTTGGAAATCATGCATACAGATGTATGTGGTCCGATGAATGTTGAGGCTCGCGGCGGGTATCGTTATTTTCTCACCTTCACAGATGATTTAAGAAGATATGGGTATATCTACTTAATGAAACACAAATCTGAAACATTTGAAAAGTTCAAAGAATTTCAGAGTGAAGTTGAAAATCATTGTAACAAGAAAATAAAGTTTCTACGATCTGATCATGGAGGAGAATATTTGAGTTACGAGTTTGGTCTTCATTTGAGACAATGCGGAATAGTTTCGCAACTCATGCCACCCGGAACACCACATCGTAATGGTGTGTCTGAACGTCGTAATCGTACTTTACTAGATATGGTGGGATCTATGATGTCTCTTACTGATTTACCGCTATTATTTTGGGGTTATGCTTTAGAGACGGCTGCATTCACGTTAAATAGGGCACCATCAATATCCATTGAGACAATGCCTTATGAACTATGGTTTGGCAAGAAACCAAAGTTGTCATTTCTTAAAGTTTGGGGCTGCGATGCTTATGTGAAAAAACTTCAACCTAATAAGCTCGAACCCAAATCGGAGAAATGTGTCTCCATAGGATACCCAACGGAAACTGTTGGGTACACCTTCTATCACAGATCTGAAGGCAAAACGTTTGTTTGCTAAATTTGGATCCTTTCTAGAGAAGGAGTTTCTCTCGAAAGAAGTGAGTGGGAGGAAAGTAGAACTTGATGAGGTAACTGTACCTGCTCCCTTATTGGAAAGTAGTTCATCACAGAAACCGGTTTCTGTGACACCTACACCAATTAGTGAGGAAGTTAATGATGATGATCATGAAACTTCAGATCAAGTTGTTACTGAACCTCGTAGGTCAACCAGAGTGAGATCCGCACCAGAGTGGTACGGTTATCCTGTTCTGGAGGTTATGTTACTAGACCATGACGAACCTACGAACTATGAAGAAGCAATGGTGAGCCCAGATTCCGCAAAATGGCTTGAGGCCATGAAATCTGAGATGTGATCTATGGATGATAACAAAGTGTGGACTTTGGTTGACTTGCCCGTTGATCGGCAATCCATTGAAAATAAATGGATCTTCAAGAAGACCGACGCTGACGGTAATGTTATTGTCTATAAAGCTCGACTTGTTGCAAAAGGTTTTCGACAAGTTCAAGGGATTGACTACAATGAGACTTTCTCACCCGTTGTGATGCTTAAGTCTGTCTGAATCATGTTAGCAATTGCTACATTTTATGATTACGAAATTTGGCAAATGGATGTCAAAACTGCATTCCTGAATGGATTTCTGGAAGAAGAGTTGTATATGATGCAACTGGAAGGTTTTGTCGATCCAAAGGGAGCTAACAAAGTGTGCAAGCTCCAACGATCCATTTATGGACTGGTGAAAGCCTCTCGGAGTTGGAATAAACGTTTTGATAGTGTGATCAAAGCATATGGTTTTATACAGACTTTTGGAGAAGCCTGCATTTACAAGAAAGTGAGTGGGAGCTCTGTAGCATTTATGATATTATATGTGGATGACATATTGTTGATTGGAAATGATATAGAATTTCTGGATAGCATAAAAAGATATTTGAATAAGAGTTTTTCAACGAAAGACCTCGATGAAGCTGCTTATATATTGGGCATCAAGATCTATAGAGATAGATCGAGACGCTTAATTGGACTTTCACAAAGCACATACCTTGACAAAGTTTTGAAGAAGTTCAAAATGGATCAAGCAAAGAAAGGGTTCTTGCCTATGTTACAAGGTGTGAAGTTGAGTAAGAATCAATGCCCGACCACTACAGAAGATAGAGAGAAAATGAAAGATGTTCCCTATGCTTCAGCCATAGGCTCTATCATGTATGCAATGCTGTGTACCAGACCTGATGTGTGCCTTGCTATTAGTTTAGCAGGGAGGTACCAAAGTAATCCAGGAGTGGATCACTGGACAGAGGTCAAGAACATCCTGAAATACCTGAAAAGGATGAAGGATATGTTTCTAGTTTATGGAGGTAACAAAGAGCTCATCGTAAATGGTTACGTCGATGCAAGATTTGACACTGATCCGGACGATTCTAAATCGCAAACCGGATACGTGTTTTTATTAAACGGTGGAGTTGTCAGTTGGTGCAGTTCTAAACAAAGCGTCCTAGCGGGATCTACATGTGAAGCGGAGTACATAGCTGCTTCGGAAGCAGCAAATGAAGGAGTCTGGATGAAGGAGTTCATATCCGATCTAGGTGTCATACCTAGTGCATCGAGTCTAATGAAAATCTTTTATAACAATACTGGTGCAATTGCTTTAGTAAAGGAATCCAGATTTCACAAGAGAACCAAGCACATCAAGAGACGCTTCAACTCCATCCGGGATCAAGTCCATGTGGGAGACATAGAGATTTGCAAGATACATATGGATCTGAATGTTGCAGACCCGTTGACTAAGCCTCTTCCATGGGCAAAACATGATCAGCACCAAGGCTCCATGGGTGTTAGAATCATTACTGTGTAATCCAGATTATTGACTCTAGTGCAAGTGGGCGACTGAAGGAAATATGCCCTAGAGGCAATAATAAAGTTATTATTTATTTCCTTATATCATGATAAATGTTTATTATTCATGCTAGAATTGTATTAACCGGAAACATGACACATGTGTGAATACATAGACAAAACAGAGTTTCACTAGTATGCCTCTACTTGACTAGCTCGTTGAATCAAAGATGGTTATGTTTCCTAACCATAGACAAAGAGTTGTCATTTGATTAACGGGATCACATCATTAGGAGAATGATGTGATTGACATGACCCATTCCATTAGCTTAGCACTTGATTGTTTAGTTTGTTGCTACTACTTTCTTCTTGACTTATACATGTTCCTATGACTATGAGATTATGCAACTCCCATTTACCGGAGGAACACTTTGTGTGCTACCAAACATCACAACGTAACTGGGTGATTATAAAGGTGCTCTACAGGTGTCTCCGAAGGTACTTGTTGGGTTGGCGTATTTCAAGATTAGGATTTGTCACTCCGATTGTTGGAGAGGTATCTCTGGGCCCACTCGGTAATACACATCACTTAAGCCTTCCAAGCATTGCAACTAATGAGTTAGTTGCGGGATGATGTATTACGAAACGAGTAAAGAGACTTGCCGGTAATGATATTGAACTAGGTATTGAGATACCGACGATCGAATCTCGGGCAACTAACGTACCGATGACAAAGGGAACAACGTATGTTGTTATGCGGTTTGACCGATAAAGATCTTAGTAGAATATGTAGGAGCCAATATGAGCATCCAGGTTCCGCTATTGGTTATTGACCGGAGACGTGTCTCGGTCATGTCTACATAGTTCTCGAACCCGTAGGGTCCGCACGCTTAAAGTTCGATGACGGTTATATTATGAGTTTATGTGTTTTGATGTACCGAAGGTAGTTCCGAGTCCCAGACGTGATCACGGACATGACGAGGAATCTCAAAATGGTTGAGACATGAAGATTGATATATTGGACGACTATATTCGGACACCGGAATGGTTCCGGGGGTTATCGGATATATACCGGAGTACCGGGGGTTACCGGAACCCCCCCCCCGGAGGTTAATGGACCTCATGGGCCCAATTGGTGGAAGAGGAGAGGCGGCCAAGGGGCAGCCGCGTGCCCCTCCCCTCCCAAGTCCGAATTGGACTAGGAAGGGGGGCGGCGCCCCCCCCCTTCCTTTCTCGCTCTTTCTCCTTCCCTCTCCTCTCCTACTCCAACATGGAAAGGGGGGAGTCCTACTCTAGGTGGGAGTAGGACTCCTCATGGGGCGCACCAAGGGTGGCCAGCCCCCTCCCCCTCCTCTACTCCTTTATATACAGGGAGGGAGGCACCCCCTAGAGACACAACAATTGATCCCTTGGATCTCTTAGCCGTGTGCGGTGCCCCCCTCCACCATAATACACCTCGGTCATATCGTAGCAGTGCTTAGGCGAAGCCCTGTGTCGGTAGAACATCATCGTTGTCACCATGCTGTCGTGCTGACGGAACTCTCCCTCAAAGCTCGGCTAGATCGGAGTTTGAGGGACGTCATCGAGTTGAACGTGCACGGAGGTGTCGTGAGTTCGGTGCTTGATCGGTCATATCATGAAGACGTATGACTACATCAACCGCGTTGTGCTAACGCTGCCGCTTTCGGTCTACGAGGGTACGTGGACATACTCTCCCCTCTCGTTGCTATGCATCACCATGATCTAGCGTGTGCGTAGGAAATTTTTTGAAATTACTACGTTCCCCAACAATTACACTCATCAAGGATATGTACGATAATACTGTGACAAGTGTTCGAACAAGTGACGGCGACACTGATGACTTTCCGATTGAAATAGGACAGCATAAAGGGTCAGCTTTGAGCCATTATCTTTTTGCTTTGGTGATGGATGAGGTCACAAGGGATATACAAGAAGATATCCCATGGTGTATGCTCTTTTCAAATAATGTGGTGCAAGTCGGCGATAGTCGGACGGGGTTTAATAGAAAGTTAGAGCTGTATAGACAAACTTTGGAATCGAAATTTTTTAGGCTTAGTAGAACTAAAAACCGAGTACACGAGGTGCGGTTTAAATACTACTAGGCATGAGGAGAGGGTTAGCCTTGATGGGCACGTGGTACCTCAGAAGTACACCTTTCGATATGTCGGGTCGATGTTGCATAAGGATGGTGATATCGATGCATGTGAACCATCGAGTCAAAGCTAGATGGATGTTGTTGCTCTTGGTCTTGGCCTTGTAGACATAGGCCATCCTCTTGCCGCCGTACCAGGCCACATCCTCCTTGGTGTTCACCCCCTCGATCTGCACCAGCGATGTCATCTCGTACTGGTTCGACTTGGGCCTCTTGTATCCGAGGATGGTGCCGTGGACGTAGAGCCTCACGCGCTGGCCGGTGCATCTCATCATCTTGCTACTGCAGCGCCACCGGGGAGGAGAGGTTCTGGGTGAGCTGCAAGAAGGCCAGCGCAACCAGGAAGGGAGGATGGATGAAGTGGTGCCAAGCTTCTGGCGTCCTCTATGACAAGAGAATGCCACAAAAGCTAAAAGGCGGGTTTTATAGGACACCAATTGACCTAGAATGTTGTGTGGCACTGAATGTTGCCAACTAAAAGGCGACATGTCCAACAGTTAGGTGTAGCAGAGATGCAGATGTTGAGATGGATATGTGGCCACATAAGAAAAGATCAGGTCCGGAATGCTGATATTCGTGATAGAGTTGGGGTAGCACCAATTGAAAAGAAGCTTGTCCAACATCGTCTGAGATGGTTTGGCATATACAATGCAGGCCTCCAGAAGCTCCAGTGCATAGTGGGACAGTTAAATCATGCTGATAATGTCAAGTGAGATCGGGATAGAGCAAACTTGACATGGGAGGAGCCCGTAAAGAGAGATATGAGGAACCAAGGAACTAGCCTACCTCAACTTGTTTAGGACTGAAAGGGGTACATTTTAGTATATACATGGGCACATGACTATAATCTGCAACATAGACAACTTGGAAGGCTTTATTACTGATATTCCTATATTTGGCTAGCTGGAAACCTACTTCCCCCCAGCTCTATCATGTTCACCTGTCCGGACGGTGTCCGTGCAGTACTGTACGGGACACCTAAGGCACACATAAATGAGCTACAAAGAAGTAGGTCCCAAAACGCATATTCAACACCCGACGCCTTTTTGAACTTTGTAATCAACTACTCTTCATCATTATCACTGACATACATACAAAAATTACATTTATGGACTTATCTTTCAGGAATTAAGTAGCTTACCCCCTCTTCATGATGTAATATCCTCGCAAAGAGCTCCACTGCTTTGCCAGATGCAATCGAGGTCAACCCAGGCATGGCTACTATTTCGTTAAGGACTAACTGCAAAACAATACAAACAAGCAAATATGAAATTATATTAAGGAACGGGTGTGAAAATTGTAAGTATAAAACAGAAACAAAAGGAGAAAAATTCCACAAATATAAGTCTTTATCTAGTATACATTGACAAAAGAACTCGAGTTGTTGTAGAAACAACAGCCTAATCTTCGGTGACCAAGAGCATCTTCGGTAGATAAATTATGTCCTGGACCAGCACCATGCCGCATGACAAGGTAACTATCATATCCTGATGCTGAAGTGATAGCGATCTGCAGTGGAGACAGAAGACCTTTAGTTCCCAAGAGCCACTATATGATGTAGAAAGATGGGGGATGTATTACTTATTTAACTGAACCACATGACTAGAATATATTAATTATCCTCTAAAGCCATTAAGTATTAGGATTACTTGGTCAATATGAGCTGATAAGTATTGCAACCCCATGCATGAATAAGGTGTCTGAGATTAACCTCATTTTCGTTTGCACAAAGTAGAGTTGGAAACCATCTACTCTCCCATGTGTCAGTCAACAAGAAGACCACATCACTGGAAGCTACTAATGCTTGAAAGCGCTTGCAATTATCAAGAACACTTGACATTTTGGTTGGAGAAACCGGGTTCCCAGGCACTGGTATTTCCATCTGGATGCCTTCAACCTCCTAAAAGGTAGCAATTGTTATCAACAAACAGATATGTAGGAAATGTAATATTCAAGATGAAGGTAGCAACGACTTACCACTGCAGGACATCTCTCTTTTAGATGTGGAACTATCGCAGTGGCTCTTGGGACACCACAATCATTACCTATGTAGAGTGATTGTTTGACTACATCAGGAATGGCAACACAACCACCATCAACCACTGTTAGTTTCTGTACACCCCAGGTCTGAAGATTTGGTTCCACCAAAAATAAAAAGGTAGGAAAGATGTGTAAGGGCATATATTGTTGAAGTTTGTTGGAAGGGATAGTATTACAGTTCGTTACAAGGGAGCATATATCTAGTGGTAGCACAAAGTACAAATCATGAGTAAGCGGGAAACTTCACAGCCAAGAGCTCCAGCACCCAACACAAGGCATCGAGCGCTATGCAACTTGTTTAAAACAAGAGAGGGATGTCGCCATCCCATAAGCTTCAAGTGCATCACCTGCTTTTCTTCATCCTAGTTGTGTATATGATAAACAATCAAATAGATTGCATTTGTTGATGATGATGTGCAAAGGAAGGTAAATAATCTTCACTACCTTGTTGGATTCGGTGAGTCAAGATCAATGGGTTTCATTATCTTTTCTTTCTTTCGATCCCCAGCCTTTTCTCCCTCCCATCCAATAATTCCAGGCACATAATCAGAGCCATCCCAACCTGTAATCACAACTAATGTTAAAAACAATTGCTAATGAGATTGTAAAGATCTTATTCAGATCGATCATAATACCATGAGGTCCTGCAAATGATGCTTCACCAATAAGGGACTTCTCTAGATCAGGTTCCCCATGTCTTTCTCTATAGCACAAGAACTGAACTTTCTCGATTTTCCACCGCAGGCTCAGGAATGCAATGTAGTTTCTAAGAGCCCAGCCAGGGTAATCTTGATGACCATGATCATAAAATCCAAACAGGAGATGCTTTACCAAATAAAAGTGTAAGCAGTGCATACTTGGAAGGTTCCAGAAATATTAAGAAAGTTGCAACAAGATATAATATTTTTTGCATATTATACATGAGGAGGATTTCAGAAAAAACACTAGAGAAATCAAAGATATTATGGTGTAGATCTTTTGGAGGAGAAGTCTATAGTTAGAAAAAAACCTAGATGTAGATATTTTAGGTATTGGATCTTAAATATTCAGGCATAAGAAATATCTAGCACATAGATAATTGTGGAGAATCTAGAGTAGAGATAATATCTACCGTAGGATTTGGAAAATTATTGCCACATGGTAGTATCAACATTGTAGAACTATAAACAAGGTGGCCTCACTCTCACCAAAGCAAGCAACAACTCATGGCTCAAACAAGTTGGGGTAGGGTAGACGTGAAACCCATAAGATCTCGTGACCAACTCATGGATCTGGCACATGGATAGCAAGCTTCCACGCACCCCTGTTCATAGCTAGTTCTTTGGTGATACTCCAATCCTCCAGGTCTCTCTTAATGGACTCCTCCCATGTCAAATTCGGTCTACCCCGACCTCTCTTGACATTCTCCGCACGCTTTAGCCGTGTGCTATGCACTGGAGCTTCTAGAGGCTTGCATTGAATATTCCCAAACCATCATAGACGATGTTGGACAAGCTTCTCTTCAATTGGTGTTCACCAAAGCAAGCAAAGAGAAGAAAAGAAGCTACAAATATGATATCTTAGAAATGTCCAAAAAGGAGCCAGTGTAGAGATAGATAGCTACTAATTGTACTAATAATTTTATGTAAACCAAATAAAGAGCTAAATATGCCTCATGATAATATAATCTCCAAAAATGCATGGACCCTCAAACACTTTGATGCAAGACCAACCATCAATATTTTTCATTTTACATTTATAGAAACAATACATGAATAATAAGTATAAAGTTTAATATGAGATCACAAAAAGTTGTGATGAAATGGATGACACAAACATACCTTTTGGTGATCGCCCGAATAACCTTTCCAGCACTTAAGTTGTCTTATAACGACAAAAGAATCTGAGTATATATGGACCCAAAAAAGGAAAACCTAAAATAATTGTCAATAAATATAGCAAATTAGATAAATATATACAAGTAATGATAAGTTGTGAAATATTAATTTTAAATGACATAACAAACTTGTGGTTTCATTTGAATCACGCCACACTTTCATTGATTTAGACAACAATGTTTCCTAAAGAAGTAAATACTTGGCACTCATTACCTATCATAAAAAGATAAAATAATATATGTGATATTAGGTGCATTACCTCCTCTTGGCTTAGCACCTCTGAGGCGCTATGCAGTGTGAGAAAAGTCATTTTAGAGTTCAAAACCAACGAGGGGAATGCAACATCATAATAGACCTTCCAATTTTTCAGATCCACAAATGATATCACAAGAAACCTCAATAGAAGAGTAGGATCCTCTTCAATTTTACTGGATAAAATATCATAAAATATCTACATCCACAATATATATATACAACATAAAATTGTGAAAATTGACAAAAACCGGAAATAATTAAGATTAAATATCTCCTATTAAACAATGTACCTTTTTTCCTTCTTCTTTGAGTAGAAGGTCCACATCTAGATTTTTGAAGCCCAACATGTTATTAGTGTTTATGAGGGTCCCCGGAACTATACAATTGTTCCTAGACTGAAATGGAGGTGATGCTTCTAATGATTTTGAGGATAGCCTGACGAGACCCAGAATTTTCGAATGTGCGCACAAAGTATAATAGCCTAGCACAAAAATAAAAAAATAATGTTAGTATATTCAAAAAGACTAGAACGATCCAAAACACACCCAGATAGTCAAACTAGAAGAATAAAAAACCACAAAATGCAAGTACTTCATGGTTGGGGCAGGGGAACTTTCTACCTCTTGAGCACTGTGTTGGTTTTCCCTTGAAGAGGAAAGGGTGATGCAGTAAAGCAGCGTAAGTATTTCCCTCAGTTTTTTAGAACCAAGGTATCAATCCAGTACGAGACCACGCTCGAGTCACCTCGTACCAACACAAACAAATAAGAACCTCGCAACCAACGCGATAAAGGGGTTGTCAATCCCTTCACGGCCACTTGCAAGAGTGAGATCTGATAGAGATGATACTGATAAGATAAATATTTCTGGTATTTTTATGATATAGATTGAAAGTAAAGATTGCAAAATAAAATAGATGGGAAACTTGTATGATGGAGAATAGACCTGGGGGCCACAGGTTTCACTAGTGGCTTCTCTCAAGATAGCATAAGTATTACGGTGGGTGAACAAATTACTGTCGAGCAATTGATAGAAAAGTGAATAATTATGAGAATATCTAGGCATGATCATGTATATAGGCATCACGTCCGTGACAAGTAGACTGAAACGATTCTGCATCTACTACTATTACTCCACACATCGACCGCTATCCAACATGCATCTAGAGTATTAAGTTCATAAAAACAAAGTAACGCCTTAAACAAGATGACATGATGTAGAGGGATAAACTCATGCAATATGATGTAAACCCCATCTTTTTATCCTCGATGGCAACAATACAATACGTGTCATTTCCCTTTCTGTCACTGGGATCTAGTACCGCAAGATTGAACCCAAAGCTAAGAACTTCTCCCATTGCAAGAAAGATCAATCTAGTAGGCCAAACCAAACTGATAATTCGAAGAGACTTGCAAAGATAACCCACTCATACATAAAAGAATTCAGAGAATATTCAAATATTGTTCATAGATAGACTTGATCATAAACCCACAATTCATCGGATCTTGACAAACACAGCGCAAAAGAAGATTACATCGAATAGATCTCCAAGAGAATCGAGGAGAACATTTTATTGAGATCCAAAGAGAGAGAAGAAGCCATCTAGCTACTAGCTATGGACCCAAAGGTCTGAAGTAAACTACTCACACATCATCGGAGAGGCCATGGAGTTGATGTAGAGGCCCTCTGTGATCAATGCCCCCTCCGGCGGAGCTCTGGGAAAGGCCCCAAGATGGAATCTCTTGGGTACATAAGGTTGCGGCGGTGGAAACAGGGTTTCGTGGTGCTCCTGGATGTTTGCGGGCTATATGGATATATATAGGAGGAAGAAGTAGGTCGGTGGAGCAACGAGGGGCCCACGAGGGTGGAGGGCGCGCCCAGGGGGTGGGCGCGCCCCCCTACCTCGTGGCCTCCTCGATTGTTTCTTGACGCCCACTCCAAGTCTCCTGGATCACGTTTGTTCCAAAAATAATGCTCTCGAAGGTTTCATTCCATTTGGACTCTGTTTGATATTCCTTTTTGGCGAAACACTAAAATAGGCCAAAAAATAGCAATTTGGGCTGGGCCTCTGGTTAATAGGTTAGTCCCAAAATAATATAAAAGTGTAAAAATAAGCCCATTAACATCCAAAATAGATAATATAATAGCATGGAGCAATCAAAATTATAGATATGTTGGAGACGTATCAAGCATCCCCAAGCTTAATTCCAGCTCGTTCTCGAGTAGGTAAATGATAAAAATAGAATTTTTGATGTGGAATGCTTCCTAACATATTTCTCAATGTAATTTTTCTTTACTGTGGCATGAAGGTTCAGATCTGAAAGATTCAATATAAAAGTTTAATATTGACATAGAAATAATAATACTTCAAGCATACTTACTAAGCAATCATGTCTTCTCAAAATAACATGGCCAAAGAAAGTTATCCCTACAAAATCATATAGTCTGGCTATGATCTATCTTCATCACACAAAATATTAAATCATGCACAACCCCGATGACAAGCCAAGCAATTGTTTCATACTTTTGATCTCAAACTTTTTCAATCTTCACGCAATATATGAGCGTGAGCCATGGATATAGCACTATGGTGGAATAGAATGGTGGTTGTCAAGAAGAAAAAAAAGAAGAAGATAGTCTCGCATCAACTAGGCGCATCAACGGGATATGGAGATGCCCATCAATAGATATCAATGTGAGTGAGCAGGGATTGCCATGCAACGGATGCACTAGAGCTATAAGTGTATGAAAGCTCAACAAAAGAAACTAAGTGGGTGTGCATCCAACTTTCTTGTGCACGAAGACCTAGGGCAATTTGAGGAAGCCCATCATTGGAATATACAAGCCAAGTTCTATTATGTAAAATTCCCACTAGTTTATGAAAGTGACAACATAGGAGACTCTCTATCATGAAGATCATGGTGCTACTTTGAAGCACAAGTGTGGAAAAAGGATAGTAACATTGTCCCTTCTCTCTTTTTCTCTCACATTTTTTTTATTTGGGCCTTCTTTTTTTGGCCTCTTTCCCTTTTTTTCATCCGGAGTCCCATCCCGACTTGTGGGGGAATCATAGTCTCCATCATCCTTTCCTCACTGGGACAATGTTCTAATAATGATGATCATCACACTTCTTTTTTACTTACAACTCAAGAATTACAACTCAATACTTAGAACAAAATATGACTCTATGTGAATGCCTCCAGCAGTGTACCGGGATATGCAATGAATCAAGAGTGACATGTATGAAAAAATTATGAACGGTGGCTTTGCCACAAATACGATGTCAACTACATGATCATGCAAAGCAATATGAGAATGATGAAGCGTGTCATAGCAAACGGAACGGTGGAAACTTGCATGGCAATATATCTCGGAATGGCTATGGAAATGCCATAATAGGTAGGTATGGTTGCTGTTTTGACTAAGGTATATGGTGTGTTTATGGTACCGGCAAAAGTTGTGCGGTACTAGAGAGGCTAGCAATGGTGGAAGGGTGAGGGTGCGTATAATCCATGGACTCAACATTAGTCATAAAGAACAAACATACTTATTGCAAAAATCAATTAGTTATCGGAAAAAAAAGTACTACGCGCATGCTCCTAGGGGGATAGATTGGTAGGAAAAGACCATCACTCGTCCCCGGCCGCCACTCATAAGGAAGGCAATCAATAAATAAATCATGCTCCGACTTCATCACATAACGGTTCACCATACGTGCATGCTATGGGAATCACAAACTTCAACACAAGTATTTCTCAAATTCACAACTACTCAACTAGCATGACTCTAATATCACCATCTCCATATCTCAAAACAATCATCAAGTATCAAACTTCTCTTAGTATTCAATGCACTTATATGAAAGTTTTTATTATGCCTAAAAGCAAATTGCCATGTTATTCTAAAGGACTCTCAAAATAGTATAAGTGAAGCATGAGAGATCAATTATTTCTATAAAATAAAACCACCATCGTGCTCCAGAAGATATAAGTGAAGCACTAGAGCAAAAACTATATAGCTCAAAATATATAAGTGAAGCACATAGAGTATTCTAATAAATTCTAATTCATGTGTGTCTCTCTCAAAAGGTGTGTGCAGCAAGGATGATTGTGGTAAACTAAAAAGCAAGGACTCAAATCATACAAGACACTCCAAGCAAAACACATATCATGTGGCGAATAAAAATATAGCTCCAAGTAAAGTTACCGATGAACAAAGACAAAAGAGGGAATGCCTTCCGGGGCATCCCCAAGCTTAGGCTTTTTGGTGTCTTTGTATTTACCTTGGGGTGCCTTGGGCATACCCAATCTTAGGCTCTTGCCACTCCTTGTTCCATAAATCATCGAATCTTTACCCAAGACTTGAAAACTTCACAACACAAAACTTTACAAGAAAATCTCGTGAGCTCCGTTAGCGAAAGAAAACAAAACACCACTTCAAGATAATGTAATGAACTCATTATTTATTTATATTGGTGTTAAACCTACTGTATTCCAACTTCTCTATGGTTTATAAACTCTTTTACTAGTCATAGATTCATCAAAATAAGCAAACAACGCATGAAAAACAGAATCTGTCAAAAATAGAACAGTTTGTAGTAATCTGTAGCTAACGCAAACTTATGGAATACAAAAAATTCTAAAATAAACTTCTGGACGTGAGTAATTTATCTAGTAATCATATGCAAAAAGAATTAACTAAATAGCACTCTACAATAAAAAATGGCAGCAATTCTCGTGAGCGCTAAAGTTTCTGTTTTTTACAGCAAGATCAAAAAGACTTTCCCCAAGTCTTCCCAATGGTTCTACTTGGCACAAACACTAATTAAACACAAAAACACAACCAAAACAGAGGCTGGATAAATTATTTATTGAATAACAGCAAGGAAAATATTGGGTTGTCTCCCAACAAGCGCTTTTCTTTAAAGCCTTATAGCTAGGCCTAAGATTTCAACGATGCTCACATGAAAGACAAGAATTGAAGCACAAAGAGAGCATCATAAAACATGTGACCAACACATCTAAGTCTAACATAATTCCTATGCATAGGCATCTTATAGGCAATCAAATTATCAAGGCAAGCAAAAACTAGCTTATGCAAGGAAGCGGAAAGAAACAATAGCAATCTCAACATAACGAGAGGTAATTTAGTAACATGAAAATTTATACCACCATATTTCCCTCTCTCATAATAATTGCATGTGGGATCATAAGAAAATTCAACAAAATAGCTATCACATGAAATATTTTCAACACGATCCACATGCATGCAAAGTTGACACTCTTCCAAAATAGTGGGATTAACATTAACTAAAGTCATGACCTCTCCAAACCCACTTTTATCAAAAAATTCATAAGATTGAACATTCTCCAAATATGTGGGATCTAAAGTTGACACCCTTCCAAACCCACTTTCAATAATATTGCAAACACTATTAACAATCTCATATTCATCATGGAGCTTAAATAAATTTTCAAGATCAAAAGAAGAATCACCCCAATCATGATCATTGCAACAAGTAGTAGACATAGCAAAACTAGCATCCCCAAGCTTAGGTTTTGCATATTATAAGCACAATTGACATTAATAGAATTTGTACTATCATCATTGCAAATCATGCTTTCTATTCAAAGATCCATCATGAATCACTACATAATGTACTTCATCACAATTTTCAGATTCACGAATTTCAAGCAAAACTTCATAAAGATAATCTAGTGCACAAAACTCGCTAGCAATTGGTTCATCATAATTGGATCTCTTAAAAAGATTAGCAAGCGGATGAGGATCCATATATCTTAGGTTCTCTGTTTAGCAATAAATAAACAACTATTCCAAGCAAACGAGCAAACGAGCCAAGTAAGACATCAAAGCAAATGAAAAGACGAACAGAAGAAGGGAGAATAAAATGGCAAGGGTGAAGTGGGGGAGAGGAAAACGAGAGGCAAATGGCAAATAATGTAATGCGAGGGATAAGAGTTTGTGATGGGTACTTGGTATGTCTTGACTTGGCGTAGATCTCCCCGGCAACGGCGCCAGAAATCCTTCTTGCTACCTCTTGAGCACTGCGTTGGTTTTCCCTTGAAGAGGAAAGGGTGATGCAGTAAAGCAGCATAAGTATTTCCCTCAGTTTTTGAGAACCAAGGTATCAATCCAGTAGGAGACCACGCGCGAGTCACCTCATACCTACACAAACAAATAAGAACCTCACAACCAACGCGATCAAGGGGTTGTCAATCCCTTCACGGCCACTTGCAAGAGTGAGATCTAATAAAGATGATAATGATAAGATAAATATTTTTGGTATTTTTATGATATAGATTGAAAGTAAATATTGCAAATAAATACGGGAGCGTTATTTTTGGAACAAACATGATCGAGGAGACTTGGAGTGGACGTCAAGAAACAATCGAGGAGGCCATGAGGTAGGGGGGCGCGCCCTCCACCCTCGTGGGTCCCTCGTTGCTCCACTGACCTACTTCTTCCTCCTATATATATCCATATACCTCGCAAACATCCAGGAGCACCACGAAACCATATTTCCACCGCCGCAACCTTCTGTACCCAAGAGATCCCATCTTGGGGCCTTTTCCAGAGCTCCGCCGGAGGGGGCATTGATCACGGAGGGCCTCTACATCAACTCCATGGCCTCTCCTATGATGTGTGAGTAGTTTACTTCAGACCTTTAGGTCCATAGCTAGTAGCTAGATGGCTTCTTCTCTCTCTTTGGATCTCAATACAAAGTTCTCCTCGATTCTCTTGGAGATCTATTCGATGTAATCTTCTTTTGCAGTGTGTTTGTCGAGATCCGATGAATTGTGGGTTTATGACCAAGTCTATCTATGAACAATATTTGAATCTTCTCTGAATTCTTTTATGTATGATTGGTTTATCTTTGCAAGTCTCTCCGAATTATCAGTTTGGTTTGGCCTACTATATTGATCTTTCTTGCAATGGGAGAAGTGCTTAGCTTTGGGTTCAATCTTGCGGTGCTCGATCCCAGTGAAACAAAGGGAAATGAAACGTATTGTATTGTTGCCATCGAGGATAAAAAGATGGGGTTTACATCATATTGCATGAGTTTATCCCTCTACATCATGTCATCTTGCTTAAGGCGTTACTCTGTTCTTATGAACTTAATACTCTAGATGTGTGCTGGATAGCGGTCGATGTGTGGAGTAATAGTAGTAGATGCAGAATCGTTTCGGCCTACTTGTCACGCACGTGATGCCTATATACATGATCATGCCTAGATATTCTCATAATTATTCGCTTTTCTATCAATTGCTCGACAATAATTTGTTCACCCACCGTAATACTTATGTTATCTTGAGAGAAGCCACTAGTGAAACCTATGGCCCCCGGGTCTATTCTCCATCATACAAGTTTCCCATATAGGTTTCATTCCGTTTGGACTCCATTTGATATTCCTTTTCGGAGAAACACTAAAATAGGCAAAAAAACAGCAATTTGGGCTGGGCCTCCGGTTAATAGGTTAGTCCCAAAAATAATATAAAAGTGTAAAAATAAGCCCATTAACATCCAAAATAGATAATATAATAGCATGGAGCAATCAAAAATTATAGATACGTTGGAGACGTATCAGAATTCCACTTCTTTTCAGGATTCCCAAGAGTTGTTTCCCATAGAGAAAATAATCTTGTGAGTGTTCACAACAAAGTGTACAAGCAGAAAGAGCAATCATGGCTAAAACAATAATTTGATAAACAAATGATGTTAGCACGGGATGGAACAAAATTTGCTAGCAAGTTACACACGAAGAGTACCATCCAAAGCAACATTTGAAGTAAACCTTATGGAGTGCACACAAAATATAAGAAACTATTTTCAAGAAACATTGAGCCGACAACCGTGTAATTGGTTCCTAGGACTTTCCCAACTGCACCCGCGAGCGACCGGGGGAACCCTAGCACGCCGCCCCCACCCCAACCCTCCTCTCACGCCCCTCCTCCTCCTGCCACCACCGAGTGAAGTCTGGCCTCCTGGATCTGGAAGGGTGGCTCGGGGCCTCCTGGACGGCAATGGGGCGGCACAACTGTCGTGGCTGGGTGGCAGCATAATCCGGGATGGCGTTCGGATGTGCCCTGGTGTCAACAGACTTCGACGGGTAGCGCGGATCCAATATGTCTTGGTGGATGCCATTCGGCAGCGTAATGGTGTAGGGGGCAGCCCATTTCGTGTTGGTCTTGCCATCACACTTGTGCTCTCCTTCCATGTTATGCAGTTGTGGTGTCAATCCGAGTCGGGCGCCCCTGAAGCTGTTGTGTTGTCGGGCGGATCTGCACGGATGGCCACGGTCTGGTGGCGTGCGGGCTTGCCATGGCCAAGGTCAAATAACTAGGGTGGAGCTTGCTCGACAGAGGCCGTCAGCAGCCACTCGGTGTGTTGCCCCCAGTCCAAGGGGACTGGCTGGAGACGTAGGCGCGGGCGCTTCCTACAGTGCAGGTGCTAACCCAAACTCGTTGGTTCATGTCAGGCTATGAGTGGATGGAATGACTCTACACTTCCTACCGTGGTTGATGTGTTGTGAAGTGGCCAATTGATGGTGTCTCGAGAGATGGATTCTGGGGGCGGCATCCTCGGGTGGTGGTCCGCATGGTTGGCTCTTGGCGGGGACCATGCTTCTTTGTTGCGTGAGCAGCAAGGGGTATAGCGGCGGGCGGCTCAGGCTTGTTCTCTGTCGTTGGCAGTAGCGATGCCGAGATCCAGATCTGGAGGCTTGTGTTTGTCATGGTGGTCCTGGATGCCTCGTTGCGGCACGGGCAAACTGTCGAGCGAAAGCTCCGCGCTTTGGTGCCGACGCACGCGGTTGCCGCTCTCCTCTTGAGCACATCGTTGTGGTTCTCCTCTCCGTGCCAGTTTACTGGGTGAAGACCCATGTCCGTCTCGGACTCGGCAATGGTGACGCTTAGCGTTGTTTTCCCTCCTGGGGGCGTTGTCATGGAGCTTAGTTATCTGGGGCGTATCGTGTCACTGTATTCAGGTTTTCCTGTGTTAGTTCTCGACCACATAGGCATGTATGTTTATGTTGTCCGGTTATGTCCGGATCTGCTTTGTATGAGAGGCTCCTCATTACCTTGTATATATCGTTCAACCGTTCACCTTGGTTTGATGCTTTATCTATAAAAAAGCAGGGCCAGAGCCAATTTCAAGAAGAAACATTGCACCACCAACTGGAGGAGCACGGATCTAAAAAAACTCCAGGAGCACCCACAGCTAAGACCACCTTCGATTCGATGCATGAAATACATAACCTCCATCCGCCCTAAATCTCTGCTATCGAAAAATTCTGAGACAATCAACATGGAAAGGGTGCTCACCAGTGATGGGGACTGGGGAGTCGTCAATGCCGAGGACGTCGAGCTTGAGGCAGTGGACGGCATCCCAGAATCCTGGATCAATGCAGCTCTCGATGGCCTCCATCTCGAGCGGACGCGCGTGCGTCTCAGCTTTCGCCGCCATCTTCCGTCTCGTCTTTTGGATTTCAATAACCCTTGCAATTGGAGCAGGGTTTTCTCTGGCTTATGTACTCCCTCCATTCCACAATGTAGTGCCTATAGATTTTTCTAAAAATCAAACTTTGCCAACTTTGATCAAGTTTATAGAGAAAACTATATACATCTACAATAGCAAACATGTACATTCTGAAAATATAACTCATGATGTATCCAATGATATGCATTTGGTATTATAGATGTACCTATTTTTCTCTATAAATATGGTCAAACTTTGTAATGTTTGACTTCTGAGAAAATCTATAGGCACTACATTATGTATAACTGCTGCACACGACATTGCGTTTGGTCAAGGAAAATCGGGGAAACAACGAAACCATCTTCAAATAGTAATTCGACTCGACCGTAACCTTTCCAGCTTCCCTCCAAAAAAAAGTCGGCCATGCTCTGGCCCAGGCCGGCCGACCGAGTTGGCAGCCTGTCAGGACCCAACCTTTTTTTACATGGACTCAACCTTGATGAGCTCCTAAAGTCTAAAGATTCTGAAGAATTGCACATTTTCACTGCTCACCTGCAGCTCACTTGCCTCTCCGCTGTGGCTGACGACTGAGCACCATCTATCTTGGATCCGATGGTATTCCTTCATATCAAAATATAAGACATTTTTGCAGTTCAATTCTCCCTCCGAGGGTCTCCCTGTGGTTGGTAGTATTGTTTGTCTCCTTTCTTGGGCCGTTCTGATGCTGGCTATCTTATCTCGTGTACTCCATATGTTCCTAAATATTTGTCTTTTTAGAGATTTCAAATGGACTATCACATACGGATGTATATAGACATATATTCACTCATTTTACTCTGTATGTGGTCATTTGTTGAAATCTCTAGAGAGACAAATATTTAAAAACGGAGGGAGTATTTGACTTGAACCCTAGCCGCTGGCCGGCATAAGCTTACTTGTAATCTCCTAAATTCTAGCAAGCATTCTTTTAGTAAATCCCTTTGACATGCTAAGCTTCCCCTGTTTCTAAGTGTTCCATCTCTGAATCTATCTCTCTGTTCACTCAAATCCCTTGCATGTACAATGGAAGTGTTGGGGAACGTAGTATTTCAAAATTTACCTACAATCACGCAAGATCTATCTAGGAGAAGCATAGCAACGAGCAGGGAGAGTGTCTCCACGTACCCTCGTAGACCGAAAGCGGAAGCGTTTAGTAACGCGGTTGATGTAGTCGAACGTCTTCGCGATCCAACCGATCAAGTACCGAATGCACAACACCTCCGTGATCTATACACAATCAGCTCGGTGACGTCCCTCGAACTCTAGATCCAACTGAGGCCAAGGGAGAGTTTCATCAGCACGACGGCGTGGTGATGGTGATGATGAAGTTACCGATGCAGGGCTTCGCCTAAGCACTACGACAATATGACCGAGGTGGAAAACTGTGGAGGGGGCACCGCACACGACTAAGAAATCAACTTGTGTGTCTATGGGGTGCCCCCCTCCCCCATATATAAAGGAGGGGAGGGGGCCGGCCGGCCTCAAGGGGCGCTGATGTCTACTACACAACCTTCTTCTTGTAGACATTGTTGGGCCTCCAAGTGCAGAGGTTTGTAGGACAGTAGCAAATTTCCCTCAAGTGGATGACCTAAGGTTTATCAATTTGTAGGAGGTGTAGGATGAAGATGGTCTCTCTCAATCAACCCTGTAACCAAATAACAAAGAGTCTGTTGTGTCCCCAACACACCCAATACAATGGTAAATTGTATAGGTGCACTAGTTCGGCGAAGAGATGGTGAAACAAGTGGTATATGGATGGTAGATAAAGGTATTTGTAATCTGAAAATATATAAACAGCAAGGTAACTAATGATAAAAGTGAGCGTAAACAGTATTGCAATGCTAGGAAACAAGGCCTAGGGTTCATACTTTCACTAGTACAAGTCCTCTCAACAATAATAACATAATTGGATCACATAACTATCCCTCAACATGCAACAAAGAGTCACTCCAAAGTCACTAATAGCGGAGAACGAACGAAGAGATTATGGTAGGGAACGAAACCACCTCCAAGTTATTCTTTCCAATCAATCCGTTGGGCTATTCCTATAGGTGTCACAAACAGCCCTAGAGTTCGTACTAGAATAACACCTTAAATCACAAATCAATCAAAACCCTAATGTCACCTAGATACTCCAATGTCACCTCAAGTATCCGTGGGTATGATTATACGATATGCATTACACAATCTCAGATTCATCTATTCAACCAACACATAGAACCTCAAAGAGTGCCCCAAAGTTTCTACCGGAGAATCATGATGAAAACGTGTGCCAACCCCTATGCATAGGTTCATGGGTGGAACCCGCAAGTTGATCACCAAAACATACATCAAGTGAATCACGTGGTATCCCATTGTCACCACAGATACGCACGGCAAGACATACATCAAGTGTTCTCAAATCTTTAAAGACTCAATCCGATAAGATAACTTCAAAGGGGAAACTCAATCCATTACAAGAGAGTAGAGGGGGGAGAAAACATTATAGGATCCAACTATAATAGGAAAGCTCGCGATACATCAAGATCATATCACCTCAAGAACATGAGAGAGAGAGAGAGATCAAACACATAGCTACTGGTACATACCCTCACCCCCGAGGGAGGACTACTCCCTCCTCGTCATGGAGAGCACCGGGATAATGAAGATGGCCACCGGAGAGGCATTCCCCCTTCGGCAGGGTGCCGGAACAGGTCTAGATTGGCTTTTGGTGGCTACGGAGGCTTCTGGCGGCGGAACTCCCGATCTTTGTGCTCTCAGATCATTTTAGGGTATATGGAGATATATATAGGCGGAAGAAGTACGTCAGGGGGGGCACGAGGGGCCCACGAGGGTGGAGGGCGCGCCCCCCTACCTCGTAGCCTCCTCGAAGCATCCCATACGTGCACTTCAAGTCTTCTAGGCTTCTTTCCTTCCAAAAATGAGTTCCATGAAGTTTCAGGTCAATTGGACTCCGTTTGATTTTCCTTTTCTTCGAAACCCTAAAACAAGGTAAAAACAGAAGCTAGCACTGGGCTCTGGGTTAATAGGTTAGTCCCAAAAATGATATAAAAGTGTATAATAAAGCCCATAAACATCCAAAATAGTAGATAATATAGCATGGAGCAATCAAAAATTATAGATACATTGGAGACGTATCAGCACCCCCAAGCTTAATTCCTGCTCGTCCTTGAGTAGGTAAATGATAAAAACAGACTTTTTGATGTGGAATGCTACTTGGCATAATTTCAATGTAATTCTTCTTAACTGTGGCATGAATATTCAGATCCAAAAGATTCAAGACAAAAGTTTAATATTGACATAAAAATAATAATACTTCAAGCATACTAACTAAGCAATCATGTCTTCTCAAAATAACATGGCCAAAGAAAGCTATCCCTACAAAATCATATAGTTTAGTCATGCTCCATTTTCGTCACACAAGAATGTTCTCATCATGCACAACCCCGATGACAAGCCAAGCAATTGTTTCATACTTTAGTAATCTCAAACTCATAAACCTTCACGCAATACATGAGCACGAGCCATGGACATAGCACTATGGGTGGAATAGAATGTGATGATGGGGGTTTTGTGGAGAAGACAAAAAGGAGAAAGTCTCACATCAACGAGGCTAATCAATGTGCTATGGAGATGCCCACCGATTGGTGTTAATGCAAGGAGTAGGGATTTCCATGCAACGGATGCACTAGAGCTATAAATGTATGAAAGCTCAACAAAAGAAACTAAGTGGGTGTGCATCCAACTTGCTTGCTCATGAAGACCTAGGGCACTTGAGGAGGCCCATTGTTGGAATATACAGGCCAAGTTCTATAATGAAAATTCCCACTAGTATCTGAAAGTGACAAAACAAAAGACTCTCTATCATGAAGATTATGGTGCTACTTTGAAGCACAAGTGTGGCAAAGGATAGTAGCATTGTCCCTTCTCTATTTTTCTCTCATTTTTTTTGGCCTTCTCTTTTTTTATGGCCTTTCTCTTTTTTTTGGGCCTTCTCTTTTTTTTATTTTTTTTATTCCTCACTTGGGACAATGCTCTAGAAAATGATGATCATCACACTTCTATTTATTTACAACTCAATGATTAGAACTCGATACTAGAACAAAAGATGACTCTATATGAATGCCTCCAGCGGTGTACCGGGATATGCATGAATCAAGAGTGACATGTATGAAAGAATTATGAACGGTGGCTTTGCCACAAATACTATGTCAACTACATGATCATGCTAAGCAATATGACAATGATGAATGTGTCATGATAAACGGAACGGTGGAAAGTTGCATGGCAATATATCTCGGAATGGCTATGGAAATGCCATAATAGGTAGGTATGGTGGCTGTTTTGAGGAAGATATAAGGAGGTTTATGTGTGAAAGAGTGTATCATATCACGGGGTTTGGATGCACCGGTGAAGTTTGCACCAACTCTCAATGTGAGAAAGGGCAATGCACGGTACCGAAGAGGCTAGCAATGATGGAAGGGTAAGAGTGAGTATAATCCATGGACTCAACATTAGTCATAAAGAACTCACATACTTATTGCAAAAATCTACAAGTCATCAAAAACCTTGGCACTACGCGTATGCTCCTAGGGGGATAGATTGGTAGGAAAATACCATCGCTCGTCCCCGACCGCCACTCATAAGGAGGACAATCAAATAACACCTCATGTTTCAAATTTGTTACACAACGTTCACCATACGTGCATGCTACGGGACTTGCAAACTTCAACACAAGCATTTCTCAAATTCACAACTACTCAACTAGCACGACTTTGATATTATTACCTCCATATCTCAAAACAATCATCAAGCATCAAACTTCTCTTAGTATTCAACACACTCATAAGAAAGTTTTTACTATTCTTAGGTGACTAGCATATTAGGATTATTTAAGCAAATTATCATGCTATTTAAGACTCTCATAATAATATAAGTGAAGCATGAGAGTTCATCTATTTCTTCAAAATAAAACTACCACCATGCTCTAAAAGATATAAGTGAAGCTCTAGAGCGAATGACAAACTACTCTGAAATATATAAGTGAAGATCAATGAGTAGTTAGATAATTATGCAACTATGTGAAGACTCTCTAACATTTAATAATTTAAGATATTGGTATTTTATTCAAACATCAAGCAAAACTAAATAAAATAAATTGACGCTCCAAGCAAAACACATATCATGTGGCGAATAAAAATATAGCTCCAAGTAAAGTTACCGATGAACGAAGACGAAAGAGGGGATGCATTCTGGGGAATCCCCAAGCTTAGGCTTTTGGTTGTCCTTGAATATTAACTTGGGGTGCCTTGGGAATCCCCAAGCTTAGGCTCTTGCCACTCTTATTCCATAATCCATCGAATCTTTACCCAAAACTTGAAAACTTCACAACACAAAACTTAAAGTAGAAAACTCGTGAGCTCCGTTAGCGAAAGAAAGCAAAACAACACTTCAAGGTACTGTAATGAACTCATTATTTATTTATATTGGTGTTAAACCTACTGTATTCCAACTTATCTATGGTTTATAAACTATTTTACTAGCCATAGATTCATCAAAATAAGCAAACAACACACGAAAAACAGAATCTGTCAAAAACAGAACAGTCTGTAGTAATCTGTAACTAACGCAAACTTATGGAACCCCAAAAATTATAAAATAAATTTCTGGACCTGAGTAATTTATCTATTAATCATATTACAAAAGAATTAACTAAATATCACTCTCCAAATAAAAATGGAAGCAATTCTCGTGAGCACTAAAGTTTCTGTTTTTTACAGTATGATCATAAAGACTTCACCCAAGTCTTCCCAAAGGTTCTACTTGGCAGAAAAACTAATTAAAACATAAAAAATCAATCATAACAGAGGCTAGATAAATTATTTATTACTAAATAGTAGCAAAAAGCAAGGAACAAAAATAAAATTGGGTTGCCTCCCAACAAGCGCTATCGTTTAACGCCCCTAGCTAGGCATGATGATTTCAATGATGCTCACATAAAAGATAAAAATTGAAACATAAAGAGAGCATCATGAAGAATATGACTAGCACATTTAAGTCTAACCCACTTCCTATGCATTGGGATTTTGTGAGCAAACAACTTATGGGAACAATAATCAACTAGCATAGGAAGGCAAAACAAGCATGACTTCAAAACTTTAAGCACATAGAGAGGAAACTTGATATTATTGCAATTCCTACAAGCATAAGTTCCTCCCTCATAATAATTTTCAGTAGCATCATGAATGAATTCAACAATATAACCAGAACCTAAAGCATTCTTTTCATGATCTACAAGCATAGAAATTTTATTACTCTCCACACAAGCAAAATTCTTCTCATGAATAATAGTGGGAGTAAACTCAACAAAATAATTATCATGTGAGGCATAATCCAATTGAAAACTAAAATCATGATGAAACGTTTCATGGATATCATTATTCTTTATAGCATACAAGTCATCACAATAATCATCATAGATAGCAACTTTGTTCTCATAATCAATTGGAACCTCTTCTGGAATAGTGGATTCATCACCAAATAAAGTCATGACCTCTCCAAATCCACTTTCATCAATATAATCATCATAAATAGAAGGCACGCTATCATCATAATAAATTTGCTCATCAAAACTTGGGGGACAAAAAATATCATCTTCATCAAACATAGCTTCCCCAAGCTTGTGGCTTTGCATATCATTAGCATCATGGATATTCAAGGAATTCATACTAACAACATTGCAATCATGCTCATCATTCAAATATTTAGTGCCAAACATTTTAATGCATTCTTCTTCTAAGACTTTGGCACAATTTTCCTTTCCATCATACTCACGAAACATATTAAAAAGATGAAGCGTATGAGGCAAACTTAATTCCATTATTTTGTAATTTTCTTTTATAAACTAAACTAGTGATAAAACAAGAAACAAAAAGATTCGATTGCACGATCTAAAGATATACCTTCAAGCGCTAACCTCCCCGGCAACGGCGCCATAAAAGAGCTTGATGTCTACTACACAACCTTCTTCTTGTAGACGTTGTTGGGCCTCCAAGTGCAGAGGTTTGTAGGACAGTAGCAAATTTCCCTCAAGTGGATGACCTAAGGTTTATCAATCCGTAGGAGGCGTAGGATGAAAATGGTCTCTCTCAAGCAACCCTGCAACCAAATAACAAAGAGTCTCTTGTGTCCCCAACACACCCAATACAATGGTAAACTGTATAGGTGCACTAGTTGGGCGAAGAGATGGTGAAACAAGTGGTATATGGATGGTAGATAAAGGTATTTGTAATCTGAAAATATATAAACAGCAAGGTAACTAATGATAAAAGTGAGTGTAAACAGTATTGCAATGCTAGGAAACAAGGCCTAGGGTTCATACTTTCACTAGTGCAAGTCCTCTCAACAATAATAACATAATTGGATCACATAACTATCCCTCAACATGCAACAAAGAGTCACTCCAAAGTCACTAATAGCGGAGAACGAACGAAGAGATTATGGTAGGGTACGAAACCACCTCAAAGTTATTCTTTCCAATGAATCCGTTGGGCTATTCCTATAGGTGTCACAAACAGCCCTAGAGTTCGTACTAGAATAACACCTTAAGACACAAATCAATCAAAACCCTAATGTCACCTAGATACTCCAATGTCACCTCAAGTATCCGTGGGTATGATTATATGATATGCATCACACAATCTCAGATTCATCTATTCAACCAACACATAGAACCTCAAAGAGTGCCCCAAAGTTTCTACCGGAGAATCACGACAAAAACGTGTGCCAACCCCTATGCATAGGTTCATGGGCGGAACCCGCAAGTTGATCACCAAAACATACATCAAGTGAATCACGTGGTATCCCATTGTCACCACATATACACACGGCAAGACATACATCAAGTGTTCTCAAATCTTTAAAGACTCAATCCGATAAGATAACTTAAAAGGGGAAACTCAATACATTACAAGAGAGTAGAGGGGGGAGAAAACATCATAGGATCCAACTATAATAGCAAAGCTCGCGATACATCAAGATTGTATCACCTCAAGAACACGAGAGAGAGAGAGAGAGAGAGATCAAACACATAGCTACTGGTACATACCCTCAGCCCCGAGGGAGAACTACTCCCTCCTCGTCATGGAGAGCACCGGGATGATGAAGATGGCCACCGGAGAGGGATTCCCCCTCCGGCAGGGTGCCGGAACGGGTCTAGATTGGCTTTTGGTGGCTACGGAGGCTTCTGGCGGCGGAACTCCCGATCTATTGTGCTCTCAGATTGTTTTAGGGTATATGGAGATATATAGGTGGAAGAAGTACGTCAGGGGGGCCACGAGGGGCCCACGAGGGTGGAGGGCGCGCCCAAGGGGGGTGGGCGCGCCCCCTACCTCGTGGCCTCCTCGAAGCTTCCCTTACGTGCACTTCAAGTCTTCTGGGCTTCTTTCCTTCCAAAAATGAGTTCCGTGAAGTTTCAGGTCAATTGGACTCCGTTTGATTTTCCTTTTCTTCGAAACCCTAAAACAAGGTAAAAACAGAAACTGGCGCTGGGCTCTGGGTTAATAGGTTAGTCCCAAAAAGGATTTAGAAGTGTATCATAAAGCCCATAAACATCCAAAACAGTAGATAATATAGCATGGAGCAATCAAAAATTATAGATACGTTGGAGATGTATCAGGCACGCCCAGGGGGGGACTCCTACTAGCAGTAGGTTCCCCCCTTTCCTAGTCCAACAAGGAGGGGAAGGAAGGAGGAAGGGGAGAGAAGGAAGGAGTGGGGCGCCTCCCCCACCCCTTGTCCAATTCGGACTGGGGGGCGCGCGCCACCTCCTAGCCGGCCCTCTCTCCTCTAAGGCCCATGGTGGCCCATTAACTTCCCGGGGGTGGTTCCGGTAACCCTCCCACACTCCGGTTTTATCCGAAACTCTCCGGAACACTTCGGGTGTCCGAACAACATGGCCCAATATATCAATCTTTATGCCTCAGCCATTTCGAGACTCCTCGTCATGTTCGCGATCTCATCCGGGACTCCAAAAAACCTTCGGTAAATCAAATCACATAAACTCATAATATCAATCATCATCGAACGTTAAGCGTGCAGACCCTATGGGTTCAAGAACTGTGTGGACATGACCGATACACTTATCCGGTCAATAACCAATAGCGGAACCTAGATGCTCATATTGGTTCCTACATATTCCACGAAGATCTTTATCGGTCAAACCGCTTAACAACATACGTTGTTCCTTTTGTCATCGGTATGTTACTTGCCCGAGATTCGATCGTCGGTATCATCATACCTAGTTCAATCTCGTTACCGGCAAGTCTCTTTACTCGTTCTGTAGTGCATCATCCCGCAACTAACTCATTAGTCACATTGCTTGCAAGGCTTATAGTGATGTGCATTACCGAGAGGGCCCAGAGATACCTCTCCGACAATCGGAGTGACAAACCCTAATCTCGATCTATGCCAACTCAACAAACACCATCAGAGACACCTGTAGAGCATCTTTATAATCACCCAGTTACGTTGTGACGTTTAATAGCACGCTAAGTGTTCCTCCGGTATTCGGGAGTTGCATAATCTCATAGTCATAGGAACATGTATAAGTCATGACGATAGCAATAGCAATAAACTAAACAATCATAGTGCTAAGCTAACGGATGGGTCTTGTCCATCACATCATTCTCTAATAATGTGATTCTGTTCATCAAATGACAACACATGTCTATGGCTAGGAAACTTAACCATCTTTGATTAACGAGCTAGTCTAGTAGAGGCATACTAGGGACACTCTGTTTGTCTATGTATTCACACCTGTACTAATTTCCGTTAATACAATTCTAGCATGAATAATAAACATTTATCATGATATAAGGAAATATAAATAACAACTTTATTATTGCCTCTAGGGCATATTTCCTTCAGTCTCCCACTTGCACTAGAGTCAACAATCTAGATTACATAGTAATGATTCTCACACCCATGGAGTCTTGGTGTTGATCATGTTTTGCTCGTGAGAGAGGCTTAGTCAACGGGTCTGCAACATTCAGATCTATATGTATCTTGCAAATCGATGTCTCCCTCCTTGACTTGATCGCGGATGGAATTGAAGCGTCTCTTGATGTGCTTGGTTCTCTTGTGAAATTTGGGTTCCTTTGCCAAGGCAATTGCACCAGTATTGTCACAAAAGATTTTCATTGGACCCGATGCACTAGGTATGACACCTAGATCAGATATGAACTCCTTCATCCAGACTCCTTCATTTGCTGCTTCCAAAGCAGCTATGTACTCCGCTTCACACGTAGATCCTGCCACGACGCTCTGCTTGGAACTGCACCTACTGACAACTCCACCATTTAATATAAACACGTATCCAGTTTGTGACTTAGAGTCATCCGGATCAGTGTCAAAGCTTGCATCGACGTAACCATTAACAACAAGCTCTTTGTCACCTCCATAAACGAGAAACATATCCTTGGTCCTTTTCAGGTATTTCAGCATGTTCTTGACCGCTGTCCAGTGATCCACTCCTCGATTACTTTGGTACCTCCCTGCTAAACTAATAGCAAGGCACACATCAGGTTTGGTACACAGCATTGCATACATGATAGAACCTATGGCTGAAGCATAGGGAATGACCTTCATTTTCTCTCTGTCTTCTGAAGTGGTCGGGCATTGAGTCTTACTCAACTTCACACCTTGCAACACAGGCAAGAACCCTTTCTTTGCTTGATCCATTTTGAACTCCTTCAAAACTTTATCAAGGTATGTGCTTTGTGAAAGTCCAATTAAGTGTCTTGATCTATCTCTATAGATATTGATGCCCAATATGTAAGCAGCTTCACTGAGGTCTTTCATTGAAAAATTCTTATTCAAGTATCCTTTTATGCTATTCAGAAATTCAGTATTATTTTTTATCAACAATATGTCATTCACATATAATATCATAAATGCTACGGAGCTCCTACTCACTTTCTTGTAAATGCGGGCTTCTCCAAAAGTCTGTATAAAACCATATGCTTTGATCACACTATCAAAGCGTATATTCCAACTCTGAGATGCTTGCACCAGTCCATAAATGGATCGCTGGAGCTTGCACACTTTGTTAGCACCTTTTGGATCGACAAAACCTTCTGGTTGTATCATATACAACTCTTCTTTAAGATATCCATTAAGGGATGCAGTTTTGACATCCACTTGCCAAATTTTATAATCATAAAATGCGGAAATTGCTAACATGATTCGGACGGACTTAAGCATCGCTACGGGTGAGAAAGTCTCATCGTAGTCAACTCCTTGAACTTGTCGAAAACCTCTCGCAACAAGTCGAGCTTTGTAGACAGTAACATTACCGTCAGCATTAGTCTTCTTCTTAAAGATCCATTTATTATCTATGGCTTGCCGATCATCGGGCAGGTCAACCAAAGTCCATACTTTGTTCTCATACATGGACCCCATCTCAGATTTCATGGCCTCAAGCCATTTCGCGGAATCTGGGCTCATCATCGCTTCCTCATAGTTCGTAGGTTCGTCATGGTCAAGTAACATGCACTACTGTAGGATGCTGCTAACACGACACTACGATGAGAGACCCTTCGAGAAACTGTGTGCGATGCAATAATCGCAAACGGTGATGTATGAAAACCGTCAAAAAAGGTGAAAATGTTTGCGATGGAGGATGCATCAAACACGGTTCATATTTAGTTGCATGTGCCATGAAGGGCATACGGTTCAGTTCAATTAACTATTTGTGATGAGGAGGAACAAAAGAAACGAGCAGCCAGATGAAGGCGTGTGCGATACACAGCATACGGTTCACTCGGATGAACTGTTTGTGATTAGGAACACAAAAGAAACAGGCAGCAAGATGAAGGTGTGTGCGATATACGGCATGCGGTTCACTCGAATGAACTGTTTGTGATTAGGAAACACAAAATAAACGGTCAGCCAGATCAAGGTGTGTGCGATATATGGCATGCGGTTCACTCGGATGAACTGTTTGCGTTGACACAAGAGAACAACAACGGTTCAACTTGACAAGACGTGTGTGTTGTGTGATGGGATTGCATGCGGTTCACTCGGCCCTTGTCATCAGTGTGTGACCTCTGTGGAAACCGTTCACTCCCCAGGTGCCTCTTCGTGTACCGTGGAAACCGTCCATCGACTCTTCACCTTGCCCTCTCGATTTGGAACTGTTGTCACATGCTAGCTCTTCCCCCCTCCTCCATTTGCCTTCACCCTTCCTTCTGCCATTGTTTGATCGTCTTCTCCATGGAGGGAACAAGCCGGAAATGACCCCGTTATTCTTGCCCCGATCTGAATGATGACGCGGTGGAGGAACTCATTGACCGGTGCGACGCCATCACCTCGGCTAGCATGGCAGGTTCGTTCAAGATCATTCTCGACTCAACTAATAACATCATTACAAGGAACCCAAGGGTCCAGGAGCGGTTTGATCTCCCCTATCTTCTTCGTCGTGACCCTGCTGACTGGCGCGGAGATGAGGGAAGCCTCGCCTTGTGTAAGTTGATGCCGCTTGATAATGATACGTATGATGTTAAGATGCCATCGCTTGAGGGCAAGGCTTGGGAAGGCACAAATGGAGATTGGGTTGTTTTTATTTGCTACAATTGCGAGTGGGAACTTTTGAATGTGTACACTCGTCACCGGGTTCCACTTTGAAAAATCTCAGACAACTGCCCAGAGGTTGAGTACACCGGTATTCTACGTGAGTTCAAATACGATCAGGCTGAATGTCGTCTACGGAAGATAGAAATTTGTCGAGTTCCCAACCGCTCTTGGGGTTATAGGAATGCTTATGTTGTCGCTATCTTCGACAAGCTTGTTGCTGTCCTTCATGGTTCGACTCGATGGATATTTGCTCAAAAATCAGTTTCTATACACAGATGAGTACTGTGATGCAATTCAATACGAGGGTCTTGTGTTTGCTGCCACAACTCGTGGCACTGTTTTTGCATGGAATCCTTATGATTTCGGTACGTTTGTCTTCCACCATAATTATAATTGTTTCATCCACATGCATGCGGGTTAGCTAGTTTCCTTTTACTAATTAATCTTCTTGTGTTTCCAAGGTCCTGTGAACATTCCACCACCTATACTTGAAAATTTTATTCACGAGCATGAGGACGAGTAGGACCCATATACTCAGTGGCGCCTAGCAACTTATTCCGATGGATCACCTCTTCTTGTCTGTATATGGGGCACTGCTAATGTTACTAAGGAAGCAGGTGTTTTCTCGTATGGTCACACTCTTTGGACCTATTCCAACATCTGTTGCAGGGTATTCGGGATGGATACTAGTGTACTAGTGCCAACACCTTCTCCCTGGTTCAGTATTGAAAGTCTTGGAGGAAACTCGCTCTTCCTTGGACAAAACTATCCAATGATGGTGGAAGGCGATCCAGCTGCTGTTGACACAACGTTACTACCATTTATGAGAAGCAACTATATTTATACCTTGGACATTACTATGCTTCCCTACCATCCCAATATGGGTCCTGACATAGGCCGCTTCAGCCTCGATGATTAGTCATGTGTTGGTCTCGAGATTGACAGTAGTTGGCCCTTCCCAGAGAATCACTTCTGGTTCAAAGCAAGTGTTTCCAACGCCGACGAGTGGTTGAGCTGAAGTTCATTTCATCGCTTTGTTATTTGTTGTGCGAGAAAAACTTTACTAGAATGTTTTGTTGGAAATGATCTATAATCCAACGTGTATCCTCGTTGTTGTTGTGGTTTGATGACTTGTTGTATGTAATAAATGGTACATTTGCATATGCGTCCATGAACTCACGCATGCTAGTGGTGTCCATATGAATAGTGCTAGTGATTTTAGTTGCAAAAATTAGATAGTGCTAGTGATTTGTGGCTGCATATTTTGACAAATCGCAATGTTACAAGGTTGACAAATGGCAATGTTACTAGATAAACAAATGTCAATATTTCTAGTTTGAGAAATGGCAACATACCCAAAATGATAGATATGCAAATCTTACCCAATTGTTTGTATGCGATTGCACATGGGTCATGCAAAACAACCTTTTGCATTAAAGGGATGCAAAAATCCTGCTCGGCACATTTTCCCTTGGCTTCCTGGGGAAGCTGTCGGTTTGCATACGGGTGTTCTAACAAATGTTTGCGATGAGTGTTTTATATTTAAAATTGTTGACTTTTTTTCAAAAGAAAATCGTTTGATAAGTCTGTACATTAAGAGAGAAAAATGCAAGTTCGTTCAAACCATATCTTTCATTCAGTCACACTGTGAAAATTTATATTCATATGATCGAGAATTCAAGATGCAGTATTAAACCCCAAAAAAACTATTTCCGGTGGCGGCGGAGGCGGCATGCTGCGCCATCGTTGTCATTTTCATCCTTCGGGACGCCGTTGTTGAAGTCTTCAAGGCAGCACAAAATGTTCTTCACTTGTAAATCAAACATCATGTCGTTGCGCGATCGACGGGCGGGGCACGAGAGGACGGCAACTGGCGCCACTGAGAGGTAGCGGTCGACGGCAGCGTCCCATGCTGCTGAGGGGGGGGGCGCACGAGCACAGGCACGGGCACGGCCAGTGCAGCCAAACGCATGGGACCAGTGCCGCGGTGGATGGAGGGGCGCGCACGGGCCCGGTGGGTGCAGCCAAACGCACGGGGGCTGGCGCCACGGTGGGTGGAGCGGCGCGCACGGGCACGGGCGCTGGCGCTGGCGTGTACACAAGCTCGCGCGGGTCCGCGGAGACCTCGCTGACGCCCGCGGCTTCCAGCTCTGCGATAGTGCTGGGCGACCAGCCCGTCAATGCTATGGGGATGGTCACTGGCGCGGGCGGGGGGATGGGAGCTAGGACGGGAGCGGGGGCAGCAACCGCTGCGGCCGGCTCATTCTAGGCCATGTCCATGAGGCCCCATTCCTCCTTATTTTCTATCTCCTCTGGCTCGGAGTCGACTTCACCAAACTTGAAGACTAGTGGCAGATGATCATTCTGCGCCATGGCAGTGGAGGTCTGCGGGGGGGAGGGGAATGGGAGGCGAACAGTAAGGCCGCCCGTATTAAACAGCGGCTCGGGCGCCATTAATGGAGAGGAAGGCGAGCGGCCATGGAAGTCAAAGGGCTCGCTTCCCAGTGAGCCTGTGCAGTGTACAACTCACACGCTTCCCGATGAGCCTGCGCATTGGAGGACAGTTTGCATGCATCTCGGTCAGCCTGCGCACCGAACTGCGCTCACATGCCTCCCATTCAGTCAAGGTCAAGCAGTTGTCCGCACGGCCCCTCCTACAGCCATTAAAACCAAGACACGTGGCGTCACGTGAATGGTTAACAGAACACACACGGTTTGAATTATACAAACGTTTGAGATATTAAAGTGGCAGCTGTTTTTTCAAAATGCCTTTGTTGGCTGTCATTATTCGAGTGCGCCTTCTCTCAAAATGGACATGAAAAATACCACATCATGTGCCATTCCATGATAGCATGCCAAGTTTCATGAATTTCAGACGAGTTTTGGATTTACTAGAATTTAAAAATCAGGCATCTCAATGTTTTGTCGGCAATCAACGGTGCCCTGGTGTTTGAAATTCATTCCTATTTCTTACATGGGACCTAAGCATGCACCCAAGGACACAGATTTGATTTTTCAACCAATTTATATGCACTGGAGCATGTGCATGTAGTTCAAATTTGAATTATGCACATAAATGCATTGACAACTCAGTTAATGCATAAAAATGTCCAAAAGAACCCCAAAAAATCACAAAAATTGACACAACACTCCTGTTGTTCTATGTTGACACGAGAAAAAAATTGGAAGCAATAAGAGGCAGTAGATATCATTTTGTCCCCAAAGGTGGGACATTCCCCACCGAAACCATGATGCTTGTTGTGAGAAGCTCTGGTTTGTGAGAAGCATATACCCAAACCTGCCCCAAACGGGACAAAAATTTTACCATGGCATGTTGATGCCGCTCCATGAAATCACGCCAAGTTTCATGAATTTCAGACGAGTTATGGATTTACAAGAATTTAAAAATGAGGCATCTCAATGTTTTGCCGGCAATCAACGGTGCCCTGGTGTTTGAAATTCATTCACATTTCTTGCATGGGACCTAAGCATGCACCCAAGGACATAGATTTGATTTCTCAACCAATTTATATGCACTGGAGCATGTGCATGTAGTTCAAATTTGAATTATGCACATAAATGCATTGAAAACTCAGTTAATGCATAAAAATGTCCAAACAAACCCCAAAAAATCCCAAAAATTGACACAACACTCCTATTGTTCTATGTTGACACGAGAAAAAATTTGAAAACAATAAGAGGCAACGGATGTCATCCCGTCACCAAAGGTGGTACGTTCCCTATCGAAACCATCATGCTTGTTGTGAGAAGCTCTGGTTTCTGAGAAGCTTATACCCGAACCTGCCCGAAATGGGACAAAAATTTTCACCATGGCATGTTCATGCCGCTCCATGATAGCATGCCAGGTTTCATGAATTTCAGACGAGTTTTGGATTTACAAGAATTTAAAAACCAGGCATCTCAACATTTTGCCAGCAATCAACAGTGCCATGGTGTTTGAATTTCATTCCCATCTCTTGCATTGGACCTAGAAATTCACCCAAGGACACACATGATTTTTCAACCAACTTTGGTGCATTGGAGCATGTGCTTGTAGTTTAAATTTGATTTATGCACATAAAAGGCCTAGAAAACCCAGTTAATGCATAAAAATGTCCAAACGAACCCCGAGAAATCCCAAAAATTGACACAACACTCCTATTGTTCTATGTTGACATGAGAAATTTTTTGAAAGCAATAAGAGGCAATGGATATCGTTTCATACCCAAAGGTGGGACGTTCCCTACCGAAACCATCATGCTTGTTCTATGTTGTGAGAAGCTTTGGTTTGTGAGAAGCATATACCCGAACATGCCCCAAATGGGACAAATTTTTTAACACGGCATGTTGATGCCGCTCCATGATATCATGCCAAGTTTCATGAATTTCAGACGAGTTTTGGATTTACTAGAATTTAAAAACCAGGCATCTCAACGTTTTGCTGGTAATCAACAGTGCCATGGTGTTTGAATTTCATTCCCATCTCTTGCATGGGACCTACAGATTCACCCAAGGACATACATGTGATTTTTCAACCAACCTTAGTGCATTGGAGCATGTGCTTGTAGTTCAGCTTTAAATGATGCACATAAAATGCCTAGAAAACCTAGTTAATGTATAAAAAGGCCAAACGAACCCCGAAAAATTCCAAGATTGAACACAACACTCTTGTTGTTCTATGTTGACACTAGAAATTTTTTTGAAAGCAATAAGACGCAACGGATATCGTCCCGTCACCAAAGGTGGTACGCTCCCTATCGAAACCATCATGCTTGTTGTGAGAAGCTCTGGTTTGTGAGAAGCTTATACCCGAACCTGCCCCAAATGGGACAAAATTTTCACCACGACATGTTCATGCTGCTCCATGATAGCATGCCAAGTTTCATGAATTTCAGACGAGTTTTGCATTTACTAGAATTTAAAAACCAGCCATCTCAACGTTTTGCCGGCAATCAACAATGCCATGGTGTTTGAATTTCATTCCCATCTCTTGCATGGGAACTAGAAATTCACCCAAGGACACACATGTGATTTTTCAACCAACTTTGGTGCATTGGAGCATGTGCTTGTAGTTCAAATTTGAATTATGCACATAAAATGCCTAGAAAATCCAGTTAATGTATAAAAAAGGCCAAACGAACCCCGAAAAATTCCAAGATTGAACACAATACTCATGTTGTTCTATGTTGACACTAGAAAAAAAATAAAGCAATAAGAGGCAACGGATATCGTCCCGTCCCCAAAGGTGGTACGTTCCCTATCGAAACCATCATGCTTGTTGTGAGAAGCTTATACCCAAACCTGCCCCAAATGGGACAAAATTTTCACCACGGCATGTTGATGCCGCTCCATGATAGCATGCCAAGTTTCATGAATTTCAGATGAGTTTTGGATTTACTAGAATTTAAAAACCAGGTATCTCAACATTTTGTCGGCAATCAACAGTGCTCTGGTGTTTGAAATTCACTCCCATCTCTTGCATGGGGCCTAGGAATTCACCCAAGGACACACATGTGATTTTTCAACCAACTTTAGTGCATTGGAGCATGTGCTTGTAGTTCAAATTTGAATTATGCACATAAAATGCCTAGAAAACCCAGTTAATGTATAAAAAAGGCCAAACGAACCCCGAAAAATTCATTCCCATTTCTTCCATGGGACCTAAGCATGCACTGAAGGACACAGATTTGATTTTTCAACCAATTTGTATGCACCGGAGCATGTGCATGTAGTTTAATTTTGAATTGTGCACCTGAAATGGCTAGAAAACCAGTTTAATGTATGAAATGTCCAAACGAACCCTGAATAATTCCAATTCTTTTACGACACACATACAGTTGCATGTTCACTGCAGATAAAAGGTCTAGCAATTCAAACACCGTCGATTGCCGCTGTGACCCCATTTTGTAATTCAAATCAAGTAGATCCCACACAGTTTATTCTCACCAACCCTGTGAGATGTAGTACAAAATATCGTGGAGCATCGTCGGTGTATAGTACGCCTATGGCTTATGCGAGAAGGTGTGTCGGTTGCAGTCCACAGCCGGCGTGTCAAGCACACTAGCTCTCTCCCCCAAAACTCCCGCCTCTACATCCCTCGCAATCTCGAAAATACCTACCGCCTAGAAGGTTTTAATGCTCGATAGCACACGATTAGTATGTGCGGACCATGTGCAATGTCTATTACTCCCGCTCTGCTTCAGTCCCTTGATTCAAATTTTCAGTAGCCCCGGCATTTTACTCCCGCCTCTGCATCCCTCGTGATCTCAAAAATATCTGCTCGCCCTTGATCCAAATTTTCAGTAGCCCCACCTTGTTACTCCCGCCTAGTAAAATTTTTCGTTGTAGCAATATTTCCTCAAACACAACCTCCGCTCACACAGACACACACAACCCTCGGAACAATTGGTAGGTCGCCGCCATCGCCAACGCCTCCATCCTCAACCTCTGCCTGTGTGCCGGGGAGCTCGAGTAGCCAATGGCCAAAAAGAGGTTTATCGCGGCCTTTTCGCCCGACGCCGGCGAGGTGGCCGCCGAGGTGTCCCCATCGTCCTCCACGGGCGCGATCCGCCATCGCCGGTCCCCCAATCCGCCTGCCGCCGCGCCCCTACACTAGTTCCAGGACTTCCTTGTCCTCCCCCGGACCCGGCAGCCGACGAAGTCCTACCTCGAGGTCCAGCAGCGGCGGTGGGGGACGTGGGTCGTCGAGATTACAGATCGAGAGACCCACACCCACCGGTGGATCGGTAGCTTCCACACGGCCGAGCTCGCGGCCATGGAGTACGACCGCTGGCAGGTCCGCTACCACGGCGTGGCGGCTAGGCTCAATTTCCCCTTCGGCACACGTCTGGTCCACCTCGTTCCGTCGGAACCAGGGGTGGTGAGCTCGGCTATGGTGCGGGACGACCATGAGGCGTGGGAGCGTCTCGAGGCCGAGGCCATCGACAAGGCCTACATGCAAGAGCTACGCCGGCAGCACCCGGAGCTCATAGAGGCGGAGTCTTTGTCGGCGCGGAGCGCGGAGACGTTATCGCGCTCTCCTCCGATGACGAGGTCGAAGGCGGCGAGGACGGTGGCGCGGAGGGCGGCGACGTTATTGCGCTCTCCTCTGATGACGAGGTGGAAGGCGGCGGCAACGGCGGCGCAGAGGGCGTCGAGGTGCGCCCCGAGGACGAGGAGATCGACGTCGACGAGTGGAGGAGTGCCTTCCCCAACGATCCCGACGATGGTACTGGCCCAGACCCGGCTCGCGGCACATCGTACATGACGAGGAAGGATTGGCTCGACCTCTACTTCGACCAAAAGTAGTTTAGTGATAACCCACAAGTATAGGGGATCGCAGCAGTTTTCGAGGGTAGAGTATTCGACCCAAATTTATTGATTCGACACAAGGGGAGCCAAAGAATATTCTCAAGTATTAGCAGCTGAGTTGTCAATTCAACCACACCTGGAAACTTAATATCTTCAACAAAGTATTTAGTAGAAAAGTAATATGATAATAGCGGTAACGGTAACAAAAGTAATAGTTTTGGTTTTATAGTGATTGTAACAATAGCAATGGAAAAGTAAATAAGCGAAGAACAATATGTGAAAAGCTTTTAGGCAATGGACCAATGATGGATAATTATGTCGGATGCAACACAGAACTACCTCCAGTTCATCAATGTAATGTAGGCATGTATTCCGAATATAGTCATACGTGCTTATGGAAAAGAACTTGCATGACATCTTCTGTCCTACCCTCCCGTGGCAGCGGGGTCCTATTGGAAACTAAGGGATATTAAGGCCTCCTTTTAATAGAGTACTGGACCAAAGCATTAACACATAGTGAATACATGAACTCCTCAAACTACGGTCATCACCAGTAAGTATCCCGATTATTGTCACTTTGGGGTTAACGGATCATAACACATAATAGGTGACTACAGACTTGCAAGATAGGATCAAGAACTCATATATATTCATGAAAACATAATAGGTTCAGATCTGAAATCATGGCACTCGGGCCCTAGTGACAAGCATTAAGCATAGCAAAGTCATAGCAACATCAATCTCAAAACATACTGGATACTAGGGATCAAACCCTAACAAAACTAACTCGATTACATGATAAATCTTTGATATCTACTACACAACCTTCTTCTTGTAGACTTTGTTGGGCCTCCAAGTGCAGAGGTTTGTAGGACAGTAGCAAATTTCCCTCAAGTGGATGACCTAAGATTTATCAATCCGTGGGAGGCGTAGGATGAAGATGGTCTCTCTCAAGCAACCCTGCAACCAAATAACAAAGAGTCTCTTGTGTCCCCAACACACCCAATACAATGGTAAATTGTATAGGTGCACTAGTTCGGCGAAGAGATGGTGAAACAAGTGGTATATGGATGGTAGATAAAGGTATTTGTAATCTGAAAATATATAAACAGCAAGGTAACTAATGATAAAAGCGAGCGTAAACAGTATTGCAATGCTAGGAAACAAGGCCTAGGGTTCATACTTTCACTAGTGCAAGTCCTCTCAACAATAATAACATAATTGGATCACATAACTATCCCTCAACATGCAACAAAGAGTCACTCCAAAGTCACTAATAGCGGAGAACAAACGAAGACATTATGGTAGGGTACGAAACCACCTCAAAGTTATTCTTTCCAATCAATCCGTTGGGCTATTCCTATAAGTGTCACAAACAGCCCTAGAGTTCGTAGTAGAATAACACCTTAAGACACAAATCAACCAAAACCCTAATGTCACCTAGATACTCCAATGTCACCTCAAGTATCATGGGTATGATTATACGATATGCATCACACAATCTCAAATTCATCTATTCAACCAACACAAAGAACTTCAAAGAGTGCCCCAAAGATTCTACCGGAGAGTCAAGACGAGAACGTGTGCCAACCCCCATGCATAGATTCCCAAGGTCATGGAACCCGCAAGTTGATCACCAAAACATACATCAAGTGGATCAATAGAATACCCCATTGTCACCACGGATATCCCACGCAAGACATACATCAAGTGTTCTCAAATCCTTAAAGACTCAATCCAATAAGATAACTTCAAAGGGAAAACTCAATCCATTACAAGAGAGTAGAGGGGGAGAAACATCATAAGATCCAACTATAGTAGCAAAGCTCGCGATACATCAAGATCATGGCACCTCAAGAACACGAGAGAGAGAGAGAGAGAGAGAGATCAAACACATAGCTACTGGTACATAGCCTCAGCCCCGAGGGAGAACTACTCCTCCTCGTCATGGAGAACATCGGGATGATGAAGATGGCCACCGGAGAGGGTTTCCCCCTCCGCCAGGGTGCCGGAACGGGTCTAGATTGGTTTTCGGTGGCTACAGAGGCTTCTAGCGGTGGAACTCCCGATCTATTGTGTTCCCCGAAGTTTTTAGGGTATATGGGTATATATGGGAGGAAGAAGTACGTCGGGGGACCTCCGGGCTGTCCACGAGGCAGGGGGCGCACCCAGGGGCTGGGCGCACCCCCCACCCTCGTGGGCAGCCCGGGACTCTCCTGGTCCATCTTCGATACTCCGTGGGCTTCTTTTGGTCCAAAAATAAGTTCCGTGAAGTTTCAGGTCAATTGGACTCCGTTTGATTTTCCTTTTCTGTGATACTCTAAAACAAGGAAAAAAACAGAAACTGGCACTAGGCTCTAGGTTAATAGGTTAGTCCCAAAAATCATATAAAATAGCATATAAATGCATATAAAACATCCAAGGTTGGTAATATAATAGCATGGAACAATCAAAAATTATAGATACGTCGGAGACGTATCAGCATCCCCAAGCTTAATTCCTGCTCGTCCTCGAGTAGGTAAATGATAAAAACAGAATTTTTGATGTGGAATGCTACCTAACATATTTCTCTAAGTAATTCTATTTATTGTGGCATGAATGTTCAGATCCATAAGATTCAAGACAAAAGTTTAATATTGACATAAAAACAATAATACTTCAAGCATACTAACTAAGCAATCATGTCTTCTCAAAATAACATGGCCAAAGAAAGTTCATCCCTAGAAAATCATATAGTTTGGTCATGCTCCATTTTCGTCACACAAGAATGCTCTCATCATGCACAACCCCGATGACAAGCCAAGCAATTGTTTCATACTTTAGTAATCTCAAACTTTTTTCAACTTTCACGCAATACATGAGTGTGAGCCATGGATATAGCACTATGGGTGGAATAGAATATAATGAGGGGGTTATGTGGAGAAGACAAAAAGGAGAAAGTCTCACATCGACGCGGCTAATCAATGGGCTAGGGAGATGCCCATCAATTGATGTCAATGCAAGGAGTAGGGATTGCCATGCAACGGATGCACTAGAGCTATAAATGTATGAAATCTCAACAAAAGAAACTAAGTGGGTGTGCATCCAACTTGCTTGCTCATGAAGACCTAGGGCACTTGAGGAGGCCCATTGTTGGAATATACAAGCCAAGTTCTATAATGAAAATTTCCCACTAGTATATGAAAGTGACAAAACAAGAGACTCTCTATCATGAAGATCATGGTGCTACTTTGAAGCACAAGTGTGGAAAAAATGATAGTAGCATTGTCCCTTTTATTTTTTTATTTTTTTTATTTGGCCCTTTTTTGGCCTTTCTTTTTTTATTTGGCCCCCTTTTTTGGCCTTTCTTTGGGGGGGCAATGCTCTATTAATGATGATCACCACACTTCTATTTATTTACAACTCAAAGATTACAACTCGATACTAGAACAAGATATGACTCTATATGAATGCCTCCGGTGGTGTACCGGGATTGCGATAAATCAAGAGTGACATGTATGAAAAATTATGAACGGTGGCTTGGCCACAAATACGATGTCAACTACATGATCATGCAAAGCAATATGATAATGATGATGCGTGTCATAATAAATGGAACGGTGGAAACTTGCATGGCAATATATCTCGGAATGGCTATGGAAATTCCATAATAGGTAGGTATGATGGCTGTTTTGAGGAAGATATAAGGAGTTTTATGTGTGATAGAGCGTATCATATCACGGGGTTTGGATGCACCGGCGAAGCTTGCACCAACTCTCAATGTGAGAAAGGGCAATGCACGGTACCGAAGAGGCTAGCAATGATGGAAGGGTAAGAGTGCGTATAATCCATGCACTCAACATTAGTCATAAAGAACTCACATACTTATTGAAAATCTACAAGTCATCAAAAACCGAGCATTACGCGCATGCTCCTAGGGGGATAGATTGGTAGGAAAAGACCATCGCTCATCCCCGACCACGACTCATAAGGAAGACAATCAAATAACACCTCATGTTTCAAATTTGTTACATAACGTTTACCATACGTGCATGCTACGGGACTTGCAAACTTCAACACAAGTATTTCACAAATTCACAACTACCCAACTAGCACAACTTTGATATCACTATCTCCATATCTCAAAACAATCATCAAGTATCAAACTTCTCTTAGTATTCAGTGCACTTATATGAAAGTTTTTATTATATCCCTCTTGGATGCCCATCATATTAGGACTAGTTTCATAACCAAAGCAAACTACCATGCTGTTCTAAAGACCCTCAAAATAATATAAGTGAAGCACGAGAGTTCATCTATTTCTTCAAAATAAAACCACCACCGTGCTCTAAAAAGATATAAGTGAAGCACTAGAGCATCAACAAACTACTCTGAAAGATATAAGTGAAGATCAATGAGTAGTCGAATAATTATGCAACTATGTGAAGACTCTCTAGCATTTAAGAATTTCAGATCTTTTTATTTTATTCAAACATCAAGCAAAGCAAAATAAAATAAAATAACGCTCCAAGCAAAACACATACCATGTGGCGAATAAAAATATAGCTCCAAGTAAAGTTACCGATGAACAAAGACGAAAGAGGGGATGCCTTCCGGGGAATCCCCAAGCTTAGGCTTTTGGTTGTACTTTAAAATTACCTTGGGGTGCCTTGTGCATCCCCAATCTTAGTCTCTTGCCACTCCTTATTCCATAATCCATCGAATCTTTACCCAAAACTTGAAAACTTCACAACACAAAACTTAACAGAAAACTCATAAGCTCCGTTAGTGAAAGAAAACAAAACACCACTTCAAGGTACTCTAATGAACTCATTATTTATTTATATTGGTGTTAAACCTACTGTATTCAAACTTCTCTATGGTTTATAAACTCTTTTACTACCATAGATTCGTCAAATAAGTAAACAACACATAAAAACAGAATCTGTCAAAAACAGAACAGTCTGTAGTAATCTGTATCAAACGTATACTTATGGAACTCATAAAATTCTCAAATAAATTGGTGGACCTGAGTAATTTATCTATTAATCATCTTCAAAAAGAATTAACTCAATAGCACTCTCCAATAAAAAGTGGCAGCAATTCTCGTGAGCGCTAAAGTTTCTGTTTTTTACAGCCTGATCGCAAAGACTTTCCCCAAGTCTTCCCAAAGGTTCTACTTGGCACAAACACTAATTAAACACAAAAAACACAACCATAACAGAGGCTAGATGATTAATTTATTACTAGACATGAACAAAAAGCAAGGAACAAAAATAAAGTTGGGTTGCCTCCCAACAAGCGCTATCGTTTAACGCCCCTAGCTAGGCATGATGATTTCAATGATGCTCACATAAAAGATAAAAATTGAAACATAAATAGAGCATCAAGAAGAATATGACTAGAACATTTAAGTCTAACCCACTTGTCGGGGAACGTAGCATAAATTCAAAATTTTCCTACGTGTCACCAAGATCTATCTATGGAGTCATCTAGCAACGAGGGAGGAGTGGATCTACATACCCTTGTAGATCGCGCGCGGAAGCGTTCAAGAGAACGGGATTGATGGAGTCATACTCGTCGTGATCCAAATCACCGATTATCCTAGCGCCGAACGGACGGCACCTCCGCGTTCAACACACGTACGGAGCAGCGATGTCTCCTCCTTCTTGATCCAGCAAGGGGGAAGGAGAGGTTGATGGAGATCCAGCAGCACGACGGCGTGGTGGTGGAAGTAGCGGGATTCCAACAGGGCTTCGCCAAGCGCTGCGGGAGGAGGGAGATGTGTCATGGGAGGGAGAGGGAGGTGCCAGGGCTTAGGTATTGCTGCCCTCCCTTTCCCCCACTATATATAGGGCCAAGGGAGAGGGGGGGCGCAGCCTTGGCCATTCCTCCAAGGAAGGGTGCGGCCAAGGGGGGGAGGAGTCCATCCTCCCCAAGGCACCTCGGAGGTGCCTTCCCCCTTTAGGACTCTCCCCTCCTCTTGTCCCTTTGGCGCATGGGCCTCTAGGGGCTGGTGCCCTTGGCCCATATAGGCCAAGGCGCACCCCCTACAGCCCATGTGGCCCCCCGGGGCAGGTGGCCCCACCCGGTGGACCCCCGGGACCCTTCCGGTGGTCCCGGTACAATACCGGTGACCCCGAAACTTGTCCCGATAGCCGAAATAACACTTCCTATATATAATTCTTTACCTCCGGACCATTCCGGAACTCCTCGTGACGTCCGGGATCTCATTCGGGACTCCGAACAACTTTCGGGTTACCGCATACTAATATTTCTATAACCCTAGCGTCACCGAAGCTTAAGTGTGTAGACCCTACGGGTTCGGGAGACATGCAGACATGACCGAGATGACTCTCCGGTCAATAACCAACAGCGGGATTTGGATACCCATCTTGGCTCCCACATGTTCCATGATGATCTCATCAGATGAACCACGATGTCAAGGACTTAATCAATCCCGTATACAATTCCCTTTGTCTATCGGTACGACACTTGCCCGAGATTCGATCGTCGGTATCCCGATACCTTGTTCAATATCCTTACCGGCAAGTCTCTTTACTCGTTCCGTAACACATCCCATGATCAACTCCTTGATCACATTGTGCACATTATGATGATGTCCTACCGAGTGGGCCCAGAGATACCTCTCCGTCACACGAAGTGACAAATCCCAGTCTCGATTCGCGCCAACCCAACAGACACTTTCGGAGATACCTATAGTGTACCTTTATAGCCACCCAGTTACGTTGTGACGTTTGGCACACCCAAAGCACTCCTACGGTATCCGGGAGTTGCACAATCTCATGGTCTAAGGAAATGATACTTGACATTAGAAAAGCTTTAGCATACGAACTACACGATCTTGTGCTATGCTTAGGATTGGGTCTTGTCCATCACATCATTCTCCTAATGATGTGATCCCGTTATCAACGACATCCAATATCCATGGTCAGGAAACCGTAACCATCTATTGATCAACTAGCCAGTCAACTAGAGGCTTACTAGGGACATGGTGTTGTCTATGTATCCACACATGTATCTGAGTTTCCTATCAATACAATTCTAGCATGGATAATAAACAATTATCATGAACAAGGAAATATAATAATAACTAATTTATTATTGCCTCTAGGGCATATTTCCAACAGTCTCCCACTTGCACTAGAGTCAATAATCCAGTTCACATCGATATGTGATTAACACTCAAGGTCACATCCCCATGTGACTAACACCCAAAGAGTTTACTAGAGTCAATAATCTAGTTCACATTACCATGTGATTAACACTCGATGAGTTCTGGGTTTGTTCATGTTATGCTTGTGACAGATGTTATAGTCAACGGTTCTGAATCTTTCAGATCCGTATGTACTTCGCAAATCTCTATGTCATCTTTTAGATGCAGCTACTATGCTATATTTGGAGCTATTCCAAATAACTGTTCTACTATACGAATCCAGTCTACTACTCAGAATAATCTGGATTAGTGTCAAAGTTTGCATCGGCGTAACCCTTTACGACGAACTCTTTTACCACCTCCATAATCGAGAAAATTCCTTAGTCCACTAGTTACTAAGGATAACTTTGACCGCTGTCCTGTGATCCATTCTTGGATCACTCTTGTACCCCTTGACTGAATCATGGCAAGGCACATTTCAGGTGCGGTACACATCATAACATACTGTAGAGCCTACGTCTAAAGCATAGGGGACGACCTTCGTCCTTCCTCTTTCTTCTGCCGTGGTCGAGCTTTAAGTCTTAACTTCATACCTTACAACTCAGGCAAGAACTCCTTCTTTGACTGATCCATCTTGAACACCTTCAAGATCATGTCAAGGTATGTGCTCATTTGAAAGTACCATTAAGCGTTTTGATCTATCCTTATAGATCTTGATGCTTAATGTTCAAGTAGCTTAATCCAGGTTTTCTATTGAAAAACACTTTCCAAATAATCCTATATGCTTTCCAGAAATTCTACGTCATTTTTGATCAACAATATGTCAACAACATATATTTATCAGAAATTCTATAGTGCTCCCACTCACTTCTTTGGAAATACAAGTTTCTCATAAACTTTGTATAAACCCAAAATCTTTGATCATCATCAAAGCATACATTCCAACTCCGAGATGCTTACTCCAGTCCTTAGAAGGATTGGTGGAGCTTTGCATACTTATTAGCATCTTTCAGGATTGAAAAAACCTTCCAGTTGTATCACATACAACCTTTCCTCAAAAAAACGTCGAGGAAACAATGTTTTGACATCCTATCTGCAAGATTTCATAAATAATGCAGTAATCGCTAATATAATTCCAACAGACTGTTAGCATCGCTACGAGTGAGAAAGTCTCATCGTAGTCAACTCCTTGAACTTGTCGGAAAACATCTTAACGACAAGTCGAGCTTTCTTAATGGTGATACTTACCATCATTATCCGTCTTCCTTTTAAAATCCATCTGCACTCAACAGCCTTACGACCATCGAGCTGTTCTGCCAAAGTCTACACTTTGTTTTCATACATGGATCCTCTCTCGGATTTTATGGCCTCGAGCCATTTATCAGAATCCGGTCCCACCATCGCTTCTCCATAGCTCGTAGGTTCATTGTTGTCTACCAACATGACTTCCAAGACAGGATTACGTACCACTCTGAAGTAGTACGCATCCTTGTTATCCCACGAGGTTTGGTAGTGACTTGATCTGAAGTTTCATGATCACTATCATAAGCTTCCACTTCAATTGGTGTAGGTGCCACAGGAACAACTCCCTGTGCCCTGCCACACACTAGTTGAAGAGACGGTTTAATAACCTTATCAAGTCTCCACCATCCTCCCACTCAATTCTTTCGAGAGAAACTTTTCCTCGAGAAAGGACCCGATTCTAGAAACAATCCCTTATTGCTTTCAGTTCTGAGACAGGAGGTATACCCAACTGTTTTGGGTGTCCTATGAAGATGCATTTATCTGCTTTGGGTTCGAGCTTATCAGCCTGAAACTTTTTCACATAAGCGTCGCAGCCCCAAACTTCTAAGAAATGACAGCTTAGGTTTCTCTAAACCATAGTTCATATGGTGTCATCTCATCAGAATTACGTGGTGCCCCTTTTAGAGTGAATGTGGTTGTCTTTAATGCCTAATCCCATAAACTATCGTGGCAATTCGATAAGAGACATCATGGTATGCATCATATCCAATAGGGTGCAGTTATGATGTTCGGACACACCATCACACTATGGTGTTCCAGGCTGTATTAGTTGTGAAACAATTTCCACAATGTCTTAATTTTGTGCCAAACTCGTAATTCAGATATTCATCTCTATGATCATATCATAGATATTTTATCCTCTTGTCACGACGATCTTTCAACTTCACCCTGAAATTACTTGAACCTTTCAATAAATCAGACTCGTAATTCATCAAGTAAATATACTCAACATCTACTCAAATCATCTGTGAAGTAAGAACATAACGATATCCACTACACGCCTCAGCACTCATTGGACTTCACACATCAAAATGTATTACTTCCAACAAGTTGCTTTCTAGTTCCATTTTACTGAAAACGAGGCTTTCAGTCATCTTGCCCATGTGGTATGATTTGCATGTCTCAAGTGATTCAAAATCAAGTGAGTCCAAACGATCCATCTGTATAGAGTTTCTTCATGCATATCTACCAACAAACATGGTTCGCATGTCTCAATCTTTTCAAAAACGAGTGAGCCCAAAGATCCATCAACATGGAGCTTCTTCATGCGTTTTATACCGATATGACTTACGTGGCAGTGCCACAAGTAGGTGGTACTATCATTACTATCTTTTGGCATGAACATGTGTATCACTACGATCGAGATTCAATAAACCATTCATTTTAGGCGTAAGACCATTGAAGGTATTATTCAAATAAACAGAGTAACCATTATTCTCCTTAAATGAATAACCGTATTGCGATAGACACAACCCAATCATGTCTATGCTCAACGCAAACACCAATCTCGATGGTAGAGGGAGCGTGCGATGCTTGATCATATCAACATTGGAAACACTTCCAACACATATCGTCAGCTCACCTTTAGCTAGTCTCTGTTTATTCCATAGCTTTTATTTCGAGTTACTAACACTTAGCAACCGAACCAGTATCTAATACCCTGGTGCTACTAGGAGTACTAGTAAAGTACACATCAACACAATGTATATCCAATATACTTCTATCGACCTTGCCAGCCTTCTCATCTACCAAGTATCTAGGGTAATTCTGCTCCAGTGGTTGTTCCCCTTATTACAGAAGCACTTAGTCTCGGGTTTGGGTTCAACCTTGGGTTTCTTCACTAGAGCAGCAGCTGAATTGCCGTTTCATGAAGTATCCCTTCTTGCCCTTTCCCTTCTTGAAACTAGTGGTTTCACCAACCATCAACAATTGATGCTCCTTCTTGATTTCTACTTTTGTGGTGTCAAACATCGCGAATATCTCAAGGATCATCATATATGTCCCTGATATATTATAATTCATCATGAAGCTCAAGCAGCTTTGTGGTAATGACTTCGGAGAACCATCACTATTTCATCTGGAAAATCAACTCCCACTCGATTCAAGTGATTGTTGTACTCAGACAATCTGAGCACAAGTTCAACAATTGAGCTTTTCTCCCTTAGTTTGCAGGCTAAGAAAATCGTCGGAGGTCTTATACCTCTTGACGTGGGCACGAGCCTGAAATCCCAATTTCAGCCCTCGAAACATCTCATATGTTTCGCGACGTTTCAAAACGTCTTTGGTGCCTCAACTCTAAACCATTTAACTGAACTATCACGTAGTTATCAAAACGTGTATGTCAGATGTTCGCAACATCCATAGACAACGTTCGAGGTTCAGCACACTGAGCAGTGCATTAAGGACATAAGCCTTCTATGAAGCAATGAGGACAATCCTCAGTTTACGGACCTAGTCCGCATAATTGCTACTATCAACTTTCAACTAAATTTTTTTTCTCTAGGAACATATCTAAACAGTAGAACTGAAGTGCGAGCTACGACATAATTTGCGAAGACCTTTTGACTATGTTCAGGATAATTAAGTTCATCTTATGAACTCCCACTCAGATAGACATCCCTCTAGTCATCTAAGTGATTACATGATCCGAGTCAACTAGGCCGTGTCCGATCATCACGTGAGACGGACTAGTCAACATCGGTGAACATCTTCATGTTGATCGTATCTACCATACGACTCATGCTCGACCTTTCGGTCTTCTGTGTTCCGAGGCCATGTCTGTACACATGCTAGGCTCGTCAAGTCAACCTAAGTGTTTTGCGTGTGTAAATCTATCTTACACCCATTGTATGTGAACGTTAGAATCTATCACACCCGATCATCACATGGTGCTTCGAAACAACGAACTGTCGCAACGGTGCACAGTTAGGGGGAACACTTTCTTGAAATTATTATGAGGGATCATCTTATTTACTACCGTCGTTCTAAGTAAACAAGATGCAAAAACATGATAAACATCACATGCAATCAAATAGTGACATGATATGGCCAATATCATATAGCTCCTTTGATCTCCATCTTGGGGCTCCATGATCATCTTGTCACCGGCATGACACCATGATCTCCATCATCGTGTCTTCTTGAAGTTGTCTCGTCATCTATTACTTCTACTACTACAGCTAACTGTTAGCAATAAAGTAAAGTAATTACATGACGTTTATGTTGACACGCAGGTCATAAATAAATTAAGACAACTCCTATGGCTCCTGCCGGTTGTCATACTCATCGACATGCAAGTCGTGATTCCTATTACAAGAACATGATCAATCTCATACATCACATATATCATTCATCACATCCTTTGGCCATATCACATCACATAGCATACCCTGCAAAAACAAGTTAGACGTCCTCTAATTGTTGTTTGCATGTTTTACGTGGCTGCTATGGGTTTCTAGCAAGAACGTTTCTTACCTACGCAAAAACCACAACGTGATATGCCAATTGCTATTTACCCTTCATAAGGACCCTTTTCATCGAATTCGATCCGACTAAAGTGGGAGAGACAGACACCCGCTAGCCACCTTATGCAACTAGTGCATGTCAGTCGGTGGAACCAGTCTCACGTAAGAGTATGTGTAAGGTCGGTCCGGGCCGCTTCATCCCACGATGCCGTCGAATCAAGATAAGACTAGTAACGGCAAGCATATTGAACAAAATCAACGCCCACAACTACTTTGTGTTCTACTCGTGCATAGAAACTACGCATAGACCTAGCTCATGATGCCACTGTCGGGGAACATAGCATACATTCAAAATTTTCCTACGTGTCACCAAGATCTATCTATGGAGTCATCTAGCAACGAGGGAGGAGTGGATCTACATACCCATATAGATCGCGCGCGGAAGCATTCAAGAGAACGGGGTTGATGGAGTCGTACTCGTCGTGATCCAAATCACCGATGATCCTAGCGCCGAACGGACGGCACCTTCGCATTCAACACACGTACGGAGCAGCGACGTATCCTCCTTCTTGATCCAGCAAGGGGGAAGGAGAGGTTGATGGAGATCCAGCAACATGACGGCGTGGTGGTGGAAGTAGCGGGATTCCAACAGGGCTTCGCCAAGCGCTGCGGGAGGAGGGAGATGTGTCATGGGAGGGAGAGGGAGGCGCCAGGGCTTAGGTATTGCTGCCCTCCCTTTCCCCCACTATATATAGGGCCAAGGGAGAGGGGGGGCGCAGCCTTGGCCCTTCCTCCAAGGAAGGGTGCGGCCAAGGGGGGGGGGAGGAGTCCATCCTCCCCAAGGCACCTCGGAGGTGCCTTCCCCCTTTAGGACTCTCCCCTCCTCTTGTCCCTTTGGCGCATGGGCCTCTAGGGGCTGGTGCCCTTGGCCCATATAGGCCAAGGCACACCCCCTACAGCCCATGTGGCCCCCCGGGGCAGGTGGCCCCACCCGGTGGACCCCCGGGACCCTTCTGGTGGTCCCGGTACAATACCGGTGACCCTGAAACTTGTCCCGATAGCCGAAATAGCACTTCCTATATATAATTCTTTACCTCCGGACCATTCCGGAACTCCTCGTGACGTCCGGGATCTCATCCGGGACTCCGAACAACTTTCGGGTTACCGCATACTAATATCTCTATAACCCTAGCGTCACTGAACCTTAAGTGTGTAGACCCTACGGGTTCGGGAGACATGCAGACATGACCGAGATGACTCTCCGGTCAATAACCAACAGCGGGATCTGGATACCCATGTTGGCTCCCACATGTTCCACGATAATCTCATCAGATGAACCACGATGTCAAGGACTTAATCAATCCCGTATACAATTCCCTTTGTCTATCGGTACGACACTTGCCCGAGATTCGATCGTCGGTATCCCGATACCTTGTTCAATCTCGTTACCGGCAAGTCTCTTTACTCGTTCCGTAACACATCATCCCGTGATCAACTCCTTGATCACATTGTGCACATTATGATGATGTCCTACTGAGTGGGCCCAGAGATACCTCTCCGTCACACGGAGTGACAAATCCCAGTCTCGATTCGCGCCAACCCAACAGACACTTTCGGAGATACCTGTAGTGTACCTTTGTAGCCACCCAGTTACGTTGTGACGTTTGGCACACCCAAAGCACTCCTACGGTATCCGGGAGTTGCACAATCTCATGGTCTAAGGAAATGATACTTGACATTAGAAAAGCTTTAGCATACGAACTACACGATCTTGTGCTATGCTTAGGATTGGGTCTTGTCCATCACATCATTCTCCTAATGATGTGATCCCGTTATCAACGACATCCAATGTCCACGGTCAGGAAACCGTAACCATCTATTGATCAACGAGCCAGTCAACTAGAGGCTTACTAGGGACATGGTGTTGTCTATGTATCCACACATGTATCTGAGTTTCCTATCAATACAATTCTAGCATGGATAATAAACGATTATCATGAACAAGGAAATATAATAATAACTAATTTATTATTGCCTCTAGGGCATATTTCCAACACCACTTCCTATGCATAGGGATTTTTTGAGCAAACAACATGTGGGAACAAGAATCAACTTGCATAGGAAGGTAAAACAAGCATAACTTCAAAACTTTAAGCACAGAGAGGAAACTTGATATTATTTCCATTCCTACAAGCATAAGTTCCTCCCTCATAATAATTTTCAGTAACATCATGAATGAATTCAACAGTATAACCAGCACCTAAAGCATTCTTTTCATGATCTACAAGCATAGAAAATTTACTACTCTCCACATAAGCAAGATTCTTCTCATTCGGAATAGTGGAAGTATCATAAGAAACTCGAATACTATAATTTTTTTCCACATTAAAAGAGTAATGTTCGGAAAAAGGGTAATCATAATCATGACAAGTTTTATAAATATAATCATCACTACTTTTTATAGCATAAGTGTCATCACAATTATCATCATAAGTAGCAACTTTGTTCTCATCATAATCAATTGAAACCTCTTCCAAGATAGTGGAATCATTACTAAATAAAGTCATGACCTCTCCGATTCCACTTTCATAATTATTATAATAAGATTCAACATCCTCCAAAATAGTGGGATCATTACTTCCTAAAGTTGACACTCTTCCAAACCCACTTTCATCAATATAATCATCATAAGTAGGAGGCATGCTATCATCATTATTAATTTGCATATCAAAACTTGGGAGACTAAAAATATCATCTTCATAAAATGTAGCATCCCCAAGCTTGGGACAAACATTAATTGCAGCAAATATACTCTCAAAAACATCATCTTCATCAAACATAGCATCCCCAAGCTTGGGACTTTTCATATCATAAGCATAATCACTCTCATCATTAATAGTATGGATAGCACCAATAGTATAGCAATTATCATCATGACAATGAGTAGTAGGAGTAACATCATTTGGGAGGGATACCTTTTTACCTTTGCTTCTCCATTTTTTCTTTTTCTTCTTCACATCATGTGTGGGTTCAACCCTCTTTTTGGAGCTCCTTATTAATGAGATTGGTTGAATAAAAGGCTCCTCCTCTTTACCTGATTCATCATAAGAAATAATAGGAGGATATTGGGAAGTATCTTCCCTTTCATTAGTATTTTCTTCGTCTTCTATTTGTTTTCTTTTCTTTATATAATTGGCAATATAAGGTTTTCAATGCAATTCACCACACAATACATATAAATTTCTTCTAGATCAATATCGAGGAATTTCTCGAGGTTATATTCTGGAATAATCTTAGTTTGATGTTTCATTTCTTCATAACCCAAAAGCAAACTAAGTTCATTATAATGTGCAAGGGAAATCAAGTCATCACAATTTTTGGACATGATTCAATCATGAGACAATTTGCATTTGATATTTAAATGACCATGTTCATTGCAAAGTTCACAAGTATGGCTAAGAAATTTTAAATTTTCAGCACTAACATTTAGCCTTTCTTGCAACCATTTAGTTTCTAAATGCTTGTGCCTCTTGCAATATCTATCTTCCCTATTTGGTGTGTACTTGCAAATCCAATGCACTCCACAAAAATTGACATGTTTATAGGAGATATTTTCATCATAACGAGTGCAATTATCATTACTACTATGGATATTCAAGGCATTCATACTAACAACATTGCAATCATGCTCATCATTCAAATATTTAGTGCCAAACATTCTAATGCATTCTTCTTCTGGCACTTGAGCACAATTATCGGAATCCTTATTCTCACAAAAGACATTAAAAAGATGAAGCATATGAGGTACCCTTAATTCCATTTTTTGTAGTTTTCTTCTATAAACAAAACTGGTGCTAAAACAAGAAACAAAAAAAATTGATTGCAAGATCTAAAGATATACCTTCAAGCTCTAACCTCCCCGGCAAAGGCGACGGAAAAGATCTTGATGTCTACTACACAACCTTCTTCTTGTAGACGTTGTTGGGCCTCCAAGTGCAGAGGTTTGTAGGATAGTAGCAAATTTCCCTCAAGTGGATGACCTAAGGTTTATCAATCTGTGGGAGGCGTAGGATGAAGATGGTCTCTCTCAAACAACCCTGCAACCAAATAACAAAGAGTCTCTTGTGTCCCCAACACACCCAATACAATGGAAAATTGTATAGGTGCACTAGTTCGGCGAAGAGATGGTGATACAAGTGCAATATGGATAGTAGATAATGGTTTTTGTAATCTGAAAATATAAAAACAGCAAGGTAACTAATGATAAAGGTGAGCACAAATGGTCTTGCAATGCAAGGAAACAAGGCCTAGGGTTCATACTTTCACTAGTGCAAGTTCTCTCAACAATAATAACATAATTGGATCATATAACTATCCCTCAACATGCAACAAAGAGTCACTCCAAAGTCACTAATAGCAGAGAACAAACGAAGAGATTATGGTAGGGTACGAAACCACCTCAAAGTTATACTTTCCAATCAATCCATTGGGCTATTCCTATAAGTGTCACAAACAGCCCTAGAGTTCGTACTAGAATAACACCTTAAGACACAAATCAACCAAAACCCTAATGTCACCTAGATACTCCAATGTCACCTCAAGTATCCGTGGGTATGATTATACGATATGCATCACACAATCTCAGATTCATCTATTCAACCAACACAACTTCAAAGAGTGCCCCAAAGATTCTACCGGAGAGTCAAGACGAAAACGTGTGCCAACCCCTATGCATAGATTCCCAAGGTCACGGAACCCGCAAGTTGATCACCAAAACATACATCAAGTGGATCAATAGAATACCCCATTGTCACCACGGATATCCCACTCAAGACATACATCAAGTGTTCTCAAATCCTTAAAGACTCAATCCGATAAGATAACTTCAAAGGGAAAACTCAATCCATTACAAGAGAGTAGAGGGGGAGAAACATCATAAGATCCAACTATAATAGCAAAGCTCGCGATACATTAAGATCGTGGCACCTCAAGAACATGAGAGAGAGAGAGAGAGATCAAACACATAGCTACTGGTACATACCCTCAACCCCGAGGGAGAACTATCCCTCCTCGTCATGGAAAGCGCCAGGATGATGAAGATGGCCACCGGAGAGGGTTGCCCCCTCCGCCAGGGTGCCGGAACGGGTCTAGATTGGTTTTCGGTGGCTACGGAGGCTTCTGGCGCCGGAATTCCCGATCTATTGTGTTCCCCGAAGTTTTTAGGGTATATGGGTATATATGGGATGAAGAAGTACGCTGGTGGACCTCCGGGCTGTCCACGAGGCAGGGGGCGTGCCCAGGGGGTGGGCGTGCCCCCCACCCTCGTGGGCAACCCGGGACTCTCCTGGTCCATCTCCGATACTCCGTGGGCTTCTTCTGGTCCAAAAATAAGTTCCGTGAAGTTTCAGGTCAATTGGACTCCGTTTGGTTCTCCTTTTCTACGATACTCTAAAACAAGGGAAAAACAGAAAGTGGCACTGGGCTCTAGGTTAATAGGTTAGTCCCAAAAATCATATAAAATAGCATATAAATGCATATAAAACATCCAGGGTTGATAATATAATAGCATGGAACAATCAAAAATTATAGATACGTTGGAGACGTATCACACATCACCGTCCAACAAGCCTATGATGGAATTACTCACGCACGGCGGTGAGCATCATGAAATTGGTGATGGACGAAGGTTGATGATGACAATGGCGACAGATTCCCTTCTCCGGAGCCCCGAACGGACTCCAGATTAGCCCTCCCGAGAGAGATTAGGGCTTGGTGGCGGCTCCGTATTGTAAAACGCGTTGAATCCTTCTCTATTTTTTTTCTCCCCGAACACGAATATATAGAGTTGGAGTTGAGGTCGGAGGAGCACCAGTGGGGCCACGAGGCAGGGGGCGCGCCCAGGGGGGTAGGCGCGCCCCCCACTCTCGTGGACAGAGTGTGGGCCCCCTGGCCTTGATTCTTTCGCCAGTATTTTTTATATATTCCAAAAATATATTCCGTTGATTTTCAGGTCCAAGAACTTTTATTTCTGCACAAAAATAACACCATGGCAATTCTGCTGAAAACAGCGTCAGTCCGGGTTAGTTCCATTCAAATCATGCAAGTTAGAGTCCAAATCAAGGGCAAAAGTGTTTGCAAAAGTATATACGTTGGAGACGTATCAACTCCCCCAAGCCTAAACCTTTGCTTGTCCTAAAGCAATTCAGTTGATAAACTGAAAGTGATAAAGAAAAACTTTTACAAACTCTGTTTGCTCTTGTTGTTGTAAATATGTAAAGCCAGCATTCAAGTTTTCAGCAAATATTATGAACTAACCATATTCACAATAACATTTAGGTCTCACGTTTACTCATATCAATGGCATAATCAACTAGCGAGAAATAATAATAAATCTCGGATGACAACACTTTCTCAAAACAATCATAATATGATATAACAAGATGGTATCTCGCTAGCCCTTTCTGAGACCGCAAAACATAAATGCAGAGCACCCCTGAAGATGAAGGGCTGACTGGAAATTGTAATTCATGGTAAAAGAGATTCAGTCAAGTCATACTCAATGTAAACTAATAATAATACATGCAAATGACAGAGGTGCTCTCCAACTGGTGCTTTTTAATAAGAGGATGATGACTCAACATAAGAGTAAATGGATAAACCCTTCGCAGAGGGAATCAGGGATTTGTAGAGGTGCCAGAGCTTGGTTTTGAAATAGAGATGAATAATATTTTGAGCGGTATACTTTCATTGTCAACATAACAACCGAGAGCTCTCGATATCTTCCATGCTACACACATTATAGGTGGTTCCCAAGCAGAATGGTAAAGTTTATACTCACCCACCACCAACAAGAATCAATCCATGGCTTGCCCGAAACAACGGGTGCCTCCAACTAACAACAATCCTGGGGGAGTTTTGTTTGCAATTATTTTGATTTGATTTGAGCATGGGACTGCGCATCCCGGTGACCAGCCATTTTCTCATGAGTGAGGAGCGGAGTCCACTCCTCTTCAGAATAACTCGCCTAGCATGGAAGACACAGACAGCCCTAGTTGATAAATGAGCTACTCGAGCATACAAAACATAATTTTTATTTGAAGGTTTAGAGTTTGGCACATACAAATTTACTTGGAACGGCAGGTAGATACCGCATATAGGAAGGTATGGTGGACTCATATGGAATAACTTTTGGGGTTTATGGAGTTGGATTCACAAGCGGTATTCCCGCTTAGTACAAGTGAAGGCTAGAAAAAGACTGGGAAGCGACCAGCTAGAGAGCGACAACAGTCATGAACATGCATTAAAATTAATCAACACTGAATGCAAGTGTGAGTAGGATATAATTCACCATGAACATAAATATCATGGAGGCTATGTTGATTTGTTTCAACTACATGCGTGAACATGTGCCAAGTCAAGCCACTCGAATCGTTCAAAGGAGGATACCACCCTATCATACCACATCACAATCATTTTGATAGCATGTTGACACGCAAGGTAAACCATTATAAACTCCTAGCAAATTAAGCATGGCATGGGAAACTATAATCTCTAATTGTCATTGCAAACATGTTTCATCCATAATAGGATGAATCAGGAATGATGAACTAATCATATTTACAAAAGCAAGAGACGTCGAGTTCATACCAGATTTTCTCATCTCAACCAGTTCATCATATATCGTCATTATTGCCTTTCACTTGCACGCTCGAATGGTGTGGATAATAATAATAGTGCACGTGCATTGGACTAAGCTAGAATCTGCAAGCATTCAATTCATGGGAGAAGATAAGGTAATGTGGGCTCTTTCTTAGATCAACAATAACGCATATGAGAGCCACTTCAACATTTTCATCATGGTCTTCTCCTCTCGACCCCCAAAGAAAAGAAAAGAAACAAAACTATTTACACGGGAAAGCTCCCAACAAGCAAAAGAAGAACGAGAAATCTTTTTTGGTTTTCTTTTTAATTACTACTACAAGCATGGAAAGTAAACTAGCTAAAAGTTACAACTAGTTTTTTTGTTTTTCTTAAGGTTTTTCCAAACACACAAGAAGAAAGCTTAAAAAGAAAATAAACTAACATAGATGATACAATGAAAAAGTATGAGCACCGACAACTGGCATGAGTGTGTGAACATGAATGTAATGTCAGTGAGAAATACATACTCCCCCAAGCTTAGGCTTTTGGCCTAAGTTGGTCTATGCCCATGGATCAAAGTTGTAGCTGGGGTCGTACTGAGATGCAGCGGCAATTGCCCCATGAGCTGCAGCTTGGAGGCGAGTTGCCTCCGTCCTCCTCTCGTACTCGTTCGCCTCCTCCCTGGTTATAACATATCTCCCTTTTGTCTAAAAATCAAAGAAAGCATGAGCAAGGAGAGAAACATGGACGGTGCGCCATCTGTCAAAGATTAGTCGGTACTGGAGGAACTAATCGTTCCTCTCAACAAACTGTGACGAACCATAGCATTATAATCTAGATAAGCAGGAGGCAACTCAATATCATCCCCACGTATGGGTATACCAAGAAAGTTAGCTACACGAGTTGCATAAATTCCACCAAACAAATCTCCAGTTTAACCATTAAGATGCAACCTACGTGCAACAATAGCCCCCAAGTTGTATTGTTTATCTCCTAATACAGCACTCTTGAGAACACTAAGATCAGGAACACACATGTGACATGCATCATCCTTACCGCTAATGCATCTACCCATGAAGAGAGCAAAATAATGTATGGCAGGAAAATGAATGCTTCCTATGGCAGCTTGTGTTATTTATATAGATTCCCCCACAGTGATACTAGCAAGAAAGTCTTTAAATTCATATTTGCAAGGTTCACTAGCATTACCCCACTGCGGGAGTTTACAAGCACTATTAAAATCTTCTAGGTCCATGGTATAAGATTTACCATAAAGATCAAATAGGACATTGTGAGAATTGCGCGAGGATGTAAATTTAAATCTTCTCACAAATGAATCGGTTAAATAGAGGTATTGCCGGCACTTATCTGCCTCGAAGCTGTCAAGATCAACGTTACGCACATATGCGTCAAATTCTTCCTTGATGCCTGCCTGGACCATGAAATCCTCTAACGGCCATTCACAAGGCCGCACTTGAGCCCCTCTTGGTAGTTCATTGTCTGGCTCGCGTATTGCAGGCCTTGGGCCTTGCTTCCTTGAGGAACCACCTTGGTACATTTCCTAAACATAATTCTTCCTCTAAAAAATTTCTGAAATTTTTAGTGACTCAAAATAAAAGTGAACCAAACTCGACAAAATTGATAGCAACTACTCCTACAAGTGCCTAAAGGCTATATCATGCATTAAAACTACTTTTGACCATATAAATTTGACATGCAAGCTCAAGAACAGGGTCACCTAAGCAGCAAAAATTTGCAATAAATAAAGCACTAGAACAAAAAATAATTGGACCAGTGGAGGAGTCACATACCGAAGAACAATACTCCAAAGCAGTTTCGTGAATGGAGCTTTGAGCAAGGAGATCGAAAATGGCAGCAAGATGAGCTAGAACACGGGTTTGAGCTGGTGGGTGGTTTTTTCTAGAGGAAGACGAAGTGTGTGGGTGCAAGAATAAGTGGAGGGGATCCACGTGGGGTCCACGAGGCAGGGGCGCGCCCTCCACCCCCGTGGGCACATGGTGAGGCCCCCTGGTGTGTTCTCAATGCCAATAATTCTTAAATAATCTGGAAAAATCACATTTCATTTTCAGGGCATTTGGAGAACTTTTATTTTCTGGGTATTTTTTATTGCAAGGATAATTCAGAAAACAGACAGAAAATACTATTTTTGCTTTATTTAATATAAATAACAAAAAGTAAAAAGAGGGTACAGAAGATTGTGCTTTCTAACTTCATCCATCTCATGCTCATCAAAAGGAATCCACTAACAAGGTTGATCAAGTCTTATTAACAAACTTATTCCAAATCGCATGAAACCAGAGAAATTTTGAATAACACTAGGTTACCTTAACGGGATATGCACATCCCCAACAATAAGAATATAATATTTCTTCTTGACAGTAGGAAGAGGAAATTCAAAACCTCTAATAGTAATCGTTGAAATTTTTCCAATAGAATTGATACTATGGACTTGAGGTTGTTTCCTCGGAAAGTGTACCGTGTGCTCATTACCATTAACATGAAAAGTGACATTGCCTTTGTTGCAATCAATAACATCCCCTACAGTATTCAAAAAGGGTCTACCAAGGATAATCGACATACTATCGTCCTCGGGAATATCAAGAATAACAAAGTCCGTTAAAATACTAATGTTTGCAACCACAACAGGCACATCCTCACAAATACCGACAGGTATAGCAGTTGATTTATCAGCCATTTGCAAAGATATTTCAGTAGGTGTCAACTTATTCAAATCAATTCTATGATATAAAGAGAGAGGCATAACACAAACACCGGCTCCAAGATCACATAAAGCAGTTTTAACATAGTTTCTTTTAATGGAGCATGGTATAGTTTGTACTCCTGGATCTCCAAGTTTCTTTGGTATTCCACCCTTAAAAGTATAATTAGCAAGCATGGTGGAAATTTCAGCTTCCGGTATCTTTCTTTTATTAGTCACAATATCTTTCATATACTTAGCATAAGGATTCATTTTAAGCATATCAGTCAAACGCATACGCAAAAAGATAGGTCTAATCATTTCAGCAAAGCGCTCAAAATCCTCATCATCCTTTTTCTTGGATGGTTTAGGAGGAAAAGGCATGGGTTTCTGAACCCATGGTTCTCTTTCCTTACCGTGATTCCTAGCAACGAAGTCTCTCTTATCATAACGTTGATTCTTTGATTGTGGGTTATCAAGATCAACACCGGTTCAATCTCTACATCATTATCATTGCTAGGTTGAGCATCATCATGAACATCATCATTAATATTATCACTAGGTTCATGTTCATTACCAGATTGTGTTTTAGCATCAGAAATATAAATATCATTGGGATTCTCAGGTGTGTCAACAACAGGTTCACTAGAAGAATGCAAAGTCCTATCATTTTTCTTCTTCTTCTTCTTCTTAGAAGAACTAGGTGCATCAACATTAGTTCTCTGAGAATCTTTCTCAATTCTCTTAGGGTGGCCCTCAGGATACAAAGGTTCTTGAGTCATTTTACCCCCTCTAGTCATAACTCTAACAGCATTATCATTTTTCTTATTATTTAATTCATTGAGCAAATCATTCTGAGCCTTAAGTACTTGTTCTACTTGAGTGGTAACCATAGAAGCATGTTTACTAATAAGTTTAAGTTCACCTTTAACTCTAGACATATAATCACTCAAGTGTTCAAGCATATCAGCATTGCATTTCAATTGTCTACCGACATAAGCATTGAAGTTTTCTTGTTTAACAATAAAATTATCAAACTCATCTAAGCATTGGTTAGCAGACTTATTACGAGGAATATCACCTTCATCAAATCTATAGAGAGAATTTCTATGTCGGGTTATCAAGACCATGTATTTCTTCAGTAGGTGGTAAATTCTCAACATCTTCAGCTTTAATACCTTTTTCTTTCATAGATTTCTTTACCTCTTGCATATCTTCAAGACTGAGAAATAGAAGATCCCTTTTCTTCGGAGTTGTCTTGGGAGTTGGTTCAGGAAGTGTCCAATTATTTTCATTGGTCAACATATTATTCAATAGCAATTCATCTTGATCAACAGTTCTTTCCCTGAAAACACAACCAGCACAACTATCTAGGTAGTCACTGGAAGCATCGGTTAGTCCATTATAAAAGATATCAAGTATTTCGTTTTTCTTGAGAGGATGATCAGGCAAAGCATTAAGTAATTGGAGAAGCCTCCCCCAAGCTTGTGGGAGACTCTCTTCTTCAATTTGCACAATATTATATATTTCCCTTAGAGCAGCTTGTTTTTATGAGTGGGGAAATATTTAGCAGAGAAGTAATAAATCATATCCTGGGGACTAAGCACACAACCAGGATCAAGAGAATTAAACCATGTTTTAGCATCACCCTTTAATGAGAACAGAAACAACTTAAGGATAAAGTAATAGCGAGTTTTCTCATCATGAGTAAACAGGGTGGCTATATCATTTAATTTAGTAAGATGTGCCACAACAGTTTCAGATTCATAGCCATAAAAAGGATTAGATTCAACCAAAGTAATTAACTCAAGATCGACAGAGAAATCATAATCCTTCTCGGAAATAAAGATAGGTGAAGTAGCAAAAGCAGGGTCATATTTCATTCTAGCATTCAAAGACTTTTCTTTAAGCTTAGCTAATAATTTCTTAAGATCAGATCTATCATTGCAAGCTAAGAAGTCTCTAGCAATTTCTTCATCCATAACATAACCCTCAGGCACAACAGGCAATTCATATCTAGGGGGAGAATCTTCATCATCACTTTCATCAATATTATCAGTTTCAATAATTTCATTCTCTCTAACCCTAGCAAGTTGTTCATCAAGAAATTCACCTAGTGGCACAGTATTATCAAGCATAGAAGTAGTTTAATCATAAGTATCATGCAAAGCAGAAGTGGCATCATCAATAACATGTGACATATCAGAATGAATAGCAGGTGTAGGTGTCGCAAGTTTACTCAAAACAGAAGGTGAATCAAGTGCAGAGCTAGATGGCAGTTCCTTACCTCCCCTCGTAGTTGAGGGAAAAATCTTGGTTCTTCTATCTTTCAAGTTATTCATAGTGATCAGCAGATAAAAATCCCAAGTGACTCAAAGAATAGAGCTATGCTCCCCGGCAACGGCGCCAGAAAATAGTCTTGATAACCCACAAGTATAGGGGATCGCAACAGTTTTCGAGGGTAGAGTATTCAACCCAAATTTATTGATTCGACACAAGGGGAGCCGAAGAATATTCTCAAGTATTAGCAGCTGAGTTGTCAATTCAACCACACCTGAAAACTTAATATTTGCAGCAAAGTAATATGATAATAGCGGTAACGGTAGAAAAAGTAATAATTTTGGTTTTATAGTGATTGTAACAATAGCAACGGAAAAGTAAATAAGCGAAGAACAATATGTGAAAAGCTCATAGGCAATGGACCAGTGATGGATAATTATGTCGGATGCGATTTCTCATGCAATAGTTATAACATAGGGTGACACAGAACTAGCTCCAGTTCATCAATGTAATGTAGGCATGTATTCCGAATATAGTCATACGTGCTTATGGAAAAGAACTTGCATGACATCTTTTGTCCTACCCTCCCGTGGCAGCGGGGTCCTATTGGAAACTAAGGGATATTAAGGCCTCCTTTTAATAGAGTACTGGACCAAAGCATTAACACATAATGAATACATGAACTCCTTAAACTACGGTCATGACCTGTAAGTATCCCGATTATTGTCACTTCGGGGTTAACGGATCATAACACATAATAGGTGACTATAGACTTGCAAGATAGGATCGGGAACTCAACATATATTCATGAAAACATAATAGGTTCAGATCTGAAATCATGGCACTTGGGCCCTAGTGACAAGCATTAAGCATAGCAAAGTCATAGCAACATCAATCTCAGAACATAGTGGATACTAGGGATCAAACACTAACAAAACTAACTCGATTACATGATAAATCTCATCCAACCCATCACCGTCTAGCAAGCCTGCGATGGAATTACTCACGCACGGCAGTGCGCATCACGAAATTGGTGATGAAGGAAGGTTGATGATGACGATGGCGACGGATTCCCCTCTCCGGAGCCTCGAACGGACTCCAGATCAGCCCTCCCGAGAGAGATTAGGGCTTGGTGGCGGCTCTATATCATAAAACGTGATGAATCCTTCTCCTCTATTTTTTTCTCCCCGAACACGAATATATATAGAGTTGGAGTTGAGGTCGGAGGAGCACCAGGGGGCCCACAAGGCAGGGGCGCGCCCCCACCCTCGTGGATGGGGTGTGGGCCCCTGGCCTTGATTCTTTTGCCAGTATTTTTTATATATTCCAAAAATATTCTCTGTTGATTTTCAGGTCATTCTAAGAACTTTTATTTCTGCACAAAAATAACACCATGACAATTCTGCTGAAAACATCGTCAGTCCGGGTTAGTTCCATTCAAATCATGCAAGTTAGAGTCCAAAACAAGGGCAAAAGTGTTTGGAAAAGTAGATACATTGGAGACGTTTCATTTAGCTTAGTTTAAATTTATGTTTTATGTTCGGTTATGCAAAATTATCTATGTTTATGTTTGAATGCATGCTACTTTCGGTTGAACCTGCTTTGAACTTGATCAAATTGAAGTTTACAACCTTAAGTTTAGGGGATCGACTAGAAAAGGCCAAAAATGGCTGGAGTATATATATATATATATATATATATATATATATATATATATATATATATATATATATCCACTAAGGGTTTTAGTCCTTTAACTTTTTAAGGATCGCCTAAAGATGTCCTTATGACTTGTTTATTTAAGTTCTTCACAATGTGATGCTCTATATGTGCAACTATTTGCCGTGCAGTTCAATTTCATCAATAACAGTTTCAACAATACCACTATGAATTACGATATTTGGTTGTTGTTAAGGATATTGTAGTTAACATGCCTTTTCATTTTTTAATTGTTGTTTAGCAACATGCATTGTACTGAATGACTAAATATGCAATCTCAGGCTACATAGCAACAAGGAAGAGTGTTACCTTAATGTTCTGATGATGTCTAGATATACATGTAATAAAATATTATATAATGGGATGGATGGAGTGTTGTACTGGGGGGGCCACCTCCTGGCCGGCCCTCTCTCCTCTAAGCCCCATGGTGGCCCATTAACTTCCGGGGGGGTTCCGATAACCCTCCGGCACTCCGGTTTTACCTAAAACTCTCCGGAACACTTCCGGTGTCCGAACAACATGGTCCAATATATCAATCTTTATGTCTCGGCCATTTCGAGACTCCTCGTCATGTCCGTGATCTCATCCGGGACTCCGAACAACCTTCGGTACATCAAATCACATAAACTCATAATACCAATCGTCATCGAACGTTAAGCGTGCGGACCCTACGGGTTGGAGAACTATGTAGACATGACCGAGACACTTCTCCGATCAATAACCAACAGCGGAACCTGGATGCTCATATTGGTTCCTACATATTCTACGAAGATCTTTATCGGTCAAACCGCACAACAACATACATTGTTCCCTTTGTCATCGGTATGTTACTTGCCCGAGATTCGATCGTCTGTATCATCATACCTAGTTCAATCTCGTTACTGGCAAGTCTCTTTACTCGTTCCGTAGTGCATCATCCCGCAACTAACTCATTAGTCATATTGCTTGCAAGGCTTATAGTGATGTGCATTACCGAGAGGGCCCAGAGATACCTCTCCGACAATCGGAGTGACAAATCCTAATCTCGATCTATGCCAACTCAACAAACACCATCGGAGACACCTGTAGAGCATCTTTATAATAATCCAGTTACGTTGTGAAGTTTGATAGCACACTAAGTGTCCCTCCGATATTCGGGAGTTGCATAATCTCATAGTCACAGGAACATGTATAAGTCATGAAGATAGAAATAGCAATAAACTAAACGATTATAGTGCTAAGCTAACAAATGGATCTTGTCCATCACATCATTCTCTAATGATGTGATCTCGTTCATCAAATGACAACACATGTCTATGGCTAGAAAACTTAACCATCTTTGATTAACGAGCTAGTGTAGTATAGGCATACTAGGGACACTCTGTTTGTCTATGTATTCACACATGTACTAAGTTTCCGGTTAATACAATTCTAGCATGAATAATAAAGATTTATCATCATATAAGGAAATATAAATAACAACTTTATTATTGCCTCTAGGGCACATTTCCTTCAGGAAGCAGTAGCAAGGTGATGCTCCCGTACATCCATGTAGGTTCTAGGACCACCCCTCGTGCTGATTAGGGTCCAACCCACATTCTGCCTCATACACGTCGCCATGGGCTATTTTCATCCCTAGCTCGTCACACACTTTTTCACTTTTCCTTCTCTTCCCTTCCTTTCCTTACCTTTCTTCAGCGAAGCAGTAGCCTCCTCTGTAGGAGTCACCTCCTGTCTGTAGGCTATAGCTTTATTGCCACGATGGCATCCGAGCCTAGCTGGCCTGCGAAGCAGCACCTCTGGGGCTAACCGTTGGCCATGCCCTAATTAGGCCTGTCACAGCCCCAGTCTCAGGTGTTTTCTTGGAGAAGACACCTAAAAGGGGATGTGGGATATCTGCTCCTGAACACAAATTTTCTTGGAGAAGACACCTAAAAGGGGATGTGGGGTATCTGCTCCTGAACACAAATGGACACGGATGAACTGTAAATTCATAAGAAAATGTAAAAATACAAAAAGTCGTGGAGAAAAATTTGGCAAAATTGTTTAATGTTTTGACTGGTCGCAAAGTTTCATGATGGAATGACATTCGTGGAGTTTGTGGTAAAAAAATAAAATCAATATTCCAGAAAAAACTATTTTTGAAAGCATTTTGAAACATTGATTTTGTTTTTTCGCCACAACTTCCATAAATGTCATTCTAGATGAAAATTTGCACACAGAAAAATTGATTTTTTAAACTATTTACCATATATGTTTTTTGAATTTACTGTTCAGAGCAGGTGCATGTGTTCTCATGTGCACAAGAGGACTTTCGCAGTCAGACCTATGTCAACAGCGATCCATAAGAAAGAGAGAATTCACAATGACTGCTATTATAGCATCTCTAGCAGACCCCGTATAATACCGACCTGCAAAATGCGTTTACAGCTCACGAAAAAACAGCTTTGCGAGCCGGCGCGGGCGGTCGCAAAGTCTGACCCCGCAAAACCAGCCCCGTAAAAAAGGATATTCACGGAGTATGCTCTCTTACGGGTCGGCTTTGCGGGGACTGCCCGAGCGCCGCCCCGCCAGCCCGCAAATCCGAAATTTGCAATTCAATTTCACACATGAAAATACATTTCTTTGTTTTTTTATTTTCTTCTACGGCATTGGATACATAGTAATCACCAAATCTTTGCTAGAATAGTAAAACCAAAGAAAACAAGAACCACAATTATGCATTTTAGAAGATATCCAACTTCCATAACTGCGGCCCTCTAGCGTGATATATATAGCGCGCTGACGGGCCGAGGAGGGAACCCGCATTTTCACGGGTTGTGACAGGAATTATGCCATGCCCCGCAAAAAAAATTACGGATCAAACACGTTTGTGGGGTCTGGTAAGGCATGTTTTCCCACATGGACCCACATTTTGACGGTTATTTTACGGGTCACGGGTCTGCTAGAGATACTCTTGCACCGAGAATAATTTCAAACTTCACATCACTTACTAATAGATTCAACATACGCACAGTAATCACTCGCTTAGTGGGGCCGTTCGGAAACTCTCCACTCCTAGCTCCACTGCTGGAGCGGAGCGGCATCTTGTGTAATTTGGGCGAGCAGCCAAATGGGCGATCCGCCCGCTCCGCTCCCTGGCGAAGGAGCGGAGTATTACCGAACACGACCTTGTGATTCACACACTCCCTTGTTAACAACCAAACGAGACAGAAATGGCAAGCTCGCTCAACCAGAAGACGCATATTCAGTACAGAGCGATCTCTCCGTTCCAGCCAAAACACAATCTAGCCACACAGTATTAAGCTACCACCATGTACGATTAATAGGTGCCTTAAAAGCAGAAAAACACGAGGGGCTGCCAGGAACCGAGGGCATCAGTGCTCCAGGTGGAAAACACATTCAGTCAAACGCTGTAGTTTGTTCGGATCAAGCTTCTGGTTCGTCTGGGGCTTCTGTTTTCTGACAGTAAGCATCTTGGTTGCCACATCCAGACTCCAACCGTTTTGCACGGCATCTGCATCCAGGAGGAACAAGGCAACGATTGTCATCAACTGAATTGATACAAATAAAAGCAACAGTGCAGCAATAAAAAATTAAAACGCACAAGCATAATCATTTTCCAAGGCAACAATAATGTATGTGATATCTTACAAGAAAAAGCAAGTGTGCAATAACAGATGAACAACTAATCAAACTGGAAACCATGTTTATCAGCTCAAACCTTAATACTCCTACCCACCAGGGATTTTGGTAAATTAGAAGGGTACGAAAGGGTGCGCTTATACAAGTAAAAATGCAACACAGAAGTAGTTGGTTGCATCCAACATGCCCACTGACTCTGCACAGTGCTGTTTACCGCAATTTGAATAATACCAGATACTCTCTCTGTTCCTAAATACTCTCTCTGTCTCATAATATAAGAGCGTTTTTGACACTACGCTAGAATAAAAAACGCTCTTATATTATGGGACGGAGGGAGTACAAGTCTTTTTAGAGATTTCAATATGGACTACATGCGGATGTATATAGACGTAGTTTAGTGTAGATTCACTCATTTTGCTCCGTATGTAGTCCATATTGGAATCTCTAAAAAGACTTATATTTAGGAGCGGAGGAAGTAGTTCCTATCTATATACCAATATAAAAAGACCTCAAGAGGCAGATCCAATTAATCTCGACCATCAAATCATGTCAATCCAACGACCTAGACTGTTTCAATGTCGAGTGCTCAACACGTTTAGCGTGTAGTTAATTTCATGCCAAATATAGTGCTAATCACATAATAACACGCAAATAATATCCTACTTAATATCCGCATGCACTTAATATACTTCCAAATTAACATGCATTGCACGTACACATTGACTAGTTTTTTTTAAAAAAAAAAAACAAGAAAGTAATAACTATGCAAGTAATATTACTCTTACTCTATTACTTCATACAAGAATTCTAACTATGAATAAGTAGCAAATCATTGTGCCTCACAGTAACACTTGGCTCAAAAAACTAAGTTAAACAAAAAAAATCTGCATTACTGTGCAGGTTGATAAGCAAACAATAGTGTGAATGTGCAGTGTACAATCTAGGAAAGAGACAACGTTTGATGGCCTGAAATGGAATTGACTGCCATATAGGAAAGGTTTCTCCTTTATGTGTTCAGTCAACCAGGAAGGCAAGGGCATTGTAATAAACGTAACTTTATCTACAAGCATTAGATCATTATGCTTGTGGCAACTATTCAGAACCCCAGATATTGGCACTCGAAGATTTAACACCTGATAAGGTCCCAGGGCAAAGGACACATGTCAGCGCAACAGAGGGGTTGTAAATGATTAAGTGCCAATCCTAGGGATCATAAACCCAAATTTACTGAGATTTATTAAATGTGAAGCGAAGCAGCAAAGCACTTGCACCTTCAAATAAATCATATTCGTCTCACTATCAGAAGGAACGCAGGACATATACATCACAGATGCCTAAATAGCAGATGGACACACACACAGACTAGGCATGTTGTTTCTGGTAATATAAGTTAGATGTATCAGAAGGATAGGATTTCTGAAAGACATAACTGGATCTAGGTACTCCTGGCCAGGAATATATGTGTTCAGGGAAGTATTCAAAATCAATTAAAAAAGGAAAGATAGCCATCTCAAATATGCTTAGGTTTGCCGGTGCAGATAATGACACATGCTCCTCAAGGATATCAACAGAACTAAACTTTTTGTAGGTAGCAAACCATCTCAGTTCGTAACTAAATTAAAGTTTGATCTTATACATATGAGGGTAACACTTCATAGGGAAAGATCTATTATTTGATTTAAAAAATGCAGTTTTACATGTTTCAAACCAACCAAGCAATTAAACAGGTTAGAATGCTCAAAACTCGTTATTATCTAGCTGAATTGAAAAACGTACAGTTAGTAGCATCCTCCTCGCTCATCCCCATGAAGTGAGCCACATCTGCAATGCTGATTGTGGTATATGCAGAAGTCAACAGCTCAAATATCCTCTTTCTGTAGCTTTCTGCGAATATTAGAAGCCAAGGTGAAAACTCCATGTCAACCAGTAAGGCAATAGAGCAATCGAAAACAAAAACAAATATATGAGTAGTTCCAAACATTGTAAGTAAGACAAGATCAGTTAACCATGCAAGTAACAGGGACAATATTACCCCAATGATAAGTTCAGAGATCAACCTTTTTTTCCGGCAGGAAAAGACCGCAAGGGATTCATGCAAGAATTTAACCTCTCTAGATATACAGAAGTACCACATAGGTACCACAAAAAGAGCCGGAGCTGGAATAACTGTACTGTCGATTAGGGAAACAGACCCTATCTGCAGTATTTAGGGACGAAATAGCCAACATCTTATCTAAAACCAAAATTATATGTGAATGTAAGCCCATTGGACAACCATCTATATGCAGTATAGTTCTTCAGCGACCAGACAATCATACAGCAAAAAACTCTACTACAAATGTCACATTCAAATTCAGTGAGGATCTTGTCCGATTACAAAGATAAACCTTCTCCATGAATACTCCATAAGGGGCAACCTACTTATCTGCTTCGCCCCACCCCCTTCACAAAACAGAACTACCACAAGCTCTATCAAAGCAAGCAATCCAAACTATACACTACACAACTAGGCAACTAGCACAGAAAAACTATATTACCATGCTAAAAAGTAAAAAACAAGGGCAATACCTAGGAAGGCGGACACAAAATCCGCGATTTCAGGCCCCCACTCGAACCCCTGTGCGGAAGTATAGATACCAGCGTAGTCACGGTTCCAGAGGCACTGGCCAATCTTCCAGATGGCGCCCAGCTCCGGATGAGCGTCCTTCACCTCCTGCGGCACCGTTTTCCACAAAAACCTCGCGCTGTTCCTGCTCACGCACCCAGAACACACATCATTGTCACAGTAGAAGATCCAAATCTGAAGGCGGAAAAAGTAACAGGAAAAAAAGGGGGCGGGAGCAGATTACATACTGGTCGTTGAGGTAGAGATGGGCGAGGAGATGAACAGCGTAAGGCCAGTCGTCGGTGGCGACGCCCCGGGACGCAACCTGCGAGTCAGGCCACGGAGCGCGTTAGGGGAGGGGGGACGCTTCGTCGCTAACCCTTGTACGGGTGGGACGGGGGAGAGGGGAAGGAGGTTACTGTACCTGGAGGAGGAGGTCGTCGCAGAGGCCGGCGATGGCGGAGTAGGACTTGGCGGAGAGCGCGGCGTGGACGGCTGAGAGATCCATCGGAGGAGGAGGAGGAGGAGATCGCCGGCGGTGGGGTGTTTGGGGGCGAGGGTTTTGGCCTCTGAGATTGTGCGATTTCAGTAAAATCCGGGCAGCTTTCGACGTTTTGTTTCCGGAGAGAGAGAGAGAGAGAATACGGAAAGAAAATAGAACATGGGATGTCCATCCAGCCCAACTACTTTTTTTTGCGGGTGAGCCCAACTACTTTTTCATGGACCAGCCCAATCAATTTTGTTGGTTTGGGTGCGAACTCCTCTCTGAAAAAACTATGGTTTGAACTTCTAGGCTCGCCAAGTCAGTAATTTAACTACTAAAAAAAAGTCAGTAATTTAACTACTAATAAAAACTACTAATAAATCTCAAAAAGGAAATTTAATTGCTATTATTTCCATGATTCACATTTCAGTTATTTATTCTTTTATTTTGTGAAAATAATCAAGATCTATTAGATTCACCGGAAGTATGCACCTCAAAACAATAAAAATTACATCAACGTCCATGTACCACCGAACGACCACTATCGTCGCCAGAACAAACCGTTGACACGTCGCTGTCGCCGCTCCAACATCAGAGCCGTCTTGACCTTGTCAATAAAAGCGGGGAAATCTTTGTGCACGTGCCCCTAACTAAAAAAATTGGCTTGCTATGAAGTAGCATGTATCAATACACTCCAGAGATCTCAAGTTGCTCTAGATCTTAGTTGCGTATTCTGATATTCCTGTTCTGCATAAGTCGATACGGGCATACAGGCTAAACCTTGACAACCATGCTTAGTCGGTACTTCTTTGCGCCTTTTTCTCCTAAGAAACCATCTTTGTGCCTTTTTCTCCTAAGAAAACCTCTTTGTGCCTTTTTTGGTTTATTTCCATAAAGTTTATTTTACAAAGTTGCTAAATCGGTTTGTTAAAGGGAGCTTCATCGTGTTAATTTAAACTCACAATTGAATTTTTCATTTTTGTTTCCTATTGAATTAATTATTGTTTTTACATTCATGTGCTAATACCTATATGCCTCTAGTTATGTTCAACAATATTTAAAAACTGTTAGCATGAGATTTTGATGTTGCATGCACACTTATCACATATCAAATGTTCTTCCACCTCTTCCGAAGCATACCATACCACATTACCACTACTAGCATTCCTTCCGAAACTTCATCAATCATTTTTTTGCGGATCATTGTGCGTCTTAAATTGTTGTCGCGGCTGGTAAAACTCAAAGTTGTTTAGAAAATTGTTAATACTGGTAGCAATGTTTTCCGTTTGTTGCCAAAACATTAACAGATACTCTAACTACGTGCAAGCATGGTGCAAGTGTGATGCCACAGAGGTTGCGAATATGACAATTATACTCTTAATGCTATATTAATTGACCACTTTATTAGGAAGCACGGTGCAAGTGTGATTCACCGGAAGTAAGACGATTATGTGGTTTGAAAAAAGCCTCAACTACAATCAAAAAAATTAAGGGGCAACCCAAATTCAAAACGAGCAGTATTGGCAGGGGTTAATATTAATCCGACAAAGTTTGCCCAGCTGAGTAAGGTGGGGGAGGGGGCATCCAGCCAGGAGCCACCATAGCCGGCCCCGAGGACAGCGAGGACCATCAAGCATCCTCCAATTATTCAAACCTCACTTGTTTGCGTGGCACATATATAGAAGTAATAGGCCCCCGCGTCGTCCCCCGCATCAGGCGACTCGGGTGACTCCCCAGACCCTAGCCGCCAAGCGCCACCTAATCTCCCTCCCTTACCTCAGTCGGCGCTAGAGGAAGCCGCCAGGCTATGCATCGGCGGCCGACGGCCGTGGCGGAGGCCCTCCTCTCCCCTCTCGTCACATCGGGTGGTGCGGGACACCCAATCGCGCGGGGGCGTGATCCAGGATCTGGGCCACGGCAGCGACACAACGTCTCGTTCCTGCGACTGCGCGTGGCGGCGGCGTGGTGCTGGATGGTGGCAGAGGTGTTGTGGAGGCGCCGATAAGGTTTGGGGACCAAGGTGGTGGCCACCCCAGTGGGTGTCTCCTGATCTGGTTGTCGTCTCCCCTCCCTATACGCCTCCGTATCTAGGTCTCGGTCCTCAATGCGGTTGGAGCTCGGGGTGGAGATTCACATATCAGTCGACGGTAAGGTCGTTACAAATCCTAGATCCAGGCCTCCTGGATCTTGTACCTCCCCCTCCCCCTCTTGGGAAATCCTAGATCTGGGCCTCTTGGATCAAACGGCGGTGAGGTCGTTACAAATCCTAGATCCATGGCCGGGCATTGGTCTCGCATGCTTCTAGATCCATGGCTGGTTGGTGCTCGCGGCTAGCCGGCGTGCAGCCACCGGATTTCTTGTTGTGTGTGGCGTGGGGACAGTGCACATCATCAACCTTGTAGGTATGTATATTTTATTTGTTTTTGTAAAGTCTTGAATATGCAATAAAGATGGCTATTCTTATTGTGCATGGTGCGGGGACAGTGCACATCATCAACCTTGTATGTATGTATATTTTATTTGTTTTTGTAAAGTCTTGAATAATAATGCAATAAAGATGGCTATGTGCCCTTGACGCAGAGGCCGGGTAAAAAAAATAGGCTGCAAACATTCCTTTGAATTCCCAAAGAGGAGATCGTAGGCAGAGCAAACCGTATTTCGCAAAAAAAAAGGCAGGAGTAATTTATATGTTTTTCATGTGTACCCAAGCCCACAAATCCTTAACAAGCCTTGCCAAATCGTCAGCACACCGAGCAAACTGATTCCAGCTGCCATGCTCGGATCAAAATCAGAATCAGAAACAAATAAAACGATGGTCATCAACAATCATAAACAAATTTTCTGAGCTAGATTTGATGATGAACACGTTCAGGATGCTACAATTCACAGTTGGAATGATAACCAGGTCTGGTATATGAAAGCAAATGGAAGAATTAACCTAGCTACAAAATCATAACTAGTCTCATCCCCCCACACTGAGAGTCACTCTATCAACTTTAAACATAAACCTAACCAGATACAACAGCCATTATAATCTACTAGCAAAGATGAGACTCGTCGCATTCAGTCGATGGGCCAGCCAATCTACTCTTGAGGAGGTCCTTGGGGGAATGGTCCACGGCCACGACCCCCACCGCGTCCGCGTCCGCGTCCGCGGCCACGGCCACGGCCACTTCCTCCATCACCTTCTGCACAGGAGATTCACAAGATAACATTGCTTAGTGGTGATTAAACCCAAATTCAGAGAGGCAACTAGAAAAGAATTATTCAAAGGAATGCCAATTTATAATATCATCACTTCTTTCTACCTTAGTCAAAGCACAATACATCACATTGAGAATTTAAATATTATCTGTGGTTCTGCACATCTCTAATTAAGTGGTGAAGTGATAAAAACTGGGGGCAAGATTAAAAACTGAGGGCTGTTAGTAGAAAATTTAAACAGAACTAACCATATCCTTGCACAGGAGGTCCATTATGCTCCATGCCATGATACCCACCAGCTTCTTCATTTACATAGCCATAGCCATCACCACCATAACCCCTTCCAGGCCCAAAGGACCCACGCCTACCCCTTCCTCTCCCTCTGCCACGATATCCCTGTGGACCTTCCATGTCTCCATTCTCATCATCATAATCTGCCCCTCCATCACTGAACCCTCCTATATCACAATGGCCCAAATGTAAAGAACAATTAGGAATAAAACAACATGAGCAAAACCCATAGTTAACTTAACTTACAATATACAGTGTAAACAGGCAGATATTTACCTCTTCCCCTGCCCCTTCCCCGGCGACCACGGCCTCTTCCACGGCCACTTGGCACATCCTCTGCATCCTGATCAAATTCTGTTGGTGGCCTGACCTGATCAACTGGTATCGGTAGCTGGTAACTGCAGAATTCAAAGCCGTATTACAAATCTGTCAAAGAGATGAATCCCCAAAGTAAAATTGTGCATAGCCCTATTTAACAGACAAAACCAGGATTGTTTCTAAACTAGGCAAAAGGCGTGCCAGGCAAAAAATTCCTACATAAATATTTGAAGTTATAAGCGATTGCAAACTCTCTCCAGTCCTTATATACAAGTGAGCATGCGCTTGCCAAATGAGAAAACATAACAAAAACAGAGGCAGAGCCATGTCATGATATAACAAACCATCGCAGAAATAAATTCCATGGCATGTGAGAAACTATATGCAGGTTACAACTCCCCACCAAGTATTGATCAGACATACAAAAAAGGAAAACGATGATGCTACTAACCCAGGAGACGATGTATCCAGCTCTTTCTTTGACAAGGTAATGGTAATCAAGGAAACATGGCGAGTAGTCTCAAGTCTGCCAAGAAGTCATACAAGAATTCTGTCAGAAACACACTGTACATCAAAAGCTGGAAGTACTTACACTATGCAAATAAATCCAGTGCTTCTTACACATTCAGGCCTTCTTCCAACGGCTCCCAAGTGTCAGTTATATTGATTGATTCGATGGAGTTATTCTGATGGAGACCAGCAATCCTTCTCTGCTTAGACATGGCTTGAAAATGTTAACTTGGTTTAACTGCAAGGTGTAGTAAGTATTTACTAGCAATCTGAATCAGGTCTACCTTGAGAAGCTCCACAATGGCCACTGTCTTGTTGATAGCCCTTCCCATAGCCTTTATAACAATTTCATCTGTGGCTTCTTCCTGTTATGGACAGAAAGTTAAAGATACTTTAGGTACTTATTAATAAAAAGAAATAGATATGCCCAAGATTATCGTTCTAAAATTTATAAAACAGCAGTGGGCACAAATTCAAGCGAAGGAAGGCACTCATCCACTCAACCACAAGACAACCTAATGACTATTGAATCTTACTGGCATAGCATAGATCCACACACATAAAAAACAGTAATACTAGCAATGATGATACATTAATAAAATTAATAGCATCCCAATGCCCAACTGTAAACTCGAATCGAGTAAATAGTATAGTTAATCAGTAGATTCACAAAAGTTGCATACCAAACACAAACCCTAGATATAACAAAAACAATAAACAAAGCATCGTACGGAAAGCGGTCCCTTCAATAATCATTGCGAATACTAGTCAAACCAACGCCAACAGCACGATAACGAACCGCAAGAGCCATTCGAACAGCAAACCTTCGCGATTAGATGCCCTAATCACCTAACCAACATCGGGACTGAACCCGTGCTAAACCCTAACCAAAAATCGCCAAGCAAAGAAAGGAAAAACGATCTCCCCGCTCCCTGGAACCGACGGCGCCGAGCGGACGTGGACAGGCACGCAAGGCGGCGCTTACCTGGAGCAGGGCGAGGGCGTAGGTGATGTAGTTTCGGGTGCGGCCCTGCGCCGTGATGCGGATCTCGTTGGCGCCGATGGGCGCCTCCTCCCGCGGCTTCTCGACTCGCTGGTAGCGATCCATGGTCGTTGCTCCTCCTCGACCTCCTTCGCCGACGCGCAGACGCGAATCCTCTCGCTCGGAATACGACGGGCGCTCTGTGGTGGTTTGCGGTCGGTGGAGATAGTCGCGGTGGTCTCTCGAGGGGGTCGTCGCGGTGGCTGATATAGGAGCGGAGGGGAGAGGGAGGAGGAGAAGCAAGCGGAGACGGATAGGGTAGGGTTTGTTCGCGTGGGGTGGCCTGGTCCGACAGGGACCCGGTTTTGGTGTCCGGGCCCGGCACGTTCGGTCGGCGTGCTGCGTTGGGTGTTCGGCTCCATGGTCTGGCCCGCGCCCGCGTCCTGGGGATCTGGGCCGTCGGTTCTGTGATCGGGTGGTGGCGATGGTGGTCAGAGAGAAGGATTTGTCCCTGTCGGGTCAGTATGGACGCGTGTTTGTTCGTGTGATCTGTGGGCTCATCCAAGATCCTGTGGGCAGCGAGTACTCCCTCCATTTTTTTATATGCATATGATAAGATTTGATCAAAATCAAATATTATAAAGTTTGACCAACTTTATAAAAAAATATCAACATCTACAATATTAAAGCTATATGGTATGAAAATTAATTTCATGATGCATCTAACAATATTGATTTCATATTATGAATCTTGATAATTTCGTGTGATCTGTGGGCTCATCCAACATCTTGTGGGTAGCAAGTACTATTTCTTTCTTTTTGAAAAAGTTTTATTTCAATATACATTATAGATTTAGAGCAGTTCAAAACGTTTCTCAGTTCTCTAAAATAACTGAGAAGATAATGAGACGTGGGGGCAGAGGGTGTGTCACCGCGTGAGGTCCGGTGGGTCGAGGTGAGGCCCTTTGTTCTGTTCCGTCCTGCGCCACATTGGTCGGCCCGTGATGCATTCAGGAAGACCCATGGATGACTAGTCGTACAAGACAAAGATAGCAGAATTGTGAAGGACTCTGTGTCCACTAACAAAGCCGGCTAGGATTTGTAATCCTAGGTTCTCGGACTAAGGTTACCACTTTATCTCTGATATTACTATTCATCCAACCTAACTTTAAGGGGCATCCTACAAAATGCTCTGCTAGAATCATACTCGTTGATTAGGAAGAGAGGTGTGAGACAATGCGTGAGAGATAGGCGTAAAGATAATGTGCATACATGAGACACGTAGGCAGGTCCATGTATATAGAAATGGTCGATGAGGATTGTGCGTGTGTATGTTTGCGAGAGGAAGAGTGCTTGTGATAAAGGTTAGTGAAAACAGTTGTAAATGGTCACGAGAGGGAGGGAGGGTTATATCTAGAGCATGTGTGTGAGAAAGACACCTCGGGAGAGAGTGTGTGAGCATGTGTGAGAGACCACCGATGGAGAGTGAAACTACACGTAAAAGACTGCTCTACACATTGATTAAAGATATAAATTGTATCCAAATATTAGGATGGGATCATGATATTTGCAATTCGTGTAAGGAGCGGTCATTGATCCATCAGACATCTAGATTCTATCGAATTTGAGCATGTCTATGTTATTATTCGACACAATTGATCCACATAGTTAGTATTTTGAACTTCAGACAATGCATCGCTTTAGCAATCGAATATAAACGTGAGTATAATTCATGTTGTGTGTGTAAAGCACATTATACATACGGAAAGTTACACAATGGACATTATAAATAGCTACAACCTATGAACTAGCATACATTTGAATTCAACTTAAGGTGGTTTAAAAAAATCGAATTCAACATGAAGTCCATTCAATTATTTGAATTTGATATCATGGCATTTGTAAACCATACCTAAATTATGGGGGCAGCAATCTTTGCTCTGATTTTGTACATAATAGCATATGTAGTCGTGTACAAAATAGATTCAAATTTAGCTCCTGCATTCCAAAATAATCGTAGTTATAGGATTTTTAAGTGTCAAAATTTTAAAAAGAAGCGGATAATTTAATGAGGTTTTCAAACATACAAGGTCAAATATAACGTTGTATATTTAGGTCAATCCTCATAGTTCAAGAGTACTCTAAACGTGAATGCTTGTGTTTCAAAAATTCGAACGAAGTGCCAAAAGAGCCTCTACTCGCCCGAAACCGCATGAGACCAATGTTTGGTAGTACAAGGAAATTGGAAATTACTTTTCTAATAACTCCGACCTGTGAAACCTACCGGCCCGACGTCCAAAGGTCTAAACCGGGGTAGGTTTGTAGCTTCATCTAGACGCCACGCAACCGCATCCGAAAAACATTCATACACAATCGCCGCCTAAGCGCACATGCGCGCGGCCGAAATTGCTCCCGCCCACTATTTGGCACACCTGGGATTACCATCCTACCCCCGACCCACAGTAGGTCCGAAATTTAAGAGGGGGCAAAGTTTGTATTTTCCCCAAATTTCAAACAAGCGCGTCCCATTTCTGTTCAAAAAAGCAAAAAACAAGCGCGTCCCAGACCGAAACATGGTTCCCCCCACCCGTCCGATTCCCCATTCATACTCCGTGGGCGCCAAAACTACCTCTCCACCAGTCGCGAAACCCCGGCGTCCTCCGTCCGCCACCCCATCCACCCATCAACCGCCGCCCTCCTCCATCATGCCGGAGCCGATACCCCGACGTCGTCGTCCACCGCAACCTCAACCGCAACGCCCTCCACGGCTAGTAGTTGAAGCTGAGGCCGAGCCGTCCGTACCCGAGCTAGTTCAACCACGCCGTCCTGCGCCTCACCGCTGCCGCTCCAACTTTGCCACCCTCCACCGCACCGGAGTTGTTCCTGATACACCGTCCTTCGCCGCCTCGGATCTGCTTCCCCTCCACCGACATACGGCCACGGCAACACAATCAACAATTTGGCCATGGGTTCATCCAAGTCTGCACCCTCCAAAACATCGGTTTCCCCGGTAAAAAGAAGAAAATCGGCGCGACTTGTGGAGGTGACCACACCGGCAACCAAAAAAGGCACTCCTCTTCCCTTATTCGTGCAAATCTTACGTCTCTGCTTGCACGGTATTCATCCCACAGAAGACACTAGTTGACCACTTCTTCTTGATACTAGATGTTCCTAGTAACTCGCGATGCACAAGGTTTCTCCTCATATACTATTTCACCTTAGCTAGAGGTCCGTCGCCCCCCTGAATTTCAATTTCTGGCCACTTGATTCCCAATTAACGGAAGCATTCCCCGGCGTAACAGGCGCTAGTACACCTATTACGCCAGGGAAGCAGCGCCTTGGTGTTTATCTTAGGGGCGTGTGCGGCCTAGAGCTACTGGCGCCCGATCTGGAGGTCGGCCGGGATTAAAGGGATGGCCTGGGGGCGCTGCCAAGCACGACGGTGGTGTGAGGTCTATGGGAGGGCGGGGCGGCGGAGGCAGGGGTCTGGGCCGGTGGTCGCTGGCGGTTCGAGAAAGATCGTCAACAGTGACTGGCGGGAGGTAGACGAAGGCCATCTGCCCATTCCTTATAGATCGGACGGTTCATTAAAAAAATCGACTGACCTATTAATTTTCAGTCGACTGTTATCTTAGATATGACCACATGTGGTGGTGTGCTGGAGGATTACCTGCATTCCCTATGCTCATATATTACAAAATCATACAGAGTAGAATCTAATTTTGTTTGCCATGCAATGTTGTAGAGCTATCATATGTCTCCTGTCATTTATTTTTCAGCCACCTCCTATCTGCTACTTTTACAGTGCACTAGTTCTGCACACACTTCACCCTTACTCTCACTATTGTGTTTTTATGCAAGGGTATTTCAGACTCTGCTGCCATGAGAGAAGCCAAAAAGAAAAGAGAGAAGTCGCTCCAATTTGGTGTGCGGGTAGGCAAGACACGTTTCAGCGCTATAATGGGTGCAGTGTCAGCAGATGGAGACAATAAACGTAGCTCTGGAGTTGATGACCTCGCTCGCAATGAACCACCATCCTAGGTGCTTGCTTTAACTTCGCGGTATCATATGTGGTTGCATGTTGTGTCTAGCTTGTATTCGAAAGGCCGAAGTTGGTAAGATAAGGACATATTTTTTTCATGAACCACCATCCCGTGAGCACCAGAAGACAAATAGCTAGTCAGGGCACTGGCCGAGCCAGTGACAAGCCCAGCAAAGATAGGCATCACCTGAAAGCCAACTAAAAAGCTGCGATGGTGGCGAAGCAGCCCGCCTCCCACCAGGCTCTCAGGTCCTAGATGATCATGCTCACCACTCCAGCCGGATGTCTAGCTTGTATTGCTTCCAATTTGGTTAAATTGCATCTGCTTAGCTTACACATTATACCTTTGAATATGACATGCCTTTCTGTTTTTGATACATACTAGTACATCTGTGTATTAACCATGTTCTTACAACAAACTAATGTTCTTGTGTATCCCTCATCAATCACTTATGACGAGGCAGGCAGGCAAGGGGACTACTCCTCATTTAAAGAATGCAGCGTCAGCCTCCCGACATGATTCTCAAGAAACAGAAATGCTAGATGAAGATAGTGAACGTAGCTCTGTAGTTGATTACAACATTTCCCCTACACTAGCATCGCAGGTGCTTGCTCTAACTTGGCAGCGTGATATGTGGTTGCATGTTGCATATGGTGTCTAGATTGTAATTCTTCCAATCTGGTTAAACTGCATGTGCTAGTCTGCTTAGCTTATACATTATACCTGTTAATGTGACATGCCTTCCTGTATTTAGTACATAGTATATCTGTCTATTAAGCATGTCCTTACATAAAACTATTGTTTTTTTGTATCCCGCATCAATCAACATGACGAGACACCTTTAGTATATGCAGTGCGATATTAGTTGCATCTTTCATATGATTTATAGCATGCGCTGCTTCTAATTTGTTGAAATTCCATTTATGATGGGATGCTTTTGTGACGCCCCCGATTTGACCGTACACTAATCATGCACGCAAATGTGTACGATCAAGATCAAGGACTCACGAGAAGATATCACAACACAACTCTACAAATAAAATAAGTCTTACAAGCATCATATTACAAGCCAGGGGCCTCGAGGGCTCGAATACAAGAACTCGATCATAGACGAGTCAGCGGAAGCAACAATATCTGAGTACAGACATAAGTTAAACAAGTTTGCCTTAAGAAGGCTAGCACAAACTGGGATACGGATCGAAAGAGGCGCAGGCCTCCTGCCTGGGATCCTCCTAACTACTCCTGGTCGTCGTCAGCGGGCAGCACGTAGTAGTAGGCACCTCCGGTGTAGTAGGAGTCGTCGTCGACGGTGGCGTCTGGATCCTGGGCTCCAACATCTGGTTGCGACAACCAGGTAGGAGGGATAGGGGAAAAGAGGGAGAAAGCAACCGTGAGTACTCATCCAAAGTACTCGCAAGCAAGGAGCTACACTACATATGCATGGGTATCAAATGGAAAAGGGGCTAATATATGTGGACTGAACTGCAGAATGCCAGAATAAGAGGGGGATAACTAATCCTGTCGAAGACTACGCTTCTAGCAGCCTCCTTCTTGCAGCATGTAGAAGAGAGTAGACTGAAGTCCTCCAAGTAGCATCGCATAGCATAACCCTAACCGATGATCCTCCCCTCGTCGCCCTGTGAGAGAGCGATCACCGGTTGTATCTGGCACTTGGAAGGGTGTGTTTTATTAAGTATCCGGTTCTAGTTGTCATAAGGTCAAGGTACAACTCCAAGTCGTCCTGTTACCGAAGATCACGGCTATTCGAATAGATTAACTTCCCTGCAGGGGTGCACCACATAACCCAACACGCTCGATCCCATTTGGCCGGACACACTTTCCTGGGTCATGCCCGGCCTCGTAAGATCAACACGTCGCAGCCCTACCTAGGCACAACAGAGAGGTCAGCACACCGGTCTAAATCCTATGGCGCAGGGGTCTGGGCCCATCGCCTTTTGCACACCTGCACGTTGCGAACGCGACTGGAAGCAGAACTAGCCCCCTTAATACAAGAGCAGGCTTACGGTCCAATCCGGCGCGCGCCACTCAGTCGTTGACGTCACGAAGGCTTCGGCTGATACCACGACGTCGAGTGCCCATAACTGTCCCCGCGTAGATGGTTAGTGCGTATAGGCCAGTAGCCAGACTCAGATCAAATACCAAGATCTCGTTAAACGTGTTAAGTATCCGCGAACACCGACCAGGGCCAGGCCCACCTCTCTCCTAGGTGGTCACAACCTGCCCTGTCGCTCCGCCATGAAGTAACAGTCGGGGGCCGTCGGGAACCCAGGCCCACCTCTACCGGGATGGAGCCACCTGCCCCTTCAGCCCCCATCTCCGAACAGTATCACAGGTAATGTAACTGTGTAAAGTATATTGTATATGCCTGTGATCACCTCCCGAAGTGATCACGGCCCAGTAGTATAGCATGGCAGACGGACAAGAGTGTAGGGCCACTGATGGTACACTAGCATCCTATACTAAGCAGTAGGATAGTAGGTAATGGTAACAACAGTAGTAGCAAGGACAGGCTATGCATCAGGATAGGAATAACGGAAAGCAGTAACATGCTACACTACTCTAATGCAAGCAGTATAGAGAAAAGAGTAGGCGATATCTGGTGATCAAAAGGGGGGGGGCTTGCCTGGTTGCTCTGGCAAGAGAGAGGGGTCGTCAACACCGTAGTCGTACTGGGGCACCCAGCAGCGGCGCCGGTCTCGGTGTCTACCGGAAAGAAGTAACGGAGGGGGAACACAATAAATAACAGAGCAATCAAAGCATCACAAAGCGTAACATGGCAATACGCGGTGCTAGAGGTGACCTAACGCAGTAGGAGGTGATACCGATGAAGGGGGGAAACATCTGGGAAAGTATCCCTGGTGTTTCGCGTTTTCGGGCAAAGGAGCCAGAGGGGGAAAGTTGCGAGTTCGATAGGTTAGGGGTGTGTGGCGGATGAACGGGCTACGTATCCAGAATCGTCTCGTCGTTTTGAGCAACTTTCATGTACAAAGTTTTTCCATCCGAGCTACGGTTTATTTTATATTAATTTTAAAAGGTTTAATTCATTTTTAGGATTTATTTAATTATTTAAATTCAACATTATCCAGAACAGTGCAGGCTGACGTCAGCATGACGTCAGCAGTCAACAGAGGCGTTGACTGGTCAACTGACATGTGGGTCCCGTTCGTCATTGACTGATTAGTCTAATTAGGGTTTAATTAAACTATCTACTTAATTAGATTAATTAAACAAGATTAATTAACTTAATTAATTCATTATTTTAATTATTAATTAATTAATTGTTCATATATTTATTTATATTTCATTTAAAAAAACGTTTTGGAGTGGGGCCCCATTGTCATAGGGCCACTGGGCCTTAGCGGGTTCGGGTGCTGCGGTTGCCGCGGGTGCGAGCGCAAGAGCGACGACGGGCAGGTGCCCGTTAACTGGCGAACCCGGGCGGCCGCTGCGGGCGCGCGTGCCAGCGCCGGCGAGGCGGGCTGGGCGCCGGCTGCAGGTGAGAGGGGAGGCAGGCCATGGCAGGGCAGGGAGCTAGCGGCAGAGGGCAGCGGGGAGGCGCGGGCGAGCACACGACGATGGGGGGAACAAGGGGCGTGCGCGGGCACAGGAGGAAGGGCGCGTGCTGCCTGGAGCGCGAGCTCCGGCACACGGCCGCGGCGATGCGGGCGATGGCCACGATGGGGAGCACGAGCGGCACGACGAGCAAGACGCGATGACTACGGCGACGGGCTAGGGACGCACGTGCGAGGGATACGGAGAGGAGAGGGGAGTTTCGCTCACCCCCGATGCAGGGGTTCGCCGGCGAGGCTCGACGGAGTCCGCCGGGGAGGAGGTCGGGGAGGCGAGCGTCGACGGTAGGCGGCGGGGCGTCCATCCAGCATCGAGGTGGCGGGGCGTCCATCCAGAGGCGTGGTCGCGGGGCGTCGGAGCCGGCGAGGGAGAGTCGGGGACGGGCAGTCCGACGGGGAGGTACGGCAAACGGGAGGGAGGGCGCCGGGAGGCGTCGGGCAGCGCCAGGCGGGGAGATCGGGTCGATCTCGATCTGGATCACGGGAGGAGAGAGGAACGAGCGAGAGAGAGAGTGGGGGTCGTGGGGTAGTGGGGGGAGAGGGGCTAGGGTTTCTGGCGCCCGAGGGGATTAGTAGCGGGCGCGGTTGGGCCGGCCTGGCGGCCCTGTAGCCTGCTGGGCCGGGGCCCAGCTCGGGGGGGGGGGGGGTCTTTGTCTCTTTTATTTTTTGTTGTTTATTTTCTCTTTTCTTTTATTTATTCTTTTAGTTCTTATTTGTTTTATTTTAGTTTCCAAAAATACAAAAGTGGCACCTAAAATAGTGTTACAATTCATGCCACTGCCACAAACCGTTTAGCACTGAAATAAAAATAGTTTTAAATGGTTTATTATTTTAAAGCATTTGAATAATTGCTTTGCTGCTGTTTTATTCATCTCATATTATTTAAACATTTTATAAAGGTGTGGTTTCTCCACCATAATTATCTATGCAATATTTGGTTCACTCCGAACATTTTAGTTTTAATATTTGAAAACGTTTATTGTTTGCTTGATTTTGAATTAGAATTTGAATCGGTTCCGAACTAACACGAGATTAGCGACAATAATCGAAGTGACGTGGCATCATTAGCAAAGAATTACTGTAGCTTAAATATCCGGGCGTCACAATTCTCCTCCACTACAAGAAATCTCGTCCCGAGATTTAAGAGGGGAGGTAAGGGCGAAGGGATTTGGTTGCGAATTCTAACGAGTCTTCTCGGTCTTGGTTGCACTTCTCGAAGAGATCGATCCATTACATTGATGTCTTCATTACTCTGCTTCCATCCATCATGATGAAGTTGTCGCCCTACCTTCGGGATCTTCACCGTACTTATGAAAGGGTGAGAAGGGAAAACTCTATGGGGACGGATTCTAACAAGATCGAGCATCAGACGATTAACTCAGGGGAAGAAGCATAAGTATCTCTCGAATTGAAACTTAAGAAGATATCGAGAGCAAAGTAAGAAGATACCATGTGAAGTTTCAAATGAATAGGCAATGGTTCGATGCCTAATCAGAAGGTGAAAGGGTTACAGGGCAACGCGAATAAGTATGGCGTCTGATACCAGAATAGATCACTAGGAAGGTGGCCCGTGAATTACATACATAGCCATGCGTGAGGATTGACTTTAGAAACAGGGGTGTACAGGAGAGTCGGTTTCGATCCTGTGGAACTGTGGGTTATGGGCCCACCATGTGGGTTAAAAGTAGGAAGGGCGTTGACATCTTGCATGGTCATGTAGGCAAGGCATGTCAGAGGTTAGTCTGTCGGTTATGTCGACAACAACATCGGTACCAAGGGCGAGGGACGAAGAGAACCATTTCCTGCTCGTTGAAACGAGGTGGGCCAATAGGCAAAGTTCTCGTCCATCGGTGGTTACCAGGATGTCATCAACAATAGTAACAGGGCCTTGTTGACAGAATTGTACACCGAGGGGTTTACATATGCAGGAGAATATTACTGCTTAGATTATATAGACCTCAAGAAAGGTTAAACCAAGCAATGGAAAGGAAAATACGATTATCAGATCTAAACAGGACAATGGAACACATATTTCAAGGGGTATATCCTTCCCAAGGACAAGCAGAGCATGATATCCATGACAAGATATAATGTAGAAAACCGTTTAGGTAAGGGGAGAGGAAGTTCATGACATTACCCATACAGCGGTGTTTGGATAATTGATAAAGGGACTTTAGCATTGTGCTTCAAATGCTCTTATTGAAAATCGGAGTACCACAGACATGCTTCGAGATAGCAATAACATGGTCATTGGGTAAAGATCAGACTTTGGATACACAAAGGATCCATCGGGAACAAATTATAGAGTAAGTCTTACAATTTCCTCATGGAAGAATAGATAACCTTGCTAAAAGAAAACTATAACAATAGGTCCTCCGGCCAGGTGTGCTAGGATGAAATCACCTTATCGGTTCGTGTAAAGACCAATGTTATAACTCTTGGAAATATGTCCCAACCATCACATCTGACCGAGATTCAGATCTGATTGGTGTCAAACTACCTCAGACTCAGGATGCGTGAGAAGAAAAGGTGCAACACAATTTGACGAGATGACATTGTGAGATTCTCAGAAATGATCTATGGAGTGATTTTCGTTAACAAGAGTTCATCATTAATCCAAGGAGAGGACAAGGAGGTGTCTGGTGAACTCACGGCAATTCATCGAGGTTTCCAAAAGATGGATTTCCACAATTAAGTGAACAAGGAGATAACATTTGTCATATCAAATGATATAAGGAAGTATGCTCGCGGAAAACATACACAATTAAACATTGGTTGAAAGGTGCGCCCAATATGGGTTGGGTTGCACGACCAATGTCAGAATGGTGATTCAATAATCAATAGTCTAAGAACGAACGGCCGACCATTAACTTCAAAGCAATAGGGTTGCTAGAAGTGCAGAATCCAAACAACACCGTTCACTTGTTGGTACCCCGGTTGGAATCAACACGAGGACCAAGAAAGAATGGTGATGGTGAGAAGTATCACGATACCAAGAATTCTTAAGAGGTGGTGAAATTCTCACAACATTCTTGACATAAAAGATGGTAATACTCCAAGGTAAAGGAGAACAGATGCTGGATAGCAAGGATCTCAAGGTATAACACAAAATACGAACAAGTTTGTGTTGAACGGAAGGCAATCGAGTGGTCGATGATAACACAATTCGTCGAGGGCAAGGATGGTATTTCTCATCAGGAATTCAATTGATATCCTTGAGGAGCTCGAAATGTTGATGATGATCATGACAATTCCTGTCGAGAGGTTTCATGGAGATGTAATCAGTCGGCGATGACATCAAGTCAAACGAATGATGAAGCGAAAGGTTATTGGAACCATGGGTACAACACAAACTTGAAATCAAGTTTGTTGTTTGAGGTGAAACAATAAGACAAGGAAGATCGACGTAAGCTTAGCCCATCGTCGAAATTGTGCTCCGGAAAGAAGGACCAGGTAGCACAGTTAAAATTTGGCACGATAATGATATAGCCGAGTAGGCTCGGAATGACGTGATCGAGTTCAGACTCGTAAGTAATGAAGGTTACCAAGAGTTGTTGAATCGTAGTGCGGACTCAATTCAGTTGTCGGTGTCCTTGAGGGGTTCTAACAACTGAGAACCCATTGGAAAAATGGAATCAGCAAGAATATTAGTTGATGAAGAACTCATAAGAAGTTATGTATCCTGTGGTATCCTCGAGATACTAGGGGGTAATACTCGACGACAGATCAAAGTAGAGGTTGGACTGGGGTATTGCTCTACAGAAGACAAGTGCTTAAACTTGCACGAGAAACGGTACCTAAAAGAGAACATGGTCGAAACCACGATTGCAAAAGGCCAGATCCCAGATATAATATGAACTTATACCAAGGGAGTAATTAATTTAAGAGAAGCTTTAACGATAAGATCTACATCGTGTCCATGGGCATGAACACAAAGTTCAAGGTCGACTCCCACTTCTTCAATGCATAACCTTACATTTACCTCCCCTTTTCGAAGTTGTAGTGTTGAAAAGTTATCTGACAAAGCGTCAGCAGGGTATAACCCGCATAAATTCCGAGGTCACACAAATTAAGGAAGGCATAGGTTCAACCCGTCAGGGTATCGTGGAAACATATACCACAAGCTTTGAGAGTAAATATTACCAGCTCGAAAGCAGAGCATGGTTGGCAAAAGGAGAGGATACAAATTACCAAAGGCATTATGTATCGGAGAAAGAACTCACAAGGTGATTAATTATGAAGGACATTGTCGGATAATAATCCAACAGTGGATATGGTGATCCACAATGGAGCTGATGTGAGTATCGATACCCAATCAGAGGAAGAAAGAATGCAAATGCATCGTTTTACAGAACATCTGAATAATTCAATGTTTAAATAACAAAGGAATTATGATTTTCAAATCAAGGGATCAGGAGCAAACGCTCTGACCAAGGACAGACAAGCTGAATAGACTTAGGGGTACAATCGATGGCAATCTGATTGGTCAAGAACCAACTCATATCCAAATGACGTCTGAGCCGAAAGGATGAATCCTAGTATTCGACTGAGGAATGCAGGCATCCTCAACATATTGAATCAACGGACTTAAAATGATAAAGACAAGGGAGGCCAATAAGATTACGAAACTTATCGGATTAACCACAAGTTAAGAAAGCGAGAATTTCAAGAGCAATAGACTGCTCGGGATTTTTGGAAGATCAAATAGTATTTCTAAGACCATTGTGAAACACATGAACAACTGGGGGATGAGCGGATACTCGATAAGTGTGAGAATTTTTCCATAGGGGTATTCAGGTGACAAGGAACAGCAAGGCGGTAAGCTCAAGGAGTATCGAAACAACGACGAGTATTTCGGGGTTATAATAACAAGATCAACTATGGATGAATGTAAGAATAACAAGTGCAAGTAGTTATCCATAAGGGTTGATGGTGGAAGGGGAATTGCAAACGCGATGAACACAAGTTCTCGGGTTAACAGCGGAGAGTATCTTCAGGGTCTTCACGTGCAGCAGACGATCATCAGTAATAAGGGGCTCTCCGGGTGAAAGTGATAACGAGATCCTAATGTTAGATTTAGCAAAATTCATTTAACCCGAGTAGGAGAGAGTTCAGAGTCCCAGAGTAAGGATCGAGGAGTAAAAGATCCTAATACCACCCAGATGGCGACGTGGGCCCGTAAGGCACACAGCCATGTTAGTAAAAGTTTTGCAATGTCTAGACTCAACTTCGGCCAAGGAGTGTGAAGGGGAATTCCTACAGGCAGTCGGCTCTGATACCAACTTGTGACGCCCCCGATTTGACCGTACACTAATCATGCACGCAAATGTGTACGATCAAGATCAAGGACTCACGGGAAGATATCACAACACAACTCTACAAATAAAATAAGTCATACAAGCATCATATTACAAGCCAGGGGCCTCGAGGGCTCGAATACAAGAGCTCGATCATAGACGAGTCAGCGAAAGCAACAATATCTGAGTACAGACATAAGTTAAACAAGTTTGCCTTAAGAAGGCTAGCACAAACTGGGATACAGATCGAAAGAGGCGCAAGCCTCCTGCCTGGGATCCTCCTAACTACTCCTGGTCATCGTCAGCGGGCAGCACGTAGTAGTAGGCACCTCCGGTGTAGTAGGAGTCGTCGTCGACGGTGGCGTCTGGATCCTGGGCTCCAACATCTGGTTGCGACAACCAGGTAGAAGGGATAGGGGGAAAAGAGGGAGAAAGCAACCGTGAGTACTCATCCAAAGTACTCGCAAGTAAGGAGCTACACTACATATGCATGGGTATCAAATAGAAAAGGGGCTAATATATGTGGACTGAACTGCAGAATGCCAGAATAAGAGGGGGATAGCTAATCCTGTCGAAGACTACGCTTCTGGCAGCCTCCTTCTTGCAGCATGTAGAAGAGAGTAGACTGAAGTCCTCCAAGTAGCATCGTATAGCATAACCCTAACCGATGATCCTCCCCTCGTCGCCCTGTGAGAGAGCGATCACCGGTTGTATCTGGCACTTGGAAGGGTGTGTTTTATTAAGTATCCGGTTCTAGCTGTCATAAGGTCAAGGTACAACTCCAAGTCGTCCTGTTACCGAAGATCACGACTATTCGAATAGATTAACTTCCCTGCAGGGGTGCACCACATAACCCAACACGCTCGATCCCATTTGGCCGGACACACTTTCCTGGGTCATGCCCGGCCTCGTAAGATCAACACGTCGCAGCCCTACCTAGGCACAACAGAGAGGTCAGCACGCCGGTCTAAATCCTATGGCACAGGGGTCTGGGCCCATCGCCCTTTGCACACCTGCACGTTGCGAACGCGGCCGGAAGCAGAACTAGCCCTCTTAATACAAGAGCAGGCTTACGGTCCAATCCGGCGCGCGCCACTCAGTCGCTGACGTCACGAAGGCTTCGGCTGATACCACGACGTCGAGTGCCCATAACTGTCCCCGCGTAGATGGTTAGTGCATATAGGCCAGTAGCCAGACTCAGATCAAATACCAAGATCTCATTAAACGTGTTAAGTATCCGCGAACACCGACCAGGGCCAGGCCCACCTCTCTCCTAGGTGGTCACAACCTGCCCTGTCGCTCCGCCATGAAGTAACAGTCGGGGGCCGTCGGGAACCCAGGCCCACCTCTACCGGGATGGAGCCACCTGCCCCTTCAGCCCCCATCTCCGAACAGTATCACAGGTAATGTAACTGTGTAAAGTATATTTTATATGCCCGTGATCACCTCCCGAAGTGATCACGGCCCAGTAGTATAGCATGGCAGACGGACAAGAGTGTAGGGCCACTGATGGTACACTAGCATCCTATACTAAGCAGTAGGATAGTAGGTAATGGTAACAACAGTAGTAGCAAGGACAGGCTATGCATCAGGATAGGAATAACGGAAAGCAGTAACATGCTACACTACTCTAATGCAAGCAGTATAGAGAAAAGAGTAGGCGATATCTGGTGATCAAAAGGGGGGGGGGGCTTGCCTGGTTGCTTTGGCAAGAGAGAGGGGTCGTCAACACCGTAGTCGTACTGGGGCACCCAGCAGCGGCGCCGGTCTCGGTGTCTACCGGAAAGAAGTAACGGAGGGGGAACACAATAAATAACAGAGCAATCAAAGCATCACAAAGCGTAACATGGCAATACGCGGTGCTAGAGGTGACCTAACGTAGTAGGAGGTGATACCGGTAAAGGGGGGAAACATCCGGGAAAGTATCCCCGGTGTTTCGCGTTTTCGGGCAAAGGAGCCGGAGGGGGAAAGTTGCGAGTTCGATAGGTTAGGGGTGTGTGGCGGACGAACGGGCTGCGTATCCAGAATCGTCTCGTTGTTTTGAGCAACTTTCATGTACAAAGTTTTTCCATCCGAGCTACGATTTATTTTATATTAATTTTAAAAGATTTAATTCATTTTTAGGATTTATTTAATTATTTAAATTCAACATTATCCAGAACAGTGCACGCTGACGTCAGCAGTCAACAGAGGCGTTGACTGGTCAACTGACGTGTGGGTCCCGTTCGTCATTGACTGATTAGTCTAATTAGGGTTTAATTAAACTATCTACTTAATTAGATTAATTAAACAAGATTAATTAACTTAATTAATTCATTATTTTAATTATTAATTAATTAATTATTCATATATTTATTTATATTTCATTTAAAAAAACGTTTTGGAGTGGGGCCCCATTGTCATAGGGCCACTGGCCTTAGCGGGTTCGGGTGCTGCGGTTGCCGCGGGTGCGAGCGCAAGAGCGACGACGGGCAGGTGCCCGTTAACGGGCGAACCCGGGCGGCCGCTGCGGGCGCGCGTGCCAGCGCCGGCGAGGCGGGCTGGGCGCCGGCTGCAGGTGAGAGGGGAGGCAGGCCATGGCAGGGCAGGGAGCTAGCGGCAGAGGGCAGCGGGGAGGCGCGGGCGAGCACACGACGATGCGGGGAACAAGGGGCGTGCGCGGGCACAGGAGGGAGGGCGCGTGCTGCCTGGAGCGCGAGCTCCGGCACACGGCCGCGGCGATGCGGGCGATGGCCACGACGGGGAGCACGAGCTGCACGACGAGCAAGACGCGGTGACTACGGCGACGGGCTAGGGACGCACGTGCGAGGGAGACAGAGAGGAGAGGGGAGTTTCGCTCACCCCCGATGCAGGGGTTCGCCGGCGAGGCTCGACGGAGTCCGCCGGGGAGGAGGTCGGGGAGGCGAGCGTCGACGGTAGGCGGCGGGGCGTCCATCCAGCGGCGAGGTGGCGGGGCGTCCATCCAGAGGCGTGGTCGCGGGGCGTCGGAGCCGGCGAGGGAGAGTCGGGGACGGGCAGTCCGACGGGGAGGTACGGCAAACGGGAGGGAGGGCGCCGGGCGGCGTCAGGCAGCGCCAGGCGGGGAGATCGGGTCGATCTCGATCTGGATCACGGGAGGGGAGAGGAACGAGCGAGAGAGAGAGTGGGGGTCATGGGGTAGTGGGGGAGAGGGGCTAGGGTTTCTGGCGCCCGAGGGGATTAGTAGCGGGCGCGGTTGGGCCGGCCTGGCGGCCCTGTAGCCTGCTGGGCCGGGGCCCAGCTCGGGGGGGGGGGGGTCTTTGTCTCTTTTATTTTTTGTTGTTTATTTTCTCTTTTCTTTTATTTATTCTTTTAGTTCTTATTTGTTTTATTTTAGTTTCCAAAAATACAAAAGTGGCACCTAAAATAGTGTTACAATTCATGCCACTGCCACAAACCGTTTAGCACTGAAATAAAAATAGTTTTAAATTGTTTATTATTTTAAAGCATTTGAACAATTGCTTTGCTGCTGTTTTATTCATCTCATATTATTTAAACATTTTATAAAGGTGTGGTTTCTCCACCATAATTATCTATGCAATATTTGGTTCACGCCGAACATTTTAGTTTTAATATTTGAAAATGTTTATTATTTGCTTGATTTTGAATTAGAATTTGAATCGGTTTCGAACTAACATGAGATTAGCGACAGTAATCGAAGTGACGTGGCATCATTAGCAAAGAATTACTGTAGCTTAAATATCCGGGCGTCACAGCTTTTAACTTGGCAGAGTCATATTGGTTGCATCTTTCATGTGGTGTCTAGCTTGCATTGCTTCTTATTTGCTGGAATGGTTTCTGCTTAGTTTACACAAACAGTTGTGAACATGCCATGCCGTCCTGTTTTTCGTACATATTCCATCCTGGTATCATGTGTTTGCCTTACATCAAAGTAGTGATTATCAATATCATGCATGAATGAGTTCTGAAGAGAGAATTTTATTGCTTTTTCTTGTCGGTTTTACTTGACAATTCAAAATCAATAAAGCGGAAGTTAGTTAGCAAGGCAACAGATAAAGGTGCTCCTTCCAAACGGAGGGCCTCTACAGTTTCTACTCCTCCACACCCCTAAGATGATTTCCAAGACAACACATGCATATACACTTAACAAAGCTGTGTTTATGATGAGCACGTCTCCCCTAGTGCAGCATCACCGGTGCTCCCTCTAACTTGGCACTGTTATATGTGGTTGCATATTATGTGTGATGTCTAGCTTGTGTTGCTTCTAATTTTGTTGAATTCCATCTGCTTACTTTACACATTATACTTGAATAAGACACGTGTTCATGTTTCTGGAACATACAATATCTGTCTATCACACCATGTTCTTACATCAAATTACTACTGTTGCGTAACCTGCAACAATCACTTATCATAAGACACGTTTGACTTCGGAGTGTGATATAGGTTACATCTCACATTCTTTTCTAGCTTGTATTACTAATTTGTTGAAATGGCACTTATGACGAGACAATTTTAACTTGGTAGAGTGATATTCGTTGCATCTTTCATATGGTGTCTAGCTTTCATTGCTTCTAATTTGTTGAAATGCCTTCTCCTTAGTTTACACATCATAAGATGTGAATATGCAATGCTGTGAATATGCAATGGCACTAATGATGAGAGACCTCTAACATGGTAGTGTGATGTTGTTTGCATCTTGCATATGATTTATTTCTTGTACTGCTTCACATTTGTTTAAACGCCATTTATGATGAGACAGTGTTAACTTGGCAGAGTGATATTTGTAGCATCTTTCATATGGTGTCTACCTTCCATTGCATTGCTTCTAATTTGGTGAAATGTCTTCTTCTTAGTTTACACATCATAGTTTTGGTTATCTCTTCCGTCCTGTTTTTCATACATATTACATCCTCCTGTCACGTGGTTGTCTAACATCGAAGTTCAGTTCGTCTGCATCACGCATCAATTTGTTCTAAAGAACTAAATTGTTATTCGTTTTTCTTGTCGGCTTGACTTAACATGGCACAGAGGAAGAGGAAGAAACACAGAATGGTAGGGAATGAGAAGCGGATGAATCCTGCAGATTCTGCTGGTACTGATGGTGCAATAGAAGGTCAAAGTCCAGCAGAAAATTCGACAAACACGACATCCCATGCTACACGAGTTGCAAAAAAAGACAAACAGAAACAAATAGCTGCCACCAAACAAGCAGAGACAGCCCTAGTTCTTGCAACACCTACCACAGTACTACCAGCTGCACGACGTACTCATGCGTCAACTGAGCTAGCAGCACGTTCCCAAGCTCCCTTGCCACCTGACACTACTTCCCAAGCACTCTTGACACAAGAGGAGTTGGCAATATCAGATGAACCTTGTGAGCTTCAGCAGCAAGAAGGTAGTTACTGGAGTCAAGTTACAGTTGCATGCTTCTTTATATGTAGTCTCACATTTTGATGTACACTAACACTTCCTATGTTTGTTGTTGGACTAGCACCTAGGCGCAAGAGGAAACAAACATCAGGGATAATGCTCGATAGGTTAACTAAATCTAGAGGAGGAAGAATGGAGATCCGTTTTGAGGCAGGTTTAAAAAGGCCACGTGATGCTACAGAGTCAGCCAAGTTAGTATCAGAGGCAGCGGTTGCTGTTAGGTGTCATGTACGTATCCTCCCAACATGGATTCAGTACAGGAATGACAAAGACAAAACCGAGTTCAACATCTTCCTCGACCATTTGTCTGTAAGTATGGTTATGTATGGAAACTAGTAATATCGTCTTGCTCTGTCCAATACTTTCTAGGTTGTTGATAATGAGACTCCCATAATTTTCAACAGATGAGGTTCAAGTTGGATAGCCAAGATGACACAACCAGACAAGCTTGCACCCATGTTTTCAAGTCTGCTCTGCGACAGTATCGGTATAACTTGAGGAAAACTCACTTTGAAGGCAAGGCTAACAGTGAACTTGCCCAGACATCTCCAGTGGAAAATATATCTGATGAAGACTAGAGAGGCCTCGTTAAACACTGGTCCGATCCGAAGTATCAGGTACATTATATATATGTCATCAGATCACATGTTGAAGTCCTATTTACGCATGTGCCACACAAATCTATCTTCTTGTAGGTGAACTGTTCAAAGAACAAGGCCAACCGTACGAAAGTGAAATTCCAACAGACGGCAGGATCTCGTAGCTATATTGCACACTGCGAGGCTCTTGTAATTAGCTGTTGTTTCACTCTTTTCGCCGTACCATATTATCAGATCTATATTGACTTGTTCCAAATGCAGAGGAAAGCCCGCAAGGACCAAAAAGTACCTGAACCAAATACTATGGAAATCTTCAAGGACTGTCACACCAGCAAGAAGAAGGGCATGACTACACCAGTCAAAGCCGCTGTTGTAAGTCCTTAATCCTCATGCCTCTTAACTACTACTTACTCTGACTTGTGCCTTGAACTGCATGGTTTGCAGTCAATGTTTATTACTCTTTTCAATTTTATACACAATTGTCTTAGCGTATCATTGCACCTTACAAGGTTTAAAAGAGAGGAGTGATGTTCCTTTGATCTTGACCCATAATCTAGTTCCGTGCTGGACTTGCCCACACAATGTTACAATTGCCCGTTTGTCTGTTCTCAGTTGTTTTGTGATATGAATGACGTCATACTATGCTTACCGTATTATAAACTTCGCCTCTTTATCCTTAGCCCTCAATACAATGTGAAGAAATAGACAATACATTAGCGATGGTACATGGTCATATGTTTGGAACATGGTTTTATTCACCAGAATAAGTTTTGTATATAGACCAAAGCTATTTTGTTTGGTTTTGCTGCCTCCTTAATATCTTCTATTCTGGTACTACTAATGTAAAACCTCAACTTTTCAGCGAGCTATGGAAAAAATGGTGGAACCACCACCTTTTGAAGGTGGCGAGGCAACTATAACCGCAATGTCAGCTCTTGCTGCAGTGGGTCAGTATCTGTCCACTAACAGTGCCAAAAGCACGTTCCTGCGTAATACTGGGTTGGTTGTTAAGGCAATAACGTCCAAACTGCCTCATGATCAAGATATGCAAGCTCAAAGCAATGTTGTATCTGCGCTCCAGACACAAGTCCATTCCCTAACAGAGACCCTTTGTGAAACCAGACTATTTGACATTTGCTATGTTGTTCAGGAGCCTAGGGGAAATGAAGGCGAGGGTTATGGTGCTCCATCGGACAATACAACATGAAAACATAACAGTCAGGTCAAATGAACTGAGCTTCTGAACTTCTGGTGGTGCATTTATCTGGTAGACTGTTAAGTTTTATGCCAACCTTCCTTTTGTTATATAGTTGTAATTTGTTTTGGTGCGATACAAAATTTATTCTTAACGTGCAGCCACCGCCTGAAGAAAACAACAGCCATTTTTGTATAGTGTAGGGTGTTCCCTATATTTGCACTGGTGGCGATCTTTGATGTCGAGTGGATGTAATCTGTGCAATCGCCTTAATAGCCTAGCATTAGTTTCGGCCTTATTTATTTCCTAGTCTTCTTTTTCCCTGGTTTGCTAGTGGCCGCAACTACCATGGGCCATATACGGGCCGTAGGATCCATGGGTCTCCTACGGGCCGTCGATAAATGGGCCTGTAATCGATGGGCCTCGGGCCGTCGGATAAATGGGTCTACATGGGCCATAATCGGGCGTAATTGGTATCGGCCCAGCATGGTAACATGCCATTAACAGGCCGTAGGACAGCAAAGGCTTAATTCTTTCACAGGCATAACGGGTCGTTAATGGGCCAGAATATAGGACGGGCTAGAAACGGCGCAACGGATTAACAGGCCAGAAACGGACCGACTCTTGCCATGGGCTGAATTTGGCCCATTAAGGTAACAGGCCAGTAACAGGCCGACTCTTGCCATGGGCCGAATTTGGCCCATTAGTGGAACAGGCCAGTAACGGGCGGACTCTTTCCATGGGCGGAATTTGGCCCATTAGGGGAACAGGCCAGTAACGGGCCGGAAGTAATCGAGGGCCGAAAAGGAGCCCAAGAACGTATGGGCCGTCAATAGGACGAAAGCTAACACGGGCTGGAAACGGCCCATGTAAATCACGGGCCATTAATGGGTATAAAGAAAATTACTGTTCATTATGGGCTAGAGTCACCGTGGGCCTTTACCTGGGCCAGCCTATTATGGTACACAAAAATCTTATGGGCCTTTACCTGGGCCGGCCCATTATGGCCCGTGAAATCTTGTGGGCCTTTAGCTGGGCCAGCCCATTATGGTCCACAAAATCTTGTGGGCCTTTAGCTGGGCCGGCCCATTATGGTCCGCAAAATCTTGTGGGCCTTTAGTTGGGCCGGCCCATTTAAACTTGTTGGGCCGTGCCACGTGTCGACGTATCATAGGCGCCTTCTGTCCAGTGAGTGGATGACATCTGTCCCGACGATGAGCCGACACGTGTTTCCTCTAGCCAAAGATGATTTTACACGTGGAAAATCCCCATTGGTCGGGGCTGTTAACGGGTTATTGGATCCAAAACCCGACCCGATAGCTTAACGGCGTTCCGTTCGGTGGATGCCATGTGTCGGTTACCCTTGACGAAAGCACTTCTGTGACGCGCGATTTATCAATATGGAAGTGGACACTTCCGTGATGATAATTTTGGTAATGTCATGGAACACTTCTACGACAGCATAGGTATGACTATCTTGATTTTGTCATAAATTTGTCATGGATGTACATGCATGACAAAAAAACGACCTACTGTGACAAACACGTATCATCTCGGAAGTGTATTTTTTTTGTAGTGGCGGTGTTTGGACTCCGTTTAATATTGATTTCCTGCAATGTAGAAAACAAGCAAAAAACAACAACTAGCACTGGGCACTGGGTCAATAGGTTAGTCCCAAAAAATGATATAAAGGTGCTATAAAATGATTGTAAAACATTCAAGAATGATAATATATTGGCATGAATACTTCATAAATTATAGATATGTTGGAGATGTATCAGCATCCCCAAGCTTAATTCCTACTCGTCCTCGAGTAGGTAAATGATAAAAGAAATAATTTACTAGCAAAGTGCACAAGTTTGATCGATGATAACTTCAATCACTTTTTCCTAGCATCATAACAGCAATCCTTTATAAAAATTCTCATGTTATAGTAGCAACCAATTCACATGTTAAGGCTCAAACAATGAATTCTCTTGAAACCCAACAACCTATGTTCTCAGTCACCAGGCAATTGCAATTCAACTTATTCAATGGAGTTTAAGTAAGAGCTCCACATACTCAACCATCATATAGTGTTCTATGATTGCTAATACTCACCTTGTACACATGCGCAAAATGTTTCAACCAGACACATAGAAAGATAGGGGCTTATTGTTTTGCCTCCCAACTTATTCACCTCAAGGGCGATGCCAACAATAATAACTCATGCTACCCATATTCAACTGGACATATGTGCCTAGATCTTTCCTCACCACATGATGCTTACCAAAAGAGAAAATAAAAAGTAATAGAGAGGAATACTTTGACTCTTTGCATAAAAGTAAATACTGAAAAGTAAAAGATAGGCCCTTCGCAGAGGGAAGTAGGGATTTGTAGAGGTGCCAGAGCTCAAAGCGAAAATTGAGAGATAAAAACATTTTGAGAGACATACTTTTCCCACCAATGAAAACGACTTAGAGCTCCTAACACTTTCCATGCTAGATATATAATAGGCGGTTCCCAAACAGAAATTAAAGTTTATTCCTTTTTCCACCATACTTTCACTTTCCATGGCTAACCGTATCCACGGGTGCCCTCCATACCAACACTTTCCAAGGAATTTATTATTTGACAACATAAAGTAAATTCATTTTTCATTTCGGGACTGGGCATCCCTAATACCTTTGCCCTACTCTCGTGCAATGGCAAGTGAATAAACACTCATCGTGAGAATAACACATCTAGCATGGAAAATATTGGCCACCCCTCACTGCCTCACGAGCGGTATGAGCACAAAAAAGAGAAATTTATTTTGAAAATTAGAGATGACACATACAAATTTGCTTAGAACGGTAAAAGAATACCGCATATAGGTAGGTATGGTGGACTCTTGAAAATACGATTTGGGTTTAAGGTTTTTGGATGCACAAGTAGTATCTCTACTTGGTGCGGAATTTTTGGCTAGCAAAGATGGGGGGCAAGCGCCAACTGTTGAAGGATCTATGACAATATAACTTCTATGTGAATATGAACAAACATAAACCATTACGCTGTCTTCCTTGTCCAACTTCAACAATTTTGGCATATAATATTTTGATGGGGGCTCACAATCACAAAAGATTTCCATGATAGTGTATTTATATGTGAAAGTTCTCTTCCTTATACTAATTATTCGTGAATTGCTTGTATAACCAATATTTTGATTGTCAAGCCTCAAAAGATTTCACTTTCTAAACCCAATGTGAAGCTACCACTAGGCATGATATGATTTCAACTTCATGACATTAAATTTATTCAACAATTTACTCATAGGATATAAGTGAAGCATAAGAGTAAATGTCATAGAAAAGAGCTTCGTTGACGGGATGTGAATGCTACTTACTTAGCCTCCCTCGCAACTATTTGAGGACTCTATTTTATTTAAAAACTTTCAGATCTAAGTATTTTATTAAAACAACAAGCAAAACAAAATAAAATGACAATCCAAGGATAGCACACATCATGTGAAGAAGCAAAAACTTAGGCTCAACCGATACTAACCGATAGTTGTTGAAGAAGAAAGGTGGGATGCCTACCGGGGCATCCCCAAGCTTGAGCTTTTGTGTCTCCTTAATTCCTCTCATATCACGGTTTTCCTAAATCCCAAAAGCTTCATCCACACAAAACTCAACAAGAACTCGTGAGATAAGTTAGTGTAAACCAATGCAAAAACCTTATCATTATCTAGTGTAGCAAATCACTAAAATTATTATTAAACATTGCATACTAAATGACTCTGCATATTTAATACTCCTGTCCTCAAATAGAATCATTAAACAAGCAAACATATGCAAACAATGCAAACATAACAGCAATCTGCCAAAACAGTAGAGTATGTAAGGAATGCAAGAGTATAAATACTTCCCTAACTCCAAACATTATGAAAATTTACCACACTGTAGAAAATTTATCAGAGCTCATTTTACAAAAAGTTTCAACATTTTATCACATTCTGACTTTTCTAGGGAATTTTTGCAAGAGCGGTGACTTTCTGTTTTCAAACAGCAACATGTATACTAGCAAAATAAGCATGGCAAAGGCTATCATTGCCCCTTTTATTGAAATAAAAGATGCAAAAAATTATTCTAAACAACATCAAGCAAATCCTAACAAAATAAAATGATGCTCCAAGAAAAACACATATCATGTGACGAATAAAAACATAGCTCCAAGTGAGGTTACCGATAATGTTGGAGACGTAAGAGGGGATGCCTTCCGGGGCATCCCCAAGCTTAGTTGCTTGGATCTTCCTTGAATATTACCATGGGGTGCCTTGGGCATCCCCAAGGTTAGGGTATTGTCACTCCTTATTCTCCTCGTATCGACATCTCACCCAAAACTTGAAAACTTCAATCACATAAAACTTAATAGAACTTTGTGAGATAGGTTAGTATGATAAAGAGCAAACCATTTTACTTTTGGTACTGTTAAAGACATGATTCATAATTGTTTCCACACAATGCCTATTGTAGCATATCATTTCCACAATTTATATTGAGCAATATAAGCCATGGAAACTAGAAAACAAGCAAACTATGTATTGAAAACATAATCTGTCAAAAACAGAACAATCTTTAGTAATTTGTACTCAAACCATACTTTTGCTACTCCAAAAATTCTGAAAAATTAGGACAAACTGAAAATTTTGTCTATTAATCTTCTGCAAAAAGAATCAGCATTTTATCACACTTCCATTAAAAATGGGAATTGTTTTCCTGAGTGCAAATTTTTCTGTTTTTCAGCAAGAACAAATCAACTATCACCGTAAGCCATCCCAAAGGTCTTATTTAGCACTTTATTGAAACAAAAGCAATAAAACATGATTACTACAGTAGCCTAATCATGTGAACACACACAAAAACAGTAGGTAAAAGTGTTGGGTTGTGATACGTCTCCAACGTATCTGTAATTTTTTATTGTTCCATGCTATTATATTATTTGTTTTGGATGTTTAATGGGCTTTAATATGCACTTTCATATTATTTTTGGGACTAACCTATTAACCGAAGGCCCAGTGCGAGTTGTTTTTTTTTTCCTATTTCAGTGTTTCGCAGAAAAGGAATATCAAATGGAATCCAAACGGAATTAAACCTTCGTGAGGATCTTTTTTGGAACAAACACAATCCAGAAGACTTGGAGTGGAGGTCAAGGAAGCAACGAGGCGGCCACGAGTTAGGGCGGCACGCCCAGGGGGCAGGCGCACCCCCACCCTCGTGAGCCCTCGTAGCTCCACCGACCTACTTCCTTCGCCTATATATACTCTTGTACCCTAAAAACATCCAGGGGAGCCACGAAACCACTTTTCCACCGCCGCAACCTTCTATACCCGTGAGATCCCATCTGGGGACCTTTTCCTACGATCTACCGGAGGGGATTCCATCACGGAGGGCTTATACATCAACACCATAGCCTCTCCGATGGTGTGTGAGTAGTTTACCACAGACCTATGGGTCCATAGTTATTAGCTAGATGGCTTCTTCTCTCTCTTTGGTTCTCAATACAAAGTTCTCCTCGATGTTCTTAGAGATCTATTCGATGTAATCCTTTTTGCGGTGTGTTTGCCGAGATCTGATGAATTGTGGGTTTATGAATTTGATTATCTATGAATGATATTTGATTCTTCTCTGAATTCTTATATGCATGATTTGATATCTTTACAAGTCTCTTCGAATTATCGGTTTAGTTTGGCCTACTAGATTGATCTTTCTTGCAATGGGAGAAGTCCTTAGCTTTGGGTTCAATCTTGCGGTGTCCTTTCCCAGTGATAGCAGGGGCAGCAAGGCACGTATTGTATTGTTGCCATCGAGGATAAAAAGATGGGGTTTATATCATATTGCTTGAGTTTATCCCTCTACATCATGTCATCTTGCCTAATGCGTTACTCTGTTCTTATGAACTTAATACTCTAGATGCATGCTAGATAGCGGTCGATGTGTGGAGTAATAGTAGTATATGCAGAATCGTTTTGGTCTCCTTGACACGGACGTGATGCCTATGTTCATGATCATGCCTAGATATCATCATAACTATGCGCTTTTCTATCAATTGCTCGGCAGTAATTTGTTCACCCACCGTAATATATGCTATCTTGAGAGAAGCCACTAGTGAAACCTATGGCCCCGGGTCCACTTTACATCATTTTAGTTTCCCGTCAACTAGCCATTTTTGTCGCCCTTTATTTTGCATTCTTTATTTTCCAATCTATACAACAAAAATACCAAAAATATTTATCTTATTATCTTTACCAGATCTCACTTTTGTAATTGATCGTGAAGGGATTGACAACCCCTTTATCATGTTGGTTGCGAGGTTCTTGTTTGTTTGTGCAGGTACTAGGCGACTTGCGTGTAGTCTCCTACTGGATTGATACCTTGGTTCTCAAAAACCGAGGGAAATACTTAAGATACTTTGCTGCATCACCCTTTCCTCTTCAAGGGAAAACCAACGCATCCTCAAGAGGTAGCAAGAGGGATTTCTGGCGCCGTTGCCAGGGAGATCTGCTACCTCTTGAGCACTGCGTTGGTTTTCCCTTGAAGAGGAAAGGGTTATGGAGCAAACTAGCGTAAGTATTTCCCTCAGCTTTTGAGAACCAAGGTATCAATCCAGTAGGATGCCACACGCAAGTCCCTCATACCTACACAAACAAATAAGAACCTTGCAACCAATGCAATAAAGGGGTTGTCAATCCCTTCATGGTCACTTACGAGAGTAAGATCTGATAGAGATAATAGTGATAAGATATTTTTTTGGTATTTTTATGATATAGATTGAAAGTAAAAGATTGCAAAGTAAAATAGATTGGAAACTTATATGTTGGAAAGTAGACCCGGTGGCCATAGGTTTCACTAGTGGCTTCTCTCAAGATAGCATAAGTATTACAGTGGGTGAACGAATTACTGTCGAGCAATTGATAGAAAAGTGAATAATTATGAGAATATCTAGGCATGATCATGTATATAGGCATCACGTCCGTGACAAGTAGTCCGACTCCTGCCTGCATCTACTACTATTACTCCACACATCGACCGCTATCCAGTGTGCATCTAGAGTATTAAGTTCATAAGAACAGAGTAACGCCTTAGGTAAGATGACATGATGTATAGGGATAAACTCAAGCAATATGATATAAACACCATCTTTTTATCCTCGATGGCAACAATACAATACATGTCGTTTCCCTTTCTGTCACTGGGATCGAGCACCGCAAGATTGAACCCAAAGCTAAGCACTTCTCCCATTTCAAGAAAGATCAATCTAGTAGGCCAAACCAAACCGATAATTCGAAGAGACTTGCAAAGATAACCAATCATGCATAAAAGATTTCAGAGAAGAATCAAATATTGTTCATAGATAGACTTGATCATAAACCCACAATTCATCGGATCTCGACAAACACACCGCAAAAAGAGTTACATCGAATAGATCTCCAAGAAGATCGAGGAGAACTTTGTATTGAGATCCAAAGAGAGAGAAGAAGCCATCTAGCTAATAACTATGGACCCGAAGGTCTGAAGTAAACTACTCACACATCATCGGAGGGGCCATGGAGTTGATGTAGAGGCCCTCCGTGATCAATGCCCCCTCCGGCGGAGCTTCGGAAAAGGCCCCAAGATGGGATCTTTGAAGGAAATATGCCCTAGAGGCAATAATAAAGTTATTATTTATTTCCTTATATCATGATAAATGTTTATTATTCATGCTAGAATTATATTAACCAGAAACATAATACATGTGTGAATACATAGACAAACAGAGTGTCACTAGTATGCCTCTACTTGACTAGCTCGTTAATCGAAGATGGTTATGTTTCCTAACCATAAACAAAAGAGTTGTTATTTGATTAACAGGATCACATCATTAGGAGAATGATGTGATTGACATGACCCATTCCATTAGCTTAGCACCCGATCATTTAGTATGTTGCTATTGCTTTCTTCATGACTTATAAATGTTCCTATGACTATGAGATTATGCAACTCCCGTTTGCCGGAGGAACACTTTGTGTGCTACCAAACGTCACAACGTAACTGGGTGATTATAAAGGAGCTCTACAGGTGTCTCCAAAGGTACATGTTGGGTTGGCGTATTTCGAGATTAGGATTTGTCACTCCGATTGTCGGAGAGGTATCTCTGGGCCCTCTCGGTAATGCACATCACATAAGCCTTGCAAGCATTGCAACTAATGAGTTATTTGTGAGATGATGTACTACGGAATGAGTAAAGAGACTTGCCGGTAACGAGATTGAACTAGGTATTAAGATACCGCCGATCGAATCTCGGGCAAGTAACATACCGATGACAAAGGGAACAACGTATGTTGTTATGCTGTCTGACCGATAAAGATCTTCGTAGAATATGTAGGAGCCAATATGGGCATCCAGGTCCCGCTATTGGTTATTGACCGGAGACGTGTCTCGGTCATGTCTACATTGTTCTCGAACCGTAGGGTCCACACGCTTAAGGTTTCGATGACAGTTATATTATGAGTTTATGAGTTTTGATGTACCGAAGGAGTTCGGAGTCCTGGATGAGATCGGGGACATTACGAGGAGTCTCGAAATGGTCGAGACGTAAAGATCGATATATTGGACGACTATATTCGGACATCGGAAGATTGTAGGTTGTACTCCTAAGGCTATTCAATTTCTCCAGCCCTAATCAGAACATTGCTTCTGATCCCTTGATTTGAAAATCATAATTCCTTTGCATTTGAGCTCTAGATTAGTCATTTGTTTCTATAATCCAATGCCTTTGCATTGTTACTTCCTCTGGTTGTGTGCCGATGCTCACATCAGCTCTGTTATGGACCGGCAGATCCTTTAATGGATTTTATCTGACAGCGTCCTTCATATTCAATAACCTTATGAGCCTTCCCTCGGATACATAATGCCTTTGGTAAATTGTATCCTCTACTTTCTCAACCTTGCTCTGCTTTCGAGCTGGTGATATTTACTCTTGAAGCTTGTGGTATATGTTTCCACGATACCCTGATGGGTTGAACCTATACCTTCTCTAAAACCGTGTGAACCCAAAAGATCTCACGGGTCATACTTATCTGGTATTGCACCAGGTAAAAACTTTCAACAAGTAATGTCATTTTTGGAATACGAGAGGTGAATGAAAGGTTATGCGTTGAACAAGTGAGGGTCGACCTTGAACTTTCTGTTCATGCCCATGGACACGATATAGATCCTATCATAGAAGCTTCTTGTAATAATAACTATTTCCTTGATATGAAATCATCTGGTATCTATGTATTGATCATTTGCAATCGTGGTCCCAACCACATTTTCTCATTGATTCCCTTTCTCAGACAAGTTAAAGCACTTGTCTTTTGTTGATCGATACATCTCCTCAGCCTCTATTTTTGATCTTCCTCGAGTATTAACCTCTGGCATCTCGAGAACTGTGTTGCTCCCGCAAGTCTTCATCTATTATTGCTTCTCACCGATCTTAGATTCCCCCCAGATTCTGGGTTATTAGTCACTCAAGAACACCGATAAGTGAATCGATTCTGCACCCCGATTCAATAACTCTAAGTAATTCTCGTTGCTTACGAGTTTAATAATCCTTCAAGTCATTCCTAGCCTTATCGGCTATATCATTATTGGCTGATTTTAACTGTGCTACCTGGTCCTTATTCCCGGAACACAACTTTCGACGATGAGCTAAGCTTACGTCAATTTCCTCGTCTTATCATTCCACCTCGAACAACAAGCTTGATTCTGAGTTGGTGTCGTATCTGTGGTTCAAATAATATTTTGCTGCATCAGTCCTTTTACTTGATGTAGTGGATGTTTGATTACATCTTCATGAGATTTCTCGACAAATGTGTCATGATCATCATCAGCATTCTGAGCTCTTTCAAGATATTTCTCAAACTCTTGATGAGAAATACCATCCTCGCCCTCGATGAGTTGTGTTATCATCGACAACATCCTTGTCTTCCTTCGACACAAATGTGTTCATGTTTTGTGTTGTACCTTGAGTTCCTTGCTATCCAACTTATGTTTTGTTCTACCGCGGAGTATTATCATCTTTGATGTCAAGAATGTTGCGAGGATTGCTCCACCTCTCAAGAATTCTTGCTATAATGATACTTCTCACCATCACCATTCTTTCTTGGTCCTCGTGTTGATTCCAACTGGGGTACCCACAAGTGAACGATGTTATTTGGATTCTGCACTTCTAGGAACCCTATTGCTTTGAAGTTAATGATCGATAATTCATTATTAGCCTATTGGTTGCTGAACCACCATTCTAACATTGATCATGCTACCTAACCCCATATTTCGGGTGCACCTTTCAACCAATGTTTAATTGTGTATGTTTTCCTCGAGCATACCTCATTATGTCATCTGATCTGACAAATGTTATCTCCTTATTCACATAGTTGTGGAAATCCATCCGTTTGGAAATCTCGAGGAATTGTCGCTGAGTCCATCAGCCACCTCCTCGTCCTCTCCATGGTTAAATGATGAACTCTTGTTTCGGAACTCGCTTCCATAGTTTTATTTCCGAAAATCTTGCTATGTCAACTCGTCAATTTGTGTTGCACCTTTTCTTCTCAGGCATCCTGAGTCTGAGGTATCCTGACACCAATCGGATCTGAACCTCGGTCAGATATGATGGTTGGAACATATTTCCACGAGTTATAACGTTGGTCTTTATATGACTCGGTAAGGTGATGTCGTGCCTAGCACGCCTGACCAGAGGACCTATTGTTATAATTTTTCCTTTTAGCAAGGCTATCCATTCTTCCATGAGGAAATTGAAAGACTTATTTTACAAGTTTTTCCTGATGGATCCTTCCTGTATCCAAAGTCTGACCTTTGCTTAACGACCAAGTCAACGCTATCTCGAAGCATGTATATGGTACTCCGATTTTCAATAAGAACATTTGAAGCACAATGCTAAAATTTCTTTATTAATTACCCCAAACACCGTTGTATGGGTAATGTCATGATACTCTCTCCCCTTTCCTAAAGGGTTTTCTGTGTTGTATCCTGTCATAGATATCATGCTCTGCTTGTCCTTGGGAAGGATATACTCTTGAAATATGTGTTTAAACACATTTTCCTTTCCATTGTTCTGTTTAATCTGATAACCATATTTTCCTTTCCGTTGTTTGATTTAACCTTTCTTGTGATCTATATGATCTAAGAAGTAATAATTCACTGCTTATGTAAACACCTCGGTGTACAACTCTGTCAGTAAGACCGTGTTACTATTGTTGATGACATTCTGGTAGCCACTGATGGACGAGAACTTTGCCTAATGGTCCGCCTCGTTCAACGAGCAGGAAAATGGTTCTCTTCGTCCCTCGCCCTCGGTACCGATGTTGTTGCCGACATAAATGACAGGCAATCCTCTGACATGCCTTGCTTACATGATCGTGCAAGGCGTCATCGCCCTTCCTACTGTTAACCCACATGGTGGGCCCATAACCCACAGTTCCACAGGATCGGAACCTGACTCTCCTGTGCAACCCTGTTTCTAATGGTTATTCTCCATGCTTGGCTTCGTATTTAATTCATGGGCCACCTTCCTAGTGCTCTATTCTGGTATCAGACGCAATACTTACTCTTGCTACTCTGAACCCCTTTCTCACTCTAGTTCAGACTTCGAGCAACTATCTATCTGCTTGGGACCTCTTATTGTACCTTCATACCTTACTCTCGATGTATTTCATATGTTCAACTCGAGAGATAATCTTATGCTCATTCATGGGTTAACCCCAGATTGTTTCCCTCAAAAGCATTATGTCGTAGCTGAGCTGCCCCTTATCCTTTCGTAAGTACGGTGGAGTTCCCGAAGAAATGATGACAAGTTTATCTTGATGCATTGGAATAAGGAATTGAAGACATCAACAAAAGGGATTAACTTCTTCGAGAAGATCCGTTAGAATATCGTAACCCGAACTTTCCCCCTTACTCCCCTCTTAAATCTCGGGACGAGATTTCTTGTAGTGGAGGAGAATTGTGACGCCCGGATAATTAAGCTACAGTAACCCTCTACTAATGATGCCATGTCACCTCGATTTCTGTTAGTAAACTCGTGTTAGTTCAAAACGATTCGAATTCAAATTTTAATTAAAGGCAAACAATAAAAGTTTTCAAACATTAAAACTAAAATGTGGGTTGTGCCAAATAATGCATAGGTATTTATGGTGAAGAGACCACACTTTTATAAAATGTTAGAATACTATAAAATGTCATAAACAGTAGCAAAAACAATTATTTAAATGCTTTGAAACTATTAAAACAAATGAAAACGATTTTACTTAAAGTTCCCAATTTAATGTGGTTGTGGTATAATTAGAACTACCAATTTAGGATCTATTGCGGTAATTAATAAAAGTAAATAAACTTAAGAGATAAGTGAAAACAGAAAAGAAATAAATAAAAGGAAAGTTAACAGAAAAGTAGAAAAGAGTAAAAGAGTTCTCCCGGCCCAACTGGGCCACCAGCCAACCCCGGGCCGGCCCACCCCCTGCCTACTAACCCACTCCCCCTCCCACCGTAACCCTAACCAGTCAATTTCTCCAGCCCTAGTCAGTGAGAAAGGGGTTCAGAGTAGCAAGAGTAAGTATTGCGTCTGATACCAGAATAGAGCACTAGGAAGGTGGCCCATGAATTAAATACGAAGCCAAGCATGGAGAATAACCATTAGAAACAGGGTTGCACAGGAGAGTCGGGTTTCGATCCTGTGGAACTGTGGGTTATGGGCCCACCATGTGGGTTAACAGTAGGAAGGGCAATGACGCCTTGCACGATCATGTAAGCAAGGCATGTCAAAGGATTGCCTGTCATTTATGTCGGCAACAACATCGGTATCGAGGGCGAGGGACGAAGAGAACCATTTTCCTGCTCGTTGAACGAGGCGGACCATTAGGCAAAGTTCTCGTCCATCGGTGGCTACCAGAATGTCATCAACAATAGTAACACGGTCTTACTGACAGAGTTGTACACCGAGGTGTTTACATAAGCAGTGAATTATTACTGCTTAGATCATATAGATCACAAGAAAGGTTAAATCAAACAACGGAAAGGAAAATATGGTTATCAGATTAAACAGAACAATGGAAAGGAAAATGTGTTTAAACACATATTTCAAGAGTATATCCTTCCCAAGGACAAGCAGAGCATGATATCTATGACAGGATACAACACAGAAAACCCTTTAGGAAAGGGGAGAGAGTATCATGACATTATCCATACAACGGTGTTTGGGGTAATTAATAAAGAAATTTTAGCATTGTGCTTCAAATGTTCTTATTGAAAATCGGAGTACCATATACATGCTTCGAGATAGCGTTGACTTGGTCGTTAAGCAAAGGTCAGACTTTGGATATAGGAAGGATCCATCAGGAAAAACTTGTAAAATAAGTCTTTCAATTTCCTCATGGAAGAATGGATAGCCTTGCTAAAAGGAAAAATTATAACAATAGGTCCTCTGGTCAGGCGTGCTAGGCACGACATCACCTTACCGAGTCATATAAATACCAACGTTATAACTCGTGGAAATATGTTCCAACCATCATATCTGACCGAGGTTCAGATCCGATTGGTGTCAGGATACCTCAGACTCAGGATGCCTGAGAAGAAAAGGTGCAACACAAATTGACGAGTTGACATAGCAAGATTCTCGGAAATAAAACTATGGAAGCGAGTTCCTAAACAAGAGTTCATCATTTAACCATGGAGAGGACGAGGAGGTGGCTGATGGACTCAGCGACAATTCCTCGAGATTTCCAAACGGATGGATTTCCACAACTATGTGAATAAGGAGATAACATTTGTCAGATCAGATGACATAATGAGGTATGCTCGAGGAAAACATACACAATTAAACATTGGTTGAAAGGTGCACCCGAAATATGGGGTTAGGTAGCATGATCAATGTTAGAATGGTGGTTCAGCAACCAATAGGCTAAGAATGAATTATCGATCATTAACTTCAAAGCAATAGGGTTGCTAGAAGTGCAGAATCCAAATAACATCGTTCACTTGTGGGTACCCCGGTTGGAATCAACACGAGGACCAAGAAAGAATGGTGATGGTGAGAAGTATCATTATAGCAAGAATTCTTGAGAGGTGGAGCAATCCTCGCAACATTCTTGACATCAAAGATGATAATACTCCGCGGTAGAACAGAACATAAGTTGGATAGCAAGGAACTCAAGGTACAACACAAAACATGAACACATTTGTGTCGAAGGAAGACAAGGATGTTGTCGATGATAACACAATTCATCGAGGGCGAGGATGGTATTTCTCATCAAGAGTTTGAGAAATATCTTGAAAGAGCTCAGAATGCTGATGATGATCATGACACATTTGTCGAGAAATCTCATGAAGATGTAATCAAATATCCACTACATCAAGTAAAAGGACTGATGCAGCAAAATATTATTTGAACCACGGATACGACACCAACTCAGAATCAAGCTTGTTGTTCGAGGTGGAATGATAAGACGAGGAAATTGACGTATGCTTAGCTCATCGTCGAAAGTTGTGTTCCGGGAATAAGGACCAGGTAGCACAGTTAAAATCAGCCAATAATGATATAGCCGATAAGGCTAGGAATGACTTGAAGGATTATTAAACTCGTAAGCAACGAGAATTACTTAGAGTTATTGAATCGGGGTGCAGAATCGATTCACTTATCGGTGTTCTTGAGTGACTAATAACCCAGAATCTGGGGGGAATCCGAGATCGGTGAGAAGCAATAATAGATGAAGACTTGCGGGAGCAACACAGTTCTCGAGATGCCAGAGGTTAATACTCGAGGAAGATCAAAAATAGAGGCTGAGGAGATGTATCGATCAACAAAAGACAAGTGCTTTAACTTGTCTGAGAAAGGGAATCAATGAGAAAATGTGGTCGGGACCACGATTGCAAATGATCAATACATAGATACCAGATGATTTCATATCAAGGAAATAGTTATTATTACAAGAAGCTTCTATGATAGGATCTATATCGTGTCCATGGGCATGAACAGAAAGTTCAAGGTCGACCCTCACTTGTTCAATGCATAACCTTTCATTCACCTCTCGTATTCCAAAAATGACATTACTTGTTGAAAGTTTTTACCTGGTGCAATACCAGATAAGTATGACCCGTGAGATCTTTTGGGTTCACACGGTTTTAGAGAAGGTATAGGTTCAACCCATCAGGGTATCGTGGAAACATATACCACAAGCTTCAAGAGTAAATATCACCAGCTCGAAAGCAGAGCAAGGTTGAGAAAGTAGAGGATACAATTTACCAAAGGCATTATGTATCCGAGGGAAGGCTCATAAGGTTATTGAATATGAAGGACGCTGTCAGATAAAATCCATTAAAGGATCTGCCGGTCCATAACAGAGCTGATGTGAGCATCGGCACACAACCAGAGGAAGTAACAATGCAAAGGCATTGGATTATAGAAACAAATGACTAATCTAGGGCTCAAATGCAAAGGAATTATGATTTTCAAATCAAGGGATCAGAAGCAATGTTCTGATTAGGGCTGGAGAAATTGAATAGCCTTAGGAGAAATTGAATTTGAATCATTTTGAACTAACACGAGTTACTAACAGAAATCGAGGTGACATGGCATCATTAGTAGAGGGTTACTGTAGCTTAATTATCCGGGCGTCACAGGATGCCCCGGAAGGCATCCCCTCTTTCGTCTTCGTCTATCGATAACTTTAGTTGAGGCTATATTTTTATTCACCACATGATATGTGTTCTGCTTGGAGCGTCTTGTATGATTTGAGTTTTTGATTTTTAGTTTACCATAATTATCCTTGCTATACACACCTTTTGGGAGAGACACACTTGAATCGGAATTTATTAGAATACTCTATGTGCTTCACTTATATCTTTTGAGCTAGATAATTTTGCTCTAGTGCTTCACTTATATCTTTTTAGAGCACAGTGGTGGTTTTATTTTATAGAAATTATAGATATCTCATGCTTCACTTATATTATTTTGAGAGTCCTTTAGAACAGCATGGTAATTTGCTTTGGTTAAGAAATTAGTCCTAATATGATAGGCATCCAAGATGGGTATAATAAAAACTTCCATATCAAGTGCATTGAATACTATGAGAAGTTTGATACTTGATGATTGTTTTGAGATATGAAGATGATGATATTAGAGTCATGCTAGTTGAGTAGTTGTGAATTTGAGAGATACTTGAGTTAAACTTTGTGATTCCCGTAGCATGCACGTATGGTGAACCGTTATGTGATGAAGTCAGAGCATGCTTTATTTATTGATTGTCTTCCTTATGAGTGGCGGTCGGGGACGAGCGATGGTCTTTTCCTACCAATCTATCCCCCTAGGAGCATGCACGTAGTACTTTGTTTCGATAACTAATAGATTTTTGCAATAAGTATGTGAGTTCTTTATGACTAATATTGAGTCCATGGATTATACACACTCTCACCCTTCCACCATTGCTAGCCTCTCTAGTACTGCGCAACTTTCGCCGGTACCATAAACCCACCATATACCTTCCTCAAAATAGCCACCATACCTACCTATTATGGCATTTCCATAGCCATTCCGAGATATATTGCCATGCAACTTTCCACCGTTTCGTTTATTATGACACGCTTCATCATTGTCATATTGCTTTGCATGATCATGTAGTTGGCATCGTATTTGTGGCAAAGCCACTGTTCATAATTTCATACATGTCACTGTTGATTCATTGCACATCCCAGTACACCGCTGGAGGCATTTACATAGAGTCATATTTTGTTCTAAGTATCGACTTGTAATTCTTGAGTTGTAATTAAATAAAAGTGTGATGATCTTCATTATTAGAGCATTGTCCCATGTGAGGAAAGGATGATGGAGACTATGATTCCCCCACAAGTCGGGATGAGATTCCGGATGGAAAAAAAGAGGCCATAAAAAATAGAGAAAAAGGCCCAAATAAAAAATGAGAGAAAAAGAGAGAAGGGGCAATGCTACTATCCTTTTTCCACACTTGTGCTTCAAAGTAGCACCATGATCTTCATGATAGAGAGTCTCCTATTTTGTCACTTTCATATACTGGTGGGAATTTTTCATTATAGAACTTGACTTGTATATTCCAATGATGGGCTTCCTCAAAATTCCCTAGGTCTTCATGAGCAAGCGAGTTGGATGCACACCCACTAGTTTCTTTTGTTGAGCTTTCATACACTTATAGCTCTAGTGCATCCGTTGCATGGAAATCCCTACTCACTCACATTGATATCTATTGATGGGCATATCCATAGCCCGTTGATACGCCTAGTTGATGTGAGACTATCTTCTCCTTTTTGTCTTCTCCACAACCACCATTTTATTCCACCTATAGTGCTATATCCATGGCTCATGCTCATGTATTGCGTGAAGATTGAAAAAGTTCGAGAACATGAAAAGTATGAAACATTTGCTTGGCTTGTCATCGGGGTTGTGCATGATTTAAATATTTTGTGTGATGAAGATAGAGCATATCCAGACTATATGATTTTGAAGGGATAACTTTCTTTGGCCATGTTATTTTGAGAAGACATGATTGCTTTATTAGTATGCTTGAAGTATTATTATTTTTTATGTCATTAGTAAAATTTTGTCTTGAACCTTTCGGATCTGAATATTCATGCCACAATAAAGAAAATTACATTGAAAATTATGTTAGGTAGCATTCCACATCAAAAATTCTGTTTTTATCATTTACCTACTCGAGGACGAGCAGGAATTAAGCTTGGGGATGCTTGATACATCTCCAACGTATCTATAATTTTTTTATTGTTCCATGATATTATATTATCCGTTTTGGATGTTTAATGGGCGTTAATATGCACTTTTGTTTGGGGACTAACCTATTAACCGGAGGCCCAGTGCTAGTTGCTGTTTTTTGCTTATTTCAGTGTTTCACAAAAAAGGAATATCAAATGGAATCCAAACGGAATGAAACCTTCGCGAGGATCTTTTTTTGGAATGAATGGAATCCATGAGACTTGGAGTGGAGGTCAAGGAAGCAACGAGGTGGCCACGAGGTAGGGCAGCACGCCCAGGGGGGCAGGCGCGCCCCCACCCTCGTGGGCCCCTCATAGCTCCACCGACCTACTTCCTTCGCCTATATATACTCTTATACCCTGAAAACATCCAGGGGAGCCACGAAATCACTTTTCCACTGCCAAACCTTCTGTACCCGTGAGATCCCGTCTGGGGACCTTTTCCAGTGATCTGTCAGAGGGGGATTCGTTGACGGAGGGCTTCTACATCAACACCATTGCCTCTCCGATGATGTGTGATTAGTTTACCACAGACCTTCGGTTCCATAGTTATTAGCTAGACGGCTTCTTCTCTCTCCTTGGTTCTCAATACAAAGTTCTCCTCGATGTTCTTGGAGATCTATTCGATGTAATCCTTTTTGCGGTGTGTTTGCCGAGATCCGATGAATTGTGGGTTTATGAATTTGATCATCTATGAACAATATTTGATTCTTCTCTGAATTCTTATATGCATGATTTTATATCTTTGCAAGTCTCTTTGAATTATCGGTTTAGTTTGGCCTACTAGATCGATCTTTCTTGCAATTGGAGAAGTGCTTAGCTTTGGGTTCAATCTTGCGGTGTCCTTTCCCAGTGACAACAGGGGCAGCAAGGCACGTATTGTATTGTTGCCATCGAGGATAAAAAGATGGGGTTTATATCATATTGCTTGAGTTTATCCCTCTACATCATGTCATCTTGCCTAATGCGTTACTCTGTTCTTATGAACTTAATACTCTAGATGCATGCTGGATAGCGGTCGATGTGTGGAGTAATAGTAGTAGATGCAGAATCGTTTCGGTCTACTTGACACGGACATGATGCCTATATTCATGATCATGCCTAGATATCATCATAACTATGCGCTTTTCTATCAATTGCTCGGCAGTAATTTGTTCACCCACCATAATATATACTATCTTGAGAGAATCCACTAGTGAAACTTATGGCCCCGGGTCTACTTTACATCATTTTAGTTTCCCGTCAACTAGCCATTTCTGTCGCCTTTTATTTTGCAATCTTTACTTTCCAATCTATACAACAAAAATACCAAAAATATTTATATTATTATCTTTATCAGATCTCACTTTCGTAAGTGACCGTGAAGGGACTGACAACCCCTTTATCCCGTTGGTTGCGAGGTTCTTGTTTGTTTGTGCAGGTACTAGGCGACTTGTGTGTAGTCTCCTACTGGATTGATACCTTGGTTCTCAAAAACTGAGCAAAATACTTACGATACTTTGCTGCATCACCCTTTCCTCTTCAAGGGAAAACCAACACATGCTCAAGAGGTAGCATTTTGGATATTCAAAGAATTTATACTAACAACATTGCAATCATGCTCATCATTCGAATTTTTGTGCCAAACATTTTATTGACTTCTTCTTCTAACAATTGAGCACAATTTTCCAAACCATCCTTTTCAAGAAAGATATTATAAAGATGATCAATAACATGATGCAACCTCAACTCCATTTTTTATGTAGTTTTCTTTTATAAACCAAACTAGTGATGAAACAAGAAACTAAAAGATTCAATTGCAAGATCTAAAGATATACCTTCAAGCACTCACCTCCTCGGCAACGGCGCCAGAAAAGAGCTTGATGTCTACTATGCAACTTTATTCTTGTAGACACGTGTTGGGCCTCCAAGCATATAGTTTTGTAGGACAGTAGCAATTTTCCCTCAAGTGGATGACCTAAGGTTTATCAATCCATGAGAGGTGTAGGATGAAGATGGTCTCTCTCAAACAACCCTGCAATCAAATACAAGAAATCTCTTGTGTCCCCAACACACCCAATACAATAGCAAATTCTATAGGTGCACTAGTTCGATGAAGAGATGGTGATAAAAGTGTAATATGGATGGTAGAAATATATTTTTATAATCTCAATAAATAAAAACAGCAATGTAGCAAATAGTAAACGGGCACAAAAACGATATTGCAATGCTTAAAAACAAGGCCTAGGGTCCGTACTTTCACTAGTGCAATCTCCCAACAGTGCTAATATAGTTAGATCATATGATTATCCCTCAAAGTGTAACGATGAATCACTCCTGAGTTCCTAGTAGCGGAGAACAAAAGATAGGAATTGTTTGTAGGGTACTAAACCACCTCAAAGCTATTCTTTCCATTTGATCTATTCAAGAGTCTGTACTAAAATAACACAAAGCTATTTTTTCCGTTCGATCCATCCTAGAGTCCGTACTAAGATAACACCAAAGCAAGTTCATATTCATAATACTCAATCCACACAAAGAACTATAAAGAGACCCCAAAGTTTCCGTCGGAGAAAAGATAATAAAAACGTGCATCAACCCCTATGCATAGATTACCCCAATATCACCGCGGGAATCCGTGAGTTGAATGCCATAACATATATCAAGTGAATCAATAAGATACCCCAATTGTCACCTCAAGTATTCATACCGCAATACATATATCATGTGTTCTCATATCTGAATATTCAATCCGACATGACAAAACTTCAAAGGGTAAAGATTCGATTCATCACAACAAGAGTATAGAGGGGAGAAACATCATATGATCCGACTATATTAACAAAGCCCATGATATAGATCACGAGAGAGAGAGAGAAAACACATAGCTACTGGTACAGACCCTCAGACCCGAGGGTGGACTACTCCCTCCTCATCGTGGTGGTCGCTGGGATGATGAAGATGGCCACCGGAGATGATTCCCCCCCTCCGACAGGGTGCCGGAACGGGTCTAGATTGGTTTCTGGTGGCTACGGAGCCCTGCGGCAGCGGAACTTCTGATCTAGGTTAACCCAGAAGGGTTTCAGAATGTTTGGGAATTTATAGTGCAAAGAAGGGGTACGGGAGGCCACCGAGATGGGCACAACCCACCTGCGTGCGCCAGGGGGCCCTGGCACGCCCTGGTGGGTTGTGCCCCCCTCAGGGCACCCCCAGGTGCAGCTCTGGCCAATTGGCTTCCTTCTGGTCCAAAAAAAATCTCTGTAAGTTTCGCGGTGTTTGGACTCCGTTTGATATTGATTTCATGCGATGTAAAAAACAAGCAAAAAACAACAACTGACACTGGGCACTGAGTCAATAGGTAGTCCCAAAAATGATATAAAGTTGCTATAAAATGATTGTAAAACTGTCAGGACCCCGACTCGATGTCACATCGATCTAGCCGGTAACACCTCATATCACTTTGCGGCCTCACGCACGGTATCCCCACGGGTGTCGCCTTACCTTTGCCCGGGACCGTTTGCGCCTTTTGGCTCACGTATATGATAGTGTCGCTAGCATCCATATGATAAGGAGCCCGGGCTGACATGACTAGTCGTAAACCCAAAGTGGCACAGACTTACAGGGACAGGCATCCATGACCCAGCTTCGAACGTGTCGGTCATCAGCAAATGGGTTCGGGCTGTAGCACTGGGCTAGCAGGACTCCGGTAAACCGGGCTGTAGCGGGCTAACAGGACTCCGGTACTCAAAGCGTGACATTTCCCCGAAGGGACAGACACAGGAACGAAGAAGGACACATGCCGGCCAGCCTAAGTGTTCCAGAGCAGTAGCAAGCTACCATGGCTCAGCGGTAACACTAGGAGACATTTCCCGGTAAGAGAGGCTACTAAAGATAAACAACTAGATAGTCAGATCCCACACATACCAAGCATTTCAATCATACACACAATATGCTCGATATGTGCAAATACAACGAAGCATCACAACATGACTCTACGACACAAGTACTTTATTTAAGGCTCAGGGAGCCATACATAACATACACAAAGGTACGGGTCTCACGACCCAACATACAAGTCATACAGTCATACAAACCAGCAGCGGAAGTACATTGTCTGAGTACAGACAACTAGTAAAATAAAAGAGGCTTGGGAAGCCTAGCTATACTACGTGGTCCTTCACAAGCTCAGGGTCACCACCTGGGCCTTTAGCCTACTCGTTGATGTCAACGTCTACATAGAACCCATCAGAAGGGGTTGCAGCGTCTTCTGTAAAAATGTAGATTATAGCAACATGAGTACGAAGGTACTCAGCAAGACTTACATCAGATCCTACATACATGCATATTATCAAGAAGGGTTGGTGGAGTTATTGCAGCAAGCCAGCTTTGACTCTTGGCTAGACTATCCTATGATACTTCAACTTGAAATGGTTTTGCGCACACGAGTCCACTACTCACCAATTCAATACACTACCGAGGATCCGCCTCCGTCTTCCTACGGAAGAGCCATCCTCGGCACTCACACTTATCTTGAGGCTTTTAGTAGTTTCCATTTACTTGTCTATGAACTGTATAGGCAACCAAGTAGTCCTTTACCGCGGACGCGGCTATTCGAATAGATCATGTTAACCCTGCAGGGGTGTACTTCTTCATACACGCTCTCACCACTTACCGTCATTTACACGACATGTACTCGGCAACCTTCAAGCGGAAGCCCAACGTGGGTGTCGGCCACGACCTACCTAACCACCTAAGCCTCCAATCCAGGTTTATCGCCTATCCAGGTTCCATCCGCAGGGAGTCCGGCCGAGGTTTCCCATACGGCCCCGAACGATGTGAACAGGGTTCCCGAGATACCTAACGGGTATTCGGTACACCCGGCCACGTACCTACCGCATCACAGCCCACCCCTACAGGTCAGCGCTGTCCACGGCCTCCAGTAGACTACAAACACCAGAAACTACTTGCAACTCCTGGACGGAGAACTAGGGTGAATAAGAAGCCGAGAGGGTCCATTGGTTTCGGGCCCAATGCATGGTAGTAGCTGATTCTTAAATCACACATACAGATCTCAGTGCTTAAGGTCGGCTTCAATGAAACAACCCACCATGTACTCCTACATGGCCTCTCATCGATACCTTTACCAAATCGTGTTCACCACACCACTCTCATTACCGACATAATCATTTCACTCTAGCCCATCACCCAGATGAACCAGACCTGACACGACTCTAAGCATAGCAGGCATAGCAAGGTAGGAACAACACATACATATGGCTCAATCAACTCCTACACATGCTAGTGGGTTTCATCTAGTTACTGTGGCAATGACAGGTCATGCAGAGGAAATGGGTTCAACTACCGTAGCACACAGCAGTTTGAAACGCGTTGTCTTAATGCAGTAAAAGAGAGCAGGAGCGAGAACATGGGATTGTATCGATATGATCAAATGGTTGGTTGCTTGCCTGATGGTTCGATGCACTGATACGGTTCTTCGTTAGGGTAATCACGGTACTCCTCGGAGGCAGAACCTGTCGCAAAGGACACCGATACACAACCATCACCAAACAATGTGCAACAATATGATGCATGCATGAAACATGGCAATATGAGTGTGTTGGGCTAATGCAACTAAAACCAGAAGGGTTTGAACAAATTTGAATCAAAGATTCAAATTTCAAACTCAAACATGGCCTTTTAAAGTGCTTTTCCTTGTTCTGCTTAAAACATCAATTTAACTTGTTTGATCATGCATGAAAATAGTACAGATGGATAGATTGGATTTTTCTGATCATTTTTCATATATAATTTGTCCAATTTGGAGTTACAGAATAAAAGTTATGAATTTTTGAAGTTTAAATAATATTCTGGAATTTCCTGATTTAAATTAAATCCAGAAATATATATATTGCGCCAGCATGACGTCAGCATGACGTCAGTGGTCAACTGCGGCTGGCTGGGGTCAAACCTGACGTGTGGGGTCCACACGTCAGTGACAGGGGGGTTTAACAGGGTTAATTTATTCCTAATTAGGGGTTAGTGGCGCTGGGGCCCACTGTCAGTGTCAGGGGGGTTAATTAAACGGTGATTAGCACTAATCTGACCACCTGGCCGACGGGGCCCACGCGTCAGTGACCCTGGGGGGGTCAAACCCCAGGTCAAACAGGTCAAACCCACCGGCGACATGACGCCGGCGGGGCCCGAGACGGCGGCGCGATGCGGAAACGCGCTACAGGGCACGGGCGAGGCCGTGCTTGGGCTCGTTGGAGAGCCCTTGCTCCCGCGCGTCGAACGGTGGTGGTGGCCGCGCCTGAGGTGGCCGGTATCGACGACGGCGAGCTCGCGAGCGGCGGCCGGAGTTCGGCCAACGGCGGGTTAGGCGATGCAGGGCGCTAGGGGAGGCGTTGGTGCGTGCTACGTGCTCCTGGTGAGGTGTGGAGCACGTTGGTGTGCTCGGCTGGGCGCTACGGTGACTGTGGCCACGACGGCGACGAGGCACGGCGGCGGCGAGCTTCGGAGCTCAAGGGGGCGGCAGCTACAGGATGCTAGGGACGACGGGGCAAGGGGGAATCGGGTCAGTGGCTCACCGCGGAGCTGCAGGGATGGTTAGCGGGCTCGGGGACGTCCGGTAGCTCCCGATTCGACGGCGACGATCTCCGGTGGCCGAGGAGGGGAACGGCGACGTGGGCGGCGATGCAGGGCTTCCCGAGGGGCTTGGCTTGGTGGGGAGGAAGAGGGGGTCGAGGCGGAGCTCCTGAGCTCAACGGAGGGGCGAGGGGTGGCCGGTGACGGCTGCTATGGCGAACGGCGGCGATGGTGGTGTTCGGCCGTGTGAGAGAGAGAGCGAGGGAGAGGAGGGAAGAACCGAGGGAGAGTGAGAGAGAGCAGGGGAGGGCGTGGCGTCGTCCGGGGCATCGAGGGCGACGAGAAGGGCGCCAGGCAGGCAGGGAGGGAGGTGGCGTGGCGCGGTGGCGCGCGCGCGCGCCGGCCACACTCCCCTCCCTCTGTCGAGGACGAAGACGACAGAGGAGGGAGGCGGGCTGGGCCGCCTGCTGGCTGGGCCGGCCAGCTGGCTGGGCTGCACAGGGAGGAGCCCAGGTAAGCTTCTCCCTTTTATTTATTTCTGTTTTTTAATTTTCTGACATTTGTTTTGATTTAAATAATATATTAAATCATTTATTTACCTTATGCCAATTTTTGCAGGAGCTAGATATATTATTCCAGAGCTCCTTTATATTTGGCATAATATTTGGACATATATTAATATATATAACTAATATATTTCCAATGCAAATATTTATGCATTAATTCCAAATGCCCAAAATAAATACCTATGAGCTCTTAAAAATATTGGTTTGATTTTTATCTCTGTCCAATATTTTCAGAGAGCAACATGAGCATTTTCTTGGACCTTTTTGGAGAAATTTTTATTTGGATCATTTTCAGAAATGATTCTGAGGGTTTCACAAATCCCCATTTCAATTTAAATGGAATTTTAAACATGATGCACACACTCTGATGCATGACTAGCTAGGGTGTGACAACTCACCCCCACTCAAAAGAATCTCGTCCCGAGATTTGGGTTCCTCCGGGAAGAAGGCGGGATACTCAAGTCGAAGACGATCCTCCCTTTCCCAAGTTGCTTCATCCTCAGAATGGTGCGACCATTGAACTTTGAGAAACTTGATATTATGACGTCGGGTGGTACGTTCGGTTTGATCGAGAATACGAATGGGGTACTCTCGATATGTAAGATTATCTTGGAGATCAAGCGCTTCGTGGTCCACTCCACGGATAGGATCCGAGAAGCAACGCCTGAGTTGAGAAACGTGGAAGACATCGTGGACTCTGGAGAGGTGCGGAGGTAGTTCCAACTGGTAGGCAACTTCTCCTCGTTTGGCGAGAATGCGAAAAGGTCCAATGTAACGAGGAGCCAATTTGCCTTTGATACCGAAACGATGGGTTCCCTTCAGAGGGGTGACCCGAAGATAAGCCTTCTCGTCAACCTCGAAAGTCATAGCCTTATGTTTTCGGTCATATTGACTCTTTTGACGAGATTGGGCTGCTTTCAACTTTTCACGAACGATACGAACTTGTTCTTCTGCTTCCTGAATCATATCCGGGCCAAAGAATTGTCTTTCCCCGGTCTCTGACCAGTTAAGGGGTGTTCGACACCGTCGTCCATAGAGAACTTCAAAAGGGGCTTTACCCAAGCTAGATTGATAGCTGTTGTTGTAAGCGAATTCGGCAAATGGAAGGCACTTCTCCCAGTCCATTCCGAATGAGATAACAGAGGCTCGAAGCATGTCTTCTAGAATTTGGTTGACGCGTTCCACTTGACCACTCGACTGAGGGTGGAAAGCGGTGCTAAAGGAGAGACGAGTTCCCATAGCATTTTGGAAACTTTCCCAAAATCGAGAGGTGAAAAGACTTCCTCGATCCGAGTTAATTTCCAAAGGAACACCATGGAGAGACACTATACGGGAGATGTATAAGTCTGCCAGCTGACTAGCGGTTATACTCTCACGAACAGGTAAGAAATGGGCTACTTTGGAAAGACGATCGACAACGACGAAAATAGCATTATTCCCTCTCTTGGTCCTGGGAAAACCGGTGATGAAATCCATACCAATTTTATCCCATTTCCATTCAGGAATAGCTAAGGGTTGAAGGGTGCCAGCAGGCCGTTGATGCTCTGCTTTTACACGACGACAGACGTCGCAATTAGCAATATACTGAGCAATTTCTCTTTTCATCCTAGTCCACCAGAACCTCTGGCGTAGGTCCTGATACATCTTAGTACTACCGGGATGAATGGTGAGAGGAGATTCATGAGCTTCCTTAAGGATCAAACGCCTCAGGTTGCGCACTTTGGGAACCACTAGTCGATTCCCGAAGTATACGACCCCTTGATCATTAATGGAGAAACAATTCGCAACTCCTTTCTGGATGTTTCTCTTGATGCGGGAAATTCCCGGATCTACCTTCTGTGCTTTGATAATCTGATCCGTAAGGGTAGGTTTTGCCACCAAGGTGGAAAGAAAACCTTGAGGTACAATGTGAAGGTTAAGCTTCCGAAATTCCTCATGGAGAAGCGGTTGACTTTGTTGTAACATCAGGTTGTTACAATAAGATTTACGACTTAGCGCATCAGCCATGACGTTGGCTTTCCCTGGGGTGTAGGTTATTCCTAAGTCGAAGTCTGTGATCAACTCAACCCAACGTCTTTGCCTGAGATTCAGATCCGGTTGGGTGAAAATGTACTTCAGACTTTGGTGATCAGTGAATATTTCGCAACGATTACCGAGGAGGTAATGTCGCCAGGTCTTAAGTGCATAGACTACGGCTGCAAGCTCTAGATCATGAGTAGGATAATTCTCCTCATGTGGGTGCAATTGCCGTGAAGCGTAAGCAATTACGTGTCGATCTTGCATGAGAATGCAACCTAGTCCTTGTCGCGAGGCGTCGCAGTAGATAACAAAGTCCTTGGAGAAGTCTGGCGGTACCAGTACGGGAGCAGAGGTCAGGCGTCTTTTCAGTTCCTGAAAGCTGTGCTCACATTGTGGAGTCCACTCGAACTTCTTATCTTTCTTGAGGAGTTCGGTTAGAGGTTTAGCAACCTTGGAGAAGTTCTCGACAAAGCGACGACAATAGCTCGCTAAGCCCAGAAAACTCCGAACTTGCTTGACCGATTCAGGTGGAGTCCAATTAAGGACGGCTTGAACTCGCTCAGGGTTAACAGCAATACCTTTACCAGATATTACATGACCCAGATAGGTCACTTCTGACAACCAAAATTCACATTTAGAAAATTTGGCATAAAGGCGATGCTCTCGAAGTTTCTTCAACACTAGCCTTAGATGTTCGGCATGTTCTTCCTCGTTCTTGGAGTAGATGAGTATATCATCGAGGTAAACCACGACGAATTTATCCAAATACTCCATGAAGATTGAGTTCATTAACCGAGAAAAGGTGGCTGGAGCGTTGGTTAAACCGAAGGACATGACGGTGTACTCGTATTGGCCATAACGAGTAACAAAGGCCGTTTTAGGAATGTCCCCGTTTCTGATTTTGATTTGATGGTAGCCCAACCTCAAATCCATCTTGGAGAAGACTGAGGATCCAGCGAGCTGATCGTACAGGTCGTTGATCCTGGGAAGCGGATATTTGTTCTTGATTGTGACCAAATTGACAGGTCGGTAATCTACAACCATCCGGTCCGTACCATCCTTCTTCTTGACGAATAGGACGGGGCAAGCCCACGGAGATGAACTAGGGCGGATGAAACCCTTTTTCAAGGACTCATCGAGTTGTTTCTTAAGCTCGGCTAGTTCTAGTGGTGCCATCTTATAAGGTCTTCTAGCAATCGGAACGGTTCCTGGAATGAGGTCTATTACGAACTCAACATCCCTGTCAGGTGGAACACCTAGCAATTCTTCTGGAAAGACATCCGGGAAGTCACGGACTACCGGAATGTCCTCAAGGTCTGGCAAAGGGCTGGCGTTAAGAGAATATAACTGTCGCTTGGCTAATCGGGTCAAGACATTGACTATCTTGCCCGAAGGGTGAGTGAGTTGAACAGTCCTAGAGAAGCAATCAATTTGGGCATGATGAGCCGACATCCAGTCCATACCCAGAATGATATTAATATCTGAAGATTTAAGGGCTATCAAGGACGCGAGGAAAACAAGTCTGTCGACTTGGATTTCATTTCCATAACTTACCCTAGAGGTCTGCCATCTAGAACCAGGAGTAGAAATTTCCATAGTGGATGGCATGTCACAGAATGCAACGTTATGCAAACGAGCATAATTTTCGGATATAAAAGAATGAGAGGCTCCTGTATCGAAAAGAACAGATGCCGGGTGGCAATTAACAAGAAGCGTACCGAGAACGACGTTGGGATCCTCTTGAGCTTCTTCGGCAGAGATACAGTTGACATGGCCACGTGAAGCGGTGACCGGCTTGGCGTGGAATACTTTTCCTGTCGGCTTGCCACGGCCAACAGCTTTAGCAGACTGGTTGGGGTTGGTCTGGGGACACTCACGCATATAGTGGCCAGACTCCCCACACTTGAAACAAGTCACGGAACTGGTACGTGGAGGAGCATTGTTGGTTGGACCCCCATAGGGCTTGGCCGGTGCAGACTGTTGAACGGGGCGAGGCGCCTAGAAGGATGGCCTCGGTGTGAACCTGGGTGGCAGGGCGGTGTTGGGTACCCACACGCGGCGCTTCTGAGGACCAGCACCGGATGAGGAACCCATATCACGGCCATGCTTGCGTGTTGCGTCATAGTCAGTCTGACCAGTTTCAGCACTGATGGCTTTGTTGACAAGTTTCTGAAAAGATGTGCACTCATGTAGACGGAGGTCATGGCGAAGCTCAGGACTAAGGCCCTTACGGAACCTTGCTTGCTTCTTGGCATCAGTAGACACTTCCTCAGTTGCATATCATGCGAGGTTACCAAACTCCCTGCTGTAAACATCCACAGAAAGTCGGCCTTGGGTGAAACTGCAAAATTCCTCACGTTTACGGTCCATGAGACCCTCCGGAATGTGATGTTCACGGAAAGCCTCGCTGAATTCAGCCCAAGTAGTGACATGGCCCGCTGGGCGCATAGCTCCATAATTCTCCCACCATAGACTGGCGGGGCCTTCAAGATGATATGCAGCAAAGGTGACCTTGTCAGCCTCCGCTACCAGCGCGGAACGCAGTTTGTGAGAGATACTGCGAAGCCAGTCATCAGCGTCGAGAGGCTCGACGGAGTGGTGGAACATGGGTGGATGCAATTTGATAAAATCACTGAGTGACACCACGTTAGTCCTCTGATGGTGTGCTGTATTCTGTTCAATACGCTCCAACAAACGGTTGGTCTCCCGCTTGTTTCTCTCAGCTTCCATCATAACCTCGGCTAGTGAAGGAGGATGAGGCAGATTTGCATCCCTGACTTCACTGCCTTCGGCCTGCTCTTGAGAAGCAGGGTTAGCGCGCGTGTTGACCATCCTAGGTAAACAAGACAATGATTTAGTCAGGATGATAAAATTCCAACATAGGATACCAAATGTAAGGAATAACTCGAAATGCAAGATGATCATCCGTATGACATGGTAGATACAGAAACTGCTTCTTTTATTCCATCGTCATACACACCATACAGGGTTTAGTACAAGACCAAACAAAGTACTATTACGGTGAAAAAAGGATTACATCTCATCGGAGGCATCCCAAGCTCCTATACATTATTTTTCTACACCTCCGGAAAGAGTACCAACTAGGTCATATCCCACGAGTCACGCGGGACGATAGATGACACAGCTAGTGCGAACTAGTGATACTACCACTAACTCAGACCGATCCGTAGTAGTCCTCGTAGAAGTCACCTCCATAGCCTGGAAGCTCAACATGATCATCCGGAAACAGACGATCTCGCGGAGCTTGTGGACCATAGGGGCTAGGATGAGGCCTTGGACCAACAGACGGTGGCCTGCGGGGACCGCGAGGTGGGGTGATGCCTCCTACATCACGCCAACCCATCACGTCTGGCAGAGCAGATCTCACAGGATAGAGATCGCGCATATCTGAATATCCAGCTTGCACCGCCGGTGCAAACCGAGTCAAAGTAGCCCAGTGGTCAGCACGGGTATTGAAGAGCTCTAACCTCAAGGCCCGATTTTCACGGTCCTTATCCTCGAGCATCTCAGCAGTGGTGCGAGTCCGTGAATCCTCCTGGGTGGGGTCAGCATAGATAGCCTGGAGATACCCTTGTGCTCCCGGAAGTGATCCTGGCATATACCGGAAATCAGAGTCCCGAAATAGACCAGATCTGACTCGCATAATGGTCATCATAGAGTAGGCGGCGTCCTGCACAGCCATCTCAATAGTAACCCCGAGTCCATAGGAGCAGTGAAGGGGCTCGGTGGATCCAGGATAAGATGGAAATATCCTGACAGTGCAGAGATACTGGCTTTGATTAAAGTCTCGAAATTGCTCTTCGACCGTGTACTCAGGATACCAGCGGTATCCAGCCTCAGTCATTACCCTGACCAACTTAGCAGTATGGCCGGGTACATCTAGGCATCGAGTCAGGCGAACCACTTGATTGAGGTCGCGAGTGGCCATCTGAAAGCACAATCATAATGCAAAGGCATTAGAATTTCTAGCAAAATTTCGGCAGCATAACAGCTGTAAATGCTCAAGAAGGATTTTGAGACATTTGACAAAGGATTTCATACACACTCAACATCATCATATCAAAGTTCTGAGACCATCCTAACAGCATAATGTGGTAGAAGAACTGAACTAGGCTTGTATCCATCATACCTATAAGGTACTACTGATTAGTAACACGTGATCCTGATAGAGAGAATAGGTCCTAATTCCTTAACCCCCGGTGGAAGAATGGACTGACTCAGATCAGAATGTCATAAGACAAAGGAGTAAAAAGAGCCTTACGTTCCAACCCACAAACAATTCCCCTACATATAACTAAAGAATTTCTAGACTCAACATCGACCAGTTTGGCTTGGAGAACCTACAGGCAGTCCGGCTCTGATGCCAACGCTGTCAGGACCCCGACTCGATGTCACATCGATCTAGCCGGTAACACCTCATATCACTTTGCGGCCTCACGCACGGTATCCCCACGGGTGTCGCCTTACCTTTGCCCGGGACCGTTTGCGCCTTTTGGCTCACGTATATGATAGTGTCGCTAGCATCCATATGATAAGGAGCCCGGGCTGACATGACTAGTCGTAAACCCAAAGTGGCACAGACTTACAGGGACAGGCATCCATGACCCAGCTTCGAACGTGTCGGTCATCAGCAAATGGGTCCGGGCTGTAGCACTGGGCTAGCAGGACTCCGGTAAACCGGGCTGTAGCGGGCTAACAGGACTCCGGTACTCAAAGCGTGACATTTCCCCGAAGGGACAGACACAGGAACGAAGAAGGACACATGCCGGCCAGCCTAAGTGTTCCAGAGCAGTAGCAAGCTACCATGGCTCAGCGGTAACACTAGGAGACATTTCCCGGTAAGAGAGGCTACTAAAGATAAACAACTAGATAGTCAGATCCCACACATACCAAGCATTTCAATCATACACACAATATGCTCGATATGTGCAAATACAACGAAGCATCACAACATGACTCTACGACACAAGTACTTTATTTAAGGCTCAGGGAGCCATACATAACATACACAAAGGTACGGGTCTCACGACCCAACATACAAGTCATACAGTCATACAAACCAGCAGCGGAAGTACATTGTCTGAGTACAGACAACTAGTAAAATAAAAGAGGCTTGGAAAGCCTAGCTATACTACGTGGTCCTTCACAAGCTCAGGGTCACCACCTGGGCCTTTAGCCTACTCGTTGATGTCAACGTCTACATAGAACCCATCAGAAGGGGTTGCAGCGTCTTCTGTAAAAATGTAGATTATAGCAACATGAGTACGAAGGTACTCAGCAAGACTTACATCAGATCCTACATACATGCATATTATCAAGAAGGGTTGGTGGAGTTATTGCAGCAAGCCAGCTTTGACTCTTGGCTAGACTATCCTACGATACTTCAACTTGAAATGGTTTTGCGCACACGAGTCCACTACTCACCAATTCAATACACTACCGAGGATCCGCCTCCGTCTTCCTACGGAAGAGCCATCCTCGGCACTCACACTTATCTTGAGGCTTTTAGTAGTTTCCATTTACTTGTCTATGAACTGTATAGGCAACCAAGTAGTCCTTTACCGCGGACGCGGCTATTCGAATAGATCATGTTAACCCTGCAGGGGTGTACTTCTTCATACACGCTCTCACCACTTACCGTCGTTTACACGACATGTACTCGGCAACCTTCAAGCGGAAGCCCAACGTGGGTGTCGGCCACGACCTACCTAACCACCTAAGCCTCCAGTCCAGGTTTATCGCCTATCCAGGTTCCATCCGCAGGGAGTCCGGCCGAGGTTTCCCATACGGCCCCGAACGATGTGAACAGGGTTCCCGAGATACCTAACGGGTATTCGGTACACCCGGCCACGTACCTACCGCATCACAGCCCACCCCTACGGTCAGCGCTGTCCACGGCCTCCAGTAGACTACAAACACCAGAAACTACTTGCAACTCCTGGACGGAGAACTAGGGTGAATAAGAAGCCGAGAGGGTCCATTGGTTTCGGGCCCAATGCATGGTAGTAGCTGATTCTTAAATCACACATACAGATCTCAGTGCTTAAGGTCGGCTTCAATGAAACAACCCACCATGTACTCCTACATGGCCTCTCATCGATACCTTTACCAAATCGTGTTCACCACACCACTCTCATTACCGACATAATCATTTCACTCTAGCCCATCACCCAGATGAACCAGACCTGACACGACTCTAAGCATAGCAGGCATAGCAAGGTAGGAACAACACATACATATGGCTCAATCAACTCCTACACATGCTAGTGGGTTTCATCTAGTTACTGTGGCAATGACAGGTCATGCAGAGGAAATGGGTTCAACTACCGTAGCACACAGCAGTTTGAAACGCGTTGTCTTAATGCAGTAAAAGAGAGCAGGAGCGAGAACATGGGATTGTATCGATATGATCAAATGGTTGGTTGCTTGCCTGATGGTTCGATGCACTGATACGGTTCTTCGTTAGGGTAATCACGGTACTCCTCGGAGGCAGAACCTGTCGCAAAGGACACCGATACACAACCATCACCAAACAATGTGCAACAATATGATGCATGCATGAAACATGGCAATATGAGTGTGTTGGGCTAATGCAACTAAAACCAGAAGGGTTTGAACAAATTTGAATCAAAGATTCAAATTTCAAACTCAAACATGGCCTTTTAAAGTGCTTTTCCTTGTTCTGCTTAAAACATCAATTTAACTTGTTTGATCATGCATGAAAATAGTACAGATGGATAGATTGGATTTTTCTGATCATTTTTCATATATAATTTGTCCAATTTGGAGTTACAGAATAAAAGTTATGAATTTTTGAAGTTTAAATAATATTCTGGAATTTCCTGATTTAAATTAAATCCAGAAATATAATATTGCGCCAGCATGACGTCAGCATGACGTCAGTGGTCAACTGCGGCTGGCTGGGGTCAAACCTGACGTGTGGGGTCCACACGTCAGTGACAGGGGGGGTTTAACAGGGTTAATTTAATCCTAATTAGGGGTTAGTGGCGCTGGGGCCCACTGTCAGTGTCAGGGGGGTTAATTAAACGGTGATTAGCACTAATCTGACCACCTGGCCGACGGGGCCCACGCGTCAGTGACCCTGGGGGGGTCAAACCCCAGGTCAAACAGGTCAAACCCACCGGCGACATGACGCCGGCGGGGCCCGAGACGGCGGCGCGATGCGGAAACGCGCTACAGGGCACGGGCGAGGCCGTGCTTGGGCTCGTTGGAGAGCCCTTGCTCCCGCGCGTCGAACGGTGGTGGTGGCCGTGCCTGAGGTGGCCGGTACCGACGACGGCGAGCTCGCGAGCGGCGGCCGGAGTTCGGCCAACGGCGGGTTAGGCGATGCAGGGCGCTAGGGGAGGCGTTGGTGCGTGCTACGTGCTCCTGGTGAGGTGTGGAGCACGTTGGTGTGCTCGGCTGGGCGCTACGGTGACTGTGGCCACGACGGCGACGAGGCACGGCGGCGGCGAGCTTCGGAGCTCAAGGGGGCGGCAGCTACAGGATGCTAGGGACGACGGGGCAAGGGGGAATCGGGTCAGTGGCTCACCGCGGAGCTGCAGGGATGGTTAGCGGGCTCGGGGACGTCCGGTAGCTCCCGATTCGACGGCGACGATCTCCGGTGGCCGAGGAGGGGAACGGCGACGTGGGCGGCGATGCAGGGCTTCCCGAGGAGCTTGACTTGGTGGGGAGGAAGAGGGGGTCGAGGCGGAGCTCCTGAGCTCAACGGAGGGGCGAGGGGTGGCCGGTGACGGCTGCTATGGCGAACGGCGGGGATGGTGGTGTTCGGCCGTGAGAGAGAGAGCGAGGGGGAGGAGGGAAGAACCGAGGGAGAGTGAGAGAGAGCAGGGGGAGGGCGTGGCGTCGTCCGGGGCATCGAGGGCGACAAGAAGGGCGCCAGGCAGGCAGGGAGGGAGGTGGCGTGGCGCGGTGGCGCGCGCGCGCGCCGGCCACACTCCCCTCCCTCTGTCGAGGACGAAGACGACAGAGGAGGGAGGCGGGCTGGGCCGCCTGCTGGCTGGGCCGGCCAGCTGGCTGGGCTGCACAGGGAGGAGCCCAGGTAAGCTTCTCCCTTTTATTTATTTCTGTTTTTTAATTTTCTGACATTTGTTTTGATTTAAATAATATATTAAATCATTTATTTACCTTATGCCAATTTTTGCAGGAGCTAGATATATTATTCCAGAGCTCCTTTATATTTGGCATAATATTTGGACATATATTAATATATATAACTAATATATTTCCAATGCAAATATTTATGCATTAATTCCAAATGCCCAAAATAAATACCTATGAGCTCTTAAAAATATTGGTTTGATTTTTATCTCTGTCCAATATTTTCAGAGAGCAACATGAGCATTTTCTTGGACCTTTTTGGAGAAATTTATATTTGGATCATTTTCAGAAATGATTCTGAGGGTTTCACAAATCCCCATTTCAATTTAAATGGAATTTTAAACATGATGCACACACTCTGATGCATGACTAGCTAGGGTGTGACAAAAACATCCAAGAATGATAATATATTGGCATGAATACTTCATAAATTATAAATGCGTTGGAGACGTGTCAGATAGCACCACATATCAGAACCACGCCAAAAATCTCCGTGTCTCCAATTGTGTTTGCACACTCCAATTCCATCCCTTTACTTTCTTGCAATGTGCATGCTTTACTTTCTGCTGCTCATTGCTACCTCTTTTAGCACTGCGTTGGTTTTCCCTGAAGAGGAAGGTATGATGCAGCAAAGTAGCGTAAGTATTTCCCTTAGTTTTTGAGAACCAAGGTATCAATCCAGTAGGAGGCTACGCGCAAGTCCCTCGCACCTGCACAAAACAAATAAATCCTCACAACCAACGCAAATAGGGGTTGTCAATCCCTATAGGGCCACTTACGACAGTGAGATCTGATAGATATGATAAGATAATATTTTTGGTATTTTTATGATAAAGATGCAAAGTAAAATAAAGGCAAAGTAAATAACTAAGTAGTAGGAGATTGATATGATAAAGATAGACCCCAGGGCCATAGGTTTCACTAGTGGCTTCTCTCGAGAGCATAAGTATTCTGCGGTGGGTGAACAAATTACTGTTGAGCAATTGACAGAATTGAGCATAGTTATGAGAATATCTAGGTATGATCATGTATATAGGCATCACGTCCGAGACAAGTAGACCGACTCCTGCCTGCATCTACTACTATTACTCCAATCATCCACCGCTATCCAGCATGCATCTAGAGTATGAAGTTAAAAACAGAGTAATGCCTTAAGCGAGATGACATGATGTAGAGGGATAGACTCATGCAATATGAAGAAAACCCCATCTTGTTATCCTCGATGGCAACAATACAATACATGCCTTTCTGCCCTTACTGTCACCGGGAAAGGACACCACAAGATTGAACACAAAGCTAAGCACTTCTCCCATTGCAAGAAAGATCAATCTAGTAGGCCAAACCAAACTGCTAATTCGAAGAGACTTGCAAAGATAACCAATCATACATAAAAGAATTCAGAGAAGATTCAAATATTATTCATAGATAGACTTGATCATAAACCCACAATTCATTGGTCTCAACAAACACACCGCAAAAAGAAGATTACATCGAATAGATCTCCACAAGAGAGGGGGAGAACATTGTATTGAGATCCAAAAAGAGAGAAGAAGCCATCTAGCTACTAACTATGGACCCGTAGGTCTGAGGTAAACTACTCACACTTCATCGGAGAGGCTATGGTGTTGATGAAGAAGCCCTCCGTGATCGATGCCCCCTCCGGCGGAGCTCCGGAACAGGCTCCAAGATGGGATCTCATGGATACAGAAAGTTGCGGTGGTGGAATTAGGGTTTTGGCTCCGTCTCTGATCGTTTGGGGGTACGTGGGTATATATAGGAGGAAGAAGTACGTCGGTGGAGCAACAGGGGGCCCACGAGGGTGTAGGGCGTGCATGGGGGGGGGGGGTAGGCGCGCCCCCTACCTCGTGGCCTCCTGTTACATGTCTTGACGTAGGGTCCAAGTCTCCTGAGTTGTATTCGACGAGAAAATCACGTTCCTGAAGGTTTCATTCTGTTTGGACTCCGTTTGATATTCCTTTTCTTCGAAACCCTAAAACAGGCAAAAAACAACAATTCTAGGCTGGGCCTCCGGTTAATAGGTTAGTCCCAAAAATAATATAAAAGTGGATAATAAAGCCCAATAATGTCCAAAACAGTAGATAATATAGCATGGAGCAATCAAAAATTATAGATACATTGGAGACGTATCACTCATATACTCTTGCCATGCTTGCTTGAAATGTATTGTGAATGCTTAAACTTGTGCTAAAACTCCACCTCAACTTGAAGAACTTAGAAATGGCTACTTTTTCTTGTTGAGGGTCTAATCACCCCCCTATAGACACATCTTCTCGATCCTTGCAAATCCTTGTGAGATCTTATTTGCCAAGTGAGCTGAGATGACAATTTTTTCCTCTGTACTGAACTCGATCTCACCGACTTCTGCCTATCGGCTAGACCGAACTACAATTAAGCATTGTAGATTGTTCATCAGTACAGCCGACAAGGACAAACCCGGTCTGACCAATATGCATCATCTATGACATCTCCAACTCGGTGTCACCAATGAAAATAACTCGGCGTTACCAATTTCACTACTAAGAAAACATTTTGCCATTACCATTTTCATTTCTTCTCCAGCTCCACTCGATGATTCTTATCCTCTACTAGCATCTTAATTTACATGCTGCTTTGTAATGTGACTTGAGGACCAAAACTATATGACTCATGCTCCAGAAGATCCCTTCTTGGAAATTGATGTCAAAGGGGGAGAGAGAGCACATCCAAGTCTCCTGAGTTGTATTCGATGAGAAAATCACGTTCCCAAAGGTTTCATTCCGCTTGGACTCTTTTTGATATTCCTTTTCTTCGAAACCCTAAAACAGGCAAAAAAACAGCAATTCTGGGCTGGGCCTCCGGTTAATAGGTTAGTCCCAAAAATAATATAAAAGTGGATAATAAAGCCCAATAATGTCCAAAATAGTAGATAATATAGCATGGAGCAATCAAAAATTATAGATACGTTGGAGACGTATCAAGCATCCCCAAGCTTAATTCCTGCTCGTCCTCGAGTAGGTAAATGATAAAAACAGAATTTTTGATGCGGAGTGCTACTTGGCATAATTTTAATGTAATTCTTCTTAATTGTGGTATGAATATTCAGATATGAAAGATTCAAGACAAAAGTTCATATTGACATAAAAATGATAATACTTCAAGCATACTAACAAAGCAATTATGTCTTCTCAAAATAACATGTCTAAAGAAAGTTATCCCTACAAAATCATATAGTCTGGCTATGCTCTATCTTCACCACCAAAAATATTTAAATCATGCACAACCCCGATGACAATCCAAGCAATTGTTTCATACTTTTGACATTCTCAAAACTTTTTCAATTTTCACGCAATACATGAGCGTGAGCCATGGATATAGCACTATAGGTGGAATAGAGTGGTGGTTGTGGAGAAGACAAAAAGGAGAAGATAGTCTCACATCAACTAGGCGTATCAACGGGCTATGGAGATGCCCATAAATAGATATCAATGTGAGTGAGTAGGGATTGCCATGCAACGGATGCACTAGAGCTATAAGTATATGAAAGCTCAAAAAGAAAGTAAGTGGGTGTGCATCCAACTTGCTTGCTCATGAAGACCTAGGGCAATTTGAGGAAGCCCATCATTGGAATATACAAGCCAAGTTCTATAATGAAAGATTCCCACTAGTATATGAAAGTGATAACATGAGAGACTCTCTACTACGAGGATCATGGTGCTACTTTGAAGCACAAGTGTGGTAAAAGGATAGTAACATTGTCCCTTCTCTCTTTTTCTCTCATTTTTTCTTCTTCTCTTTTATTCTTTTTTTTCTTGTTTTTTATTTGGGCCTTTCTCCTTTTTTATGGCCTCTTTTCTTTCTCTTTTTTTTGTCCGGAGTCTCATCCTGACTTGTGGGGGAATCATAGTCTCCATCATCCTTTCCTCACTGGGACAATGCTCTAATAATGATGATCATCACACTTTTATTTTTCCTACAACTCAACAATTACAACTCGATACTTAGAACAAAATATGACTCTATATGAATGCCTCCGGCGGTGTACCGGGATATGCAATGACTCATGAGTGACATGTATGAAAGAATTATGAATGGTAGCTTTGCCACAAATACGATGTCAACTACATGATCATGCTAAGCAATATGACAATGATGGAGTGTGTCATAAACGGAACGGTGGAAAGTTGCATGGCAATATATCTCGGAATGGCTATGGAAATGCCATAATAGGTAGGTATATATGGTGGCTGTTTTGAGGAAGGCATATGGTGCGTGTATGATACCGGCGAAAGGTGCGCGGTATTAGAGAGGCTAGCAAAGGTGGAAGGGTGAGAAAAGTGCGTATAATCCATGGATTCAACATTAGTCATAAAGAACTCATATACTTATTGCAAAAATCTACAAGCTATCAAAGCAAAGTATTACGCGCATGCTCCTAGGGGGATATATTGGTAGGAAAAGACCATCGCTCGTCCCCGACCGCCACTCATAAGGAAGACAATCAATAAACAAATCATGCTCCGACTTCATCACATAACGATTCACCATACATGCATGCTACGAGAATCACAAGCTTCAACACAAGTATTTCTCAAATTCACAATTACTCAACTAGCATGACTTTAATATCACCATCTCCATATCTCAAAACAATTATCAAGTATCAAACTTATCATAATATTCAACACACTCATAAGAGAGTTTTATTATTAATCTTGCATACCAAGCATATTAGGATTTAAAGCAAATTACCATGCTATTAAGACTCTCAAAATAATCTAAGTGAAGCATGAGAGATCAATATTTTCTATAAAACAAATCCACCACCGTGCTCTAAAAGATATAAGTGAAGTACTAGAGCAAAATTATATAACTCAAAAGATATAAGCGAAGCACATAGAGTATTCTAACAAATTCCAAATCATGTATGGATCTCTCAAAAAGGTGTGTACAGCAAGGATGATTGTGGTAAACTAACAAATAAAGACTCAAATGATACAAGACGCTCCAAGAAAAACACATATCATGTGGTAAATAAAAATATAGCTCCAAGTAAAGTTACCGATAGAAGTAGACGAAAGAGGGGATGCCTTCCAGGGCATCCCCAAGCTTTGGATTTTAGGTGTCCTTAGATTATGTTGGGGGTGCCATGGGCATGCCCAAGGTTATGCTCTTGCCACTCCTTGTTCCATAATCCATCAAATCTTTACCCAAACCTTGAAAACTTCACAACACAAAACTTAAAGTAGAAAATCTCGTGAGCTCCATTAGCGAAAGAAAACAAAAGACCACTTCAAGGTACTGTAATGAACTCATTATTTATTTATATTGGTGTTATACCTAGTGTATTACAACTTATCTATGGTTTATAAACTATTTTACTAGCCATAGATTCATCAAAATAAGCAAACAACACACGAAAAACAGAATCTGTCAAAAACAGAACAATCTGTAGTAATATGTAGCTAGCGCAAGATCTGGAACCCCAAAAATTCTAAAATAAATTGCTGGACGTGAGGAATTTATGTATTAATCATCTGAAAAATTAATTAACTAAATATCACTTTCCAAATAAAAATTACAGCAGTTCTCGTGAGCGCTAAAGTTTCTGTTTTTTACAGCAAGTTCAACAAGACTTTCCCCAAGTCTTCCCAACGGTTCTACTTGGCACAAACACTAATTAAACACAAAAAACACAACCAAAACAGAGGCTAGATAAATTATTTATTACTAAATAGGAGCAAAAAGCAAGGAATAAAAATAAAATTGGGTTGCCTCCCAACAAGCGCTATCGTTTAACGCCCCTAGCTAGGCATAACAAGCAAGAATAGATCTAGGTATTGCCATCTTTGGTAGGCAATCCATAAGTGGCTCTCATAATAGATTCATAAGGTAATTTAATTTTCTTTCTAGGAAAGTGTTCCATGCCTTTCCTTCATGGAAATTGAAATCTAATATTTCCTTCCTTCATATCAATAATTACACCAATCATTCTAAGGAAAGGTCTACCAAGAATAATAGGACATGAAGGATTGCAATCTATGTCAAGAACGATAAAATATACGTGCACATAATTCCTATTTGAAACAATAAGAACATCATTAATTCTTCCCATAGGTTTCTTAATAGTGGAATCCGCAAGGTGCAAGTTTAGAGAGCAATCATCAAAATCACGGAAACCTAACAAATCACACAAAGTCTTTGGAATCGTGGAAACACTAGCACCCAAATCACATAAAGCATAGCATTCATGATCTTTAATTTTAATTTTAATAGTTGGTTCCCACTCATCATAAAGTTTTCCAGGGATAGAAACTTCCAATTCAAGTTTTTCTTCATAAGATTGCATCAAGGCATCAACGATATGTTTTGTAAACGCTTTATTTTGACTATAGGCGTGAGGAGAATTTAGCACGGATTGCAACAAGGAAATACAATAAATCAAAGAGCAATTTTCATAGTTAAATTCCTTGAAACCCATAATAGTGGGTTTAGCAACATCTAGGGTTTTAATTTCTTCAATCCCACTTTTATCAAATTTAGCATCAAGATCAAAAGATTCAGAATTCTTGGAATGCCTTCTAGGGAAAGGTGGATCATATTCATTCCCATAATTATCAAGATTCATATTACAAAACAAAGATTTAATAGGGGACACATCAATAACTTTTAGATCTTCATCATTATTTTCATAGGAACTAGAAGAACACGCTTTTATAAAGGCATCTTTCTTAGCACGCATCCTAGCAGTTCTTTCTTTGCACTCATCAATGGAAATTCTCATGGCTTTGAGAGACTCATTGATATTATGCTTAGGTGGAATAGATCTAAGTTTCAAAGAATCAACATCAAGAGCAATTCTATCAACGTTCCTAGCCAAATCATTAATCTTAAGCAATTTTTCTTCAATCATAGCATTAAAATTCTTTTGCAAAGTAATAAATTCTTTAATATTAGATTCAAAATAAGAGGGCATCTTATTATAATTTCCATAAGAATTGTTGTAGCAATTACCATAATTATTCGAGGGCTTACTAGGATAAGGCCTAGGATTAAAATTTCCTCTATACGCGTTGTTACCAAAATTGTTCCTACCAACAAAATTCATATCCATAGATTCATTATTATTCTTAATCAAAGTAGACATGGGTATATCATTATTACCAGAAGAAACACTCTTATTAGCAAATTATTTCATAAGTTCATCCATCTTTCCACTCAAAACATTAATTTCTTCTATCGCATGCACCTTTTTATTAGTAGATCTTTCAGTATGCCATTGAGAATAATTAACCATACTATTATCTAGGAGTTTAGTAGCTTCTCCTAAAGTGATTTCCATAAAAGTGCCCCCCGCGGCCGAATCTAAAAGATTTCTAGAAGTAAAATTCAATCCGGCATAATTTTTTTGTATAATCATCCACAAATTTAAGCCATGAGTAGGGCAATTACGTATTATTAGTTTCATTCTCTCCCAAGCTTGTGCAACATGTTCATCATCAAGTTGCTTAAAATTCATAATATCATTTCTAAGAGAGATGATCTTAGCAGGAAGAAAATACTTAGAGATAAGAGCATCTTTGCACTTGTTCCATGAATCAATACTATTTTTAGGCAAAGACAAAAACCAAGCTTTAGCACGATCTCTAAGCGAAAAAGGAAATAGCTTCAATTTAGCAATATCATTATCCACATCTATCTTCTTTTGCATGTCACACAAATCAACGAAGCTATTTAGATGGGTAGCGTCATCTTCACTAGGAAGGCCGGAGAACGGATCTTTCATGACAAGATTCAGCAAAGCAGTATTAATTTCACAAGATTCAGCATCGGTAAGAGGAGCAATCCGAGTGCTAATAAAATCGGTGTTGGTGAAGTAACACAACTTAGTATTATCTTGAGCCATCGTGACAAGCAAGCAAACTAACACACAAGCAAACAAAAAGCAAGCAGGCAAAAAGAGGCAAATAGAGAGGGAGGATAGAGAGAGAAAGGGCAAATAAAACGGCAAGGGTGAAGTGGGGGAGAGGAAAATGAGAGGCAAATGGCAAATAATGTAATGCGGGAGAAAAGAGTATGTGATGGGTGCTACCTCTTTTAGCACTGCGTTGGTTTTCCCCGAAGAGAAAGGGATGATGCAGCAAAGTAGCGTAAGTATTTCCCTCAGTTTTTGAGAACCAAGGTATCAATCCAGTTGGAGGCTACGCGCGAGTCCCTTGTACCTGCACAAAACAAACAAATCCTCGCAACCAACGCAAATAGGGGTTGTCAATCCCTATAGGGCCACTTACGACAGTGAGATCTGATAGATATGATAAAGATAATATTTTTGGTATTTTTATGATAAAGATGCAAAGTAAAATAAAGGCAAAGTAAATAACTAAGTAAATAACTAAGTAGTAGGAGATTGATATGACAAAGATAGACTCGAGGCCATAGGTTTCACTAGTGGCTTCTCTCGAGAGCATAAGTATTCTATGATGGGTGAACAAATTACTATTGAGCAATTGATAGAATTGAGCATAGTTATGAGAATATCTAGGTATGATCATGTATATAGGCATCACGTCCGAGACAAGTAGACCGACTCCTGCCTGCATCTACTACTATTACTCCACTCATCGCCCGCTATCCAGCATGCATCTAGAGTATTAAGTTAAAAACAGAGTAACGCCTTAAGCAAGATGACATGATGTAGAAGGATAGACTCATGCAATATGAACAAAACCCCATCTTGTTATCGTCGATGGCAACAATACAATACGTGCCTTGCTGCCCTTACTATCACCGGGAAAGGACACTGCAAGATTGAACCCAAAGCTAAGCACTTCTCCCATTGCAAGAGAGATCAATCTAGTAGGCCAAACCAAACTGATAATTCGAAGAGACTTGCAAAGATAACCAATCATACATAAAAGAATTCAGAGAAGATTCAAATATTATTCATAGATAGACTTGATCATAAACCCACAATTCATCAGTCTCAACAAACACACCGCAAAAAGTAGATTACATTGAATAGATCTCCACAAGAGAGGGGGAGAACATTGTATTGAGATCCAAAAAGAGAGAAGAAGCCATCTAGCTACTAACTATGGACCCGTAGGTCTGAAGTAAACTACTCACACTTCATTGGAGAGGCTATGGTGTTGATGTAGAAGCCCTCCGTGATCGATGCCCCCTCCGGTGGAGCTCCGGAACAGGCCCCAAGATGGGATCTCGTGGATACAGAAAGTTACGACGGTGGAATTAGGGTTTTGGCTCCGTATCTAATCGTTTGGGGGTATGTAGGTATATATAGGAGGAAGGAGTACGTCGGTGGAGCAACAGGGGGCCCATGAGGGTGGAGGGCGCGCCTGGGGTGGGGGGGGGGCAGGCGCGCCCCCTACCTCGTCGCCTCTTGTTAGTTGGCTTGACGTAGGGTCCAAGTCTCCTGAGTTGTATTCGGTGAGAAAATCACGTTCCCGAAGGTTTCATTCCGTTTGGACTCTGTTTGATATTCCTTTTCTTCGAAACCCTAAAACAGGCAAAAAACAGCAATTCTGGGCTGGGCCTCCGGTTAATAGGTTAGTCCCAAAAATAATAAAAAAAGTGGATAATAAAGCCCAATAATGTCCAAAATAGTAGATAATATAGCATGGAGCAATCAAAAATTATAGATACGTTGGAGACGTATCAAGCATCCCCAAGCTTAATTCCTGCTCGTCCTCGAGTAGGTAAATGATAAAAACAGAATTTTTGATGCGAAGTGCTACTTGACATAATTTTAATGTAATTCTTCTTAATTGTGGTATGAATATTCAGATCCGAAAGATTCAAGACAAAAGTTTATATTGACATAAAAAATAATAATACTTCAAGCATACTAACAAAGCAATGATTTCTTTTCAAAATAACATGGCTAAAGAAAGTTATCCCTACAAAATCATATAGTCTAGCTATGCTCTATCTTCACCACACAAAATATTTAAATCATGCACAACCCCGATGACAAGCCAAGCAATTGTTTCATACTTTTGACATTCTCAAAACTTTTTCAATCTTCACGCAATACATAAGCGTGAGCCATGGATATAACACTATAGGTGGAACAGAGTGGTGCTTGTGGAGAAGACAAAAAGGGGAAGATAGTCTCACATCAACTAGGCGTATCAACGGGCTATGGAGATGCCCATCAATAGATATCAATGTGAGTGAGTAGGGATTGCCATGCAACAGATGCACTAGAGCTATAAGTATATGAAAGCTCAAAAAGAAACTAAGTGGTTGTGCATCCAACTTGCTTGCTCATGAAGACCTAGGGAATTTTTGAGGAAGCCAATCATTAGAATATACAAGCCAAGTTCTATAATGAAAAATTCCCACTAGTATATGAAAGTGATAACATAAGAGACTCTCTACTATGAAGACCATGGTGCTACTTTGAAGCACAAGTGTGGTAAAAGGATAGTAACATTGTCCCTTCTCTCTTTTTCTCTCATTTTTTTCTTTGGGCCTTTTCTCCTTTTTTGGCCTCTTTTTTTTCGTCCAGAGTCTCATCTCGACTTGTGGGGGAATCATAGTCTCCATCATCCTTTCCTCACTTGGGACAATGCTCTAATAATCATGATCATCACACTTTTATTTTTCTTACAACTCAACAATTACAACTCGATACTTATAACAAAATATGACTCTATGTGAATGCCTCCGGCGGTGTACCGGGATATGCAATGATGCATGAGTGACAAGTATGAAAGAATTATGAACGGTGGCTTTGCCACAAATACTATGTCAAGTACATGATCATGCTAAGCAATATGACAATGATTGAGTGTGTCATAAACGGAACGGTGGAAAGTTGCATGGAAATATATCTCGGAATGGCTATGGAAATGCCATAATAGGTAGGTATGGTGGCTGTTTTGAGGAAGGTATATGGTGGGTGTATGTAGCGACCAGACCTCAAACAGTCTGATCTCTGTGCTCAGGTGTCATCCCTGGATCAGTAATGCTGACACCACACAATACTCGGAGGATTTATAACAGAGTAGCAATCACACACGTATTGCATCGAGTGTCTCAATAGAGAACTTATTACAATAAATATGGCTTAAGGCCATCTAATAACTATAACAGCGGAAGGCTTGGAAGATAAGTGAGTCCATCAACTCCAACGGCATCACTGAGTATAGAACCACGACCTAAAACTCCTTAATCATCGCCTGAAAAGTCTGCAACATTAACGTTGCAGCCCGAAAACGGGTGAACACATGGAATATGCTGGCAAAGTAACACATAGAGAGTAATGGAATGAAACAGCTATACTATATGCATATTTGGCTGGTGGAAAGCTCTATGGTTACAGTTTTGCAAAAAGCCAATTTTTCCCTACTGCAAAGGAATAAATTTTTAACTATCATGGTAGTTGTTAAACATTGAAAATGGTTGATAGCATCCTCAATCCCAATTAAGCATCATCATTAAACAAAACCCAACAAAATTAAATTTTAGAGTAACATGTTGAGATTCACATGATAATCCAAGTACTAGATACTCAAGAAGTCCATAACCGGGGACACGGCTAACCATGATCAGTTTATACACTCTGCAGAGGTTTGCGCACTTTTCCCCACAAGACTCGATCGCCTCTATTTGGTTTCTCGCACTACACGGTGTTTGAGAAATGGATGACCGAGACATAGTCTTTCAGAAGTGCTAGCACCTTACGATGGATAGACCATTACACCTACTTTCCCCTACATCTGCTAGTCTACCCTGTAAGAGTTCGCACGACTTAATAAACTATGCTAGAGCCCATAATAGCTTGTGGCTGCAAACGGAAGTTTCTAGTATGAAAAATCTCATGATCCCTTTGGGCCTGGGTGGCGGTCCATAAAGAAAAACAGGCAATCCTGGAATACCCAGGTACCTCAATCCACCTAGATGTGTGTTTAAGTTGCCACCTTAGATAAACCATTAATTAACAAACTCACATATGTCATGGATATCACTCACCCAATCCACGTCTACTAGCATAGCATGGCATAATAGGCAAACGTAGAAGTAACTCCCAAATGTTTGATAATAAATAGGTAATAGGTACTACCTCAACTACTTCCCATCCCACAATTTAATTAGATCCTAATCATGCAATGTTTGAGGATTGATCTAATGCAATAAAACTGGGTAGTAGGAGGTATGTTCAAAGTGTTACTTGCCTTGCTGATGATCCGCGAAACCTAGAGATTCGAAGTAATAGGCGGCGCACTCTGGGTATTCTATCGTAGACAAACAAACAAGCATACAATAAGTATTCATCTAATGCACAGGTAAAACTGAAATAAGAGATCTAACCATAAAGTTCAACTTAAGAACTCTGGTTTGCAAAAAGAATCAAATCAAACGAAGCAACGAAAGTCAAACGGCAAAAGAAACAAGCTTCGTTTACTATTCTGGATCTAGGACAATTTTTTTACAATGGAAAAAACTTGTTTAAGTTGGTTAAACGGATAGAGGGTTTCGAGACGAAACTCCAGGCGCTTGAATCGCCTGATTCCGATAAACGAGCGAAAAGTTATACTAAAACGAAAATCGGATCAGGAATCGCGATCAGAAAAATCGCGGATTTAATCCGAGAAAAAGAAAAACGACGAACATTCGCTAGAACGAACGAACGGACGAACGCTCGCTAAATAAATTAACCGGAAAAACCGATCTATTTAAAAAAAAACCTAAACTAAGAAAACCGCGACTTTTTTTCTTAAAAAAAACGGGCGTCGAAAACGAGGTTGACCTCGGGCGGCGGGTCCGGCTCCGGCGGCGGCGGCTCCGGCGGCGACGACGGGCGGCTGATTAGGGTTTCGGGCGCGGTGGGCTGGCGGCTCGGGTCGGACGGCTTATAAAGGCTGCCCCCGGGCGGAGTTCCGCTCGGGTACGACCCAAAGTCGGTTCACGTTTTTTTAAATTATTCCACGCGGAAAAACAAATAAAAGAAATACTAAACGGACTCCAAAAATCCCGAATTAAATTTTCCCGGGCTTCTAAAATCAAGCCGCACAAGGTGAACATTTATTTGGGGCCTAAATGCAATTTTGAAAAACACATATTTTTCCTAAATTCAAATAAAATACCGAAAAACTCCGAAATAAAATCTTATTTGATTTTATTATTAAATCCTCAATATTTCTTTATTTTGGGAAAGTCATTTTATTCCCTCTCTCATATTTTTGTAATAGAAATAATTGATGATAAAATAATTAAAATCAAATGATCCTATCCGCAAAATTTGAGAAAACTCAAATATGAAAATAACAAAATCCCCAACTCTCTCCGTGGGTCCTTGAGTTGCGTGGAATTTTTAGGATCAAAACCAAAAGCAAATAAATTATGATATGCAATGATGGTCTAATGTATAACATTCCAAATTGAAAATTTGGGATGTTACAAACCTACCCCCCTTAAGATGAATCTCGCCCTCGAGATTCGGGTTGGCTAGAAAATAGGTGAGGGTGGTCCTTGAGCAAATCTTCCTCTCGCTCCCAGGTGGCTTCATCCTCCGTTTGGTGGCTCCATTGAACCTTGCAAAACTTGATAACCTTGTTGCGGGTGACTTGACTGGCATACTCTAGAATCTTAACTGGTTTCTCCTCATAGGTCAAATCGTTATCCAACTGAATTGCTTCCAATGGCACGGTGTCTCTCAAAGGTATGTCAGCCATCTCCGCGTGGCACTTCTTCAACTGAGAAACGTGGAACACATCATGAACTCCTGACAATCCTTCAGGCAATTCCAACTTGTAGGCCACTTCTCCCATATGTTCCAATACTCGGTATGGTCCTACAAATCGTGGCGCTAACTTTCCTTTAACACCAAAGCGCTTTGTTCCCCGAAGTGGTGATACTCGAAGATAAGCTCTATCTCCAACTTCGTAAACTCTCTCCTTGCATTTAGAATCTGCATAACTCTTCTGTCTGGACTGGGCTATCTTGAGCCTATCGCGAATCAATTTCACCTTCTGTTCAGACTCCTTAATCAAGTCAGGTCCAAACAACTGGCGGTCTCCAACTTCATCCCACAACAACGGTGTCCTGCACCTTCTTCCATACAAGGCTTCGAAAGGGGCCATCTTTAAACTGGATTGATAGCTGTTGTTGTAAGAGAATTCGGCATGCGGCAAATTCTCGTCCCAACTAGATCCATAATCTAGCGCACAAGCTCTCAGCATGTCCTCCAAAATCTGATTGACTCTCTCGGTCTGTCCATCTGTCTGTGGATGAAAAGCTGTGCTGAACTCTAGCCTGGTACCCAAAGTTTTGTGCAACTGATTCCAGAACTTTGAGGTAAACTGGGTTCCTCTATCTGATACTATACTCCTCGGAACTCCATGTAAGCATACAATCCTGGTCATGTATATCTTTGCCAACTTAGCACTGGTGTAAGTGGTCTTTACCAGGATGAAATGAGCTACTTTTGTCAACCGATCGACTACAACCCAAATCGAGTCATAGCCTGAATGAGTCCTGGGTAATCCCGTGATAAAATCCATGCCTAACTTATCCCACTTCCATTCGGGTATCGGCAATGGTTGTAGCAATCCTGCTGGCTTCTGATGCTCTGCCTTTACTCTCTGACATACATCACAAACTGCTACATACTCAGCAATGACTTTCTTCATTCCGGTCCACCAGAAAATATCCTTCAAATCCAAATACATCTTGGTATTTCCTGGATGAATCGAATACGGTGAATCGTGTGCCTCTTGCAGAATCAACTTCCTGATCTCCAGGTCATTGGGCACATAAACACGGTCTTCAAACCATAGGGTGTCGTGCTCATCCTCATGAAATCCTTAAGCCTTTCCTTCGCTCATTTTCTCCTTTATAGAGGCAATCTCCTTGTCAGTCTTCTGGGCTTCTTTGATTCTATCCATCAAAGTTGACTGAATCTCCAATGCTGCTACATAGCCTCTCGGAACTATTTCCAAACATAGCTCACGTAGATTTTCGGCTAACTCCCTTGGTAATTCTCCTGTCATTAGGGTGTTGACGTGGCTCTTACGGCTTAATGCATCAGCTACTACATTAGCCTTTCCGGGATGGTAATGCAATCTCATATCATAATCCTTGACGAGCTCCAACCATCTCCTTTGTCTGAGGTTCAACTCCTTCTGCATGAAAATGTACTTCAAACTCTTGTGATCCGTGTACACCTCACAATGATTTCCAATGAGGAAATGTCTCCATGTTTTTAATGCATGCACTATGGCTGCTAACTCCAAATCATGCATGGCATAATTCATCTCATGAGGCTTAAGCTATCTTGAGGCATATGAAACAACTCTCCCTTCCTGCATAAGCACTGCTCCAAGTCCTCGACGTGAAGCGTCGCAGTACACCTCATAATCCTTGGTCTGGTCTAGCAAAATCAACACTGGTGAAGTAACCAAGCGTTTCTTCAACTCCTGGAAACTAGCCTCACATTCCTCAGTCCATTTGAACTTGGTATCCTTCTTTAATAACTCCGTCATAGGCTTCACAATCTTTGAGAAATTCTCAATAAATCTCCGGTAGTATCCTGTGAGTCCAAGAAAACTCCGGATCTCTCCAACTGTTGTTGGCGCTTCCCAATTTGTCACAGTGTCAACCTTAGTGGGATCTACTACTATACCTTCTCCGGATATAACGTGTCCGAGGAATCCTACTTCCTTCAACCAAAACTCACATTTGCTGAACTTGGCATACAACTGATGTTCTCTGAGCTTCTCAAGTACCAATCGCAAATGTTCCTTATGCTCCTCTTCACTTTTCGAGTAAACCAGAATATCATCAATGAACACCACGACGAACTTATCCAAGAACTCCATAAACACTTTGTTCATCATGTTCATAAAATATGCAGGTGCGTTAGTCAGACCAAATGACATAACGGTATACTCGTACAACCCATACCTGGTGGTAAAAGCTATCTTAGGTATATCCTGTTCTCGAATCTTCAACTGGTGGTATCCTGATCACAGATTGATCTTGGAAAATACCTTAGCTCCTTGCAATCGATCAAACAGATCATTGATCATTGGTAGTGGGTACTTGTTCTTGATGGTTACTTCATTCAATCCTCGATAATCAACAACCATCCTTAACGATCCATCCTTCTTCTCCACTAGAAGTACTGGCGATCCCCAAGGCGACGAACTTGGGTGAATGTAACCTTTATCCAGTAACTCCTTAATCTGCTTCTTAATTTCCACCAAATCCTTTGCAGGCATCCTGTATGGTTCTTTGGTATTGGCCCAGTGCCTGGTAATAGCTCAATCAAAAACTCAATATCTCTATCCGGTGGCATGCCTGGCAACTCTTCTGGAAATACTTCAGGGAAATTCCTTACCACTGGTACTTCCTCCTGCACAACTCTCGTTAAACAATTTACTTGAGTCCCTTTTGGCACATGTCGGGATACATACTTGATCCTTCTCCCTTCTAGGGTGGTAAGAAAAATTGTCTTACTGGCGCAATCAATGTTTCCTCCGTACATCGACTGCCAATCCATACCCAGAATTACATCCAATCCTTGTGATTCCAAAATGATTAAATCCGAGGGAAACACATGCCTACCTATACTCAATGGCACTTGAAAACATCCTTGACTGGCCATATACTCCGCTCCTGGTGAGCTTACTAGCATAGGTGTTCTAAGAACCTTAGTGGGCAAGTTATACTTATCCACAATTCCCCTTGATATGTATGAATGCGATGCACCAGTATCAAAAAGAACGAGTGCAGTAAATGACTTAACCAAAAACTTACCGATTACGGCATCCGGCTGCTCTTCAACCTCCTCCATGTTAACGTGGTTCACCTGTCCCCTGTTGAAAGGGTTCGACTTCTTCCCAGAGCTTCCATTGCCATTCTGGCCTTCAGGACATTCATTGGCATAATGTCCGGTCTTCTGGCACTTAAAGAAAGTGACTTGGCTCAGGTCTTTCTTGGCTGGGGTTGATGGGTTGGTGCGATTCTGGCCATTGCTTCCTCCATTCCCATTACCATTCTTGGTGCCGTTGTGATTGTGCGAGCTACCTCCTCCATGGGTATGCTGAAAATGTCCTCCCGATCTAGGGGTAAAACATGGCTTCTGCTGGGCTCCAGAATTGTACTTCCCTTGTCCATACTTCCTCTTGCAGTTCTCAATTTGCTGCTGCTTGCCTTCAATCATAAGAGCATGGTCTACCAACTCCTGGTAGTTGTTGAAGGTTGCTACCATCAACTGCATGCTCAACTCATCATTCAGTCCTTCCAGAAACTTCTCCTGCTTAGCTGCATCCGTAGCAACGTCATCTGGGGCATAACGTGCTAATTTATTAAAGTCCTCCACATACTGGCCAACTTTCCGTCCTCCTTGGCGCAAGTTGCGAAACTCACGCTTCTTCATAGCCATAGCTCCTGCTGAAACATGGGCAGTACGAAAAGCCTGCTGAAACTGGTCCCATGTGACAGTGTCGACAGGGAAAGTGGCTGTGAAATTCTCCCACCATGATGCTGCGGGTCCTTCAAGCTGATGTGCGGCAAACTTCACCTTCTCCGCATCTGTGCATCCTGCTGTGGTCAACTCTCTAGCTGTCTTGCGGAGCCAATCATCTGCTACTATCGGCTCGGTGCTACTGGAAAACACCGGCGGATTCAGCCTAAGAAAACGGGCTAAGTGATCAACAGGTGGTGGTGGTGGTGGTGGGTTGTTGTTGTTGTTCCCCTGATTCTGATTCTGGACTAGCAACTGCATCAATGTGTTCTGCTGCTGGATCAACTGGGTGAGCTCCGGTGGAAAGGTAAATCCGGGGTCACGTCTCGGAGGCATCTGAGGGTTTAGAAAAGATGAGATTTAAGAATAGAGGGGGTTTAAAGAGAAAACACTACCCATATGCACATGAGGCAAAAGCAAACAATTCACTTCATTCATTCAAACAAGGGCATACAATCGATCTAACTATCGCAAAAGTGCTCGGACTACTGTATTTACATGGTGGACTACTACTACTGATGAGGTGGTCTACTAGAAATATTCTTCGGTTGCAGACTCCATGATATCTGCTCCGGCTTCATCAACATAGTCATCATCGCTATCATCTGGATCCGAGTCGGTGTCGTTGATGATGATGTAGTCTTCCGGGCGAATTTCCTTGGGTTCTTCATCTTCATATACTGGTGTAGGGCCTCCCATAAATATCCCGATCTTCTTGATCAGATCGTCATTCTTCTCCACCAATACTTCAATTTCTTCTTCATAATCTTCACGTGTAGCCTTGAGTTCTTCCTCCAGTTCCTTGATTCTTGTCCTTGCCTTCTTCAGGTCTATCATGTCGGTGCACATCTGGTTCTCCTATCGTCGAATGTGCTGGTTTAACTCCTGGATAAAAGCTGCAATTGATCTATCCTTTCTGGTGCTGATCATCTCCCAGTGCTCATCTCGATGCCCACAAATCTGGTAGATAGTATCCTTGAGATCATTGCGGTAGACTTCTCCAATGCGTCCCATGGTGATGTGAGCTGCCATGCTCTTTCCTAGACTCCAAGTTGGTGCATCAAAAGAAAACTCTATGGGCTCAGTGACTGGCATGAACGTCCTTCCTGGAACTTGAACTTGAATCATCCAGCGCTCTTCTTCAGGTAAAGTGGTGTTGTAGGTTCCGGTGAAGCTTGGTACTCCTATGTTCAGGTATCTAGTGACTTCCTTCAAGTGACGTCCAAAGGGTGTATCTTCATCCGGTTGCGTGAACTTGTTCCTTGCATCCGCCATCCTAAAGAATAGAAAAGAGGAGAGGTCAGAACAGAAGAGAGTGAATAGTGATCTAGGTCTTTAGCTTAGTGGTCGTGTCCTACAGTCAGCGTGTGCTCTGATACCATCTCTGTAGCGACCAGACCTCAAACAGTCTGATCTATGTGCTCAGGTGTCATCCCTGGATCAGTAATGCTGACACCACATAGTACTTGGAGGATTTATAACAGAGTAGCAATCACACACTTATTACATCGAGTGTCTCAATAGAGAACTTATTACAATAAATATGGCTTAAGGCCATCTAATAACTATAACAGCGGAAGGCTTGGAAGATAAGTGAGTCCATCAACTCCAACGGCATCACTGAGTATAGAACCACGACCTAAAACTCCTTAATCATCGTCTGAAAAGTCTGCAACATTAACGTTGCAGCCCGAAACGGGTCAGCACATGGAATATGCTGGCAAAGTAACACATAGAGAGTAATGGAATGAAACAGCTATACTATATGCATATTTGGCTGGTGGAAAGCTCTATGGTTACAGTTTTGCGTAAAGCCAATTTTTCCCTACTGCAAAGGAATAAATTTATTTAACTATCATGGTGGTTGTTAAACATTGAGAATGGTTGACAGCATCCTCAATCCCAATTAAGCATCATCATTAAACAAAACCCAACAAAATTAATTTTAGAGTAACATGTTGAGATTCACATGATAATCCAAGTACTAGATACTCAAGATGTCCATAACCGGGGACACGGCTAACCATGATTAGTTTATACACTCTGCAGAGGTTTGCGCACTTTTCCCCACAAGACTCGATCGCCTCCGTTTGGTTTCTCGCACTACATGGTGTTTGAGAAACGGATGACCGAGACATAGTCTTTCAGAAGCGCTAGCACCTTACGATGGATAGACCGTTACACCTACTTTCCCCTACATCTGCTAGTCTACCCTGTAAGAGTTCGCACGACTTAATCAACTATGCTAGAGCCCATAATAGCTTGTGGCTGCACACGGAAGTTTCTAGTATGAAAAATCTCATGATCCCTTTGGGCCTGGGTGGCGGTCCATAAAGAAAAACAGGCAATCCTAGAATACCCAGGTACCTCAATCCACCCAGATGTGTGTTTAAGTTGCCACCTTAGATAAACCATTAATTAACAAACTCACATCTGTCATGGATATCACTCACCCAATCCACGTCTACTAGCATAGCATGGCATAATAGGCAAACGTAGAAGTAACTCCCAAAGGTTTGATAATAAACAGGTAATAGGTACTACCTCAACTACTTCCCATCCCACAATTTAATTAGATCCTAATCATGCAATGTTTGAGGATTGATCTAATGCAATAAAACTGGGTAGTGGGAGGTATGATCAAAGTGTTACTTGCGTTGCTGATGATCCGCGAAACCTAGAGATTCAAAGTAATAGGCGGCGCACTCCGGGTATTCTATCACAGACAAACAAACAAGCATATAATAAGTATTCATCTAATGCACAAGTAAAACTCAAATAAGAGATCTAACCAGAAAGTTCAACTTAAGAACCCTGGTTTGCAAAAAGAATCAAATCAAACGAAGCAACGAAAGTCAAACGACAAAAGAAACAAGCTTCGTTTACTATTCTGGATCTAGGGCAATTTTTTTTCAGTGGCAAAAACTTGTTTAAGTTGGTTAAATGGATAGAGGGTTTCGAGGCGAAACTCTAGGCGCTTGAATCGCCTGATTAAAATAAACAAGTGAAAAGTTATACTAAAATGAAAATCGGATCAGGAATCGCGATCAGAAAAATCGCAGATTTAATCTGAGAAAATAAAAGGGACGAACGTTCGCTAGAACGAACGAACGAACGCTCGCTAAATAAAGAAATCGGAAAAACCGATCTATTTAAAAAAACAGAAACTAAAATAAAAATAAAATAAAAACCGCGACTTTTTTTTCTTTTGTTCTCTTTTATTCTTAAAAAAACGGGCGACGAAAACGAGGTTGACCTCGGGCGGCGGGTTCGGCAGCGGCGGCGGCTCCGGTGATGATGGCGGGCGGCTGATTAGGGTTTCGGCGTGGTGGGCTGGCGGCTCGGGTCGGGCGGCTTATAAAGGCTGCCCCCGGGCGAAGTCCCGCTCGGGTATGGCCCAAAGTCGGTTCGCGTTTTTTTAAATTATTCCGCATAGAAAAACAAATAAAAGAAATACTAAACGGACTCCAAAAATTCCGAAATAAATTTTCCCGGGCTTCTAAAATCAAGCCGCACAAGGTGAACATTTATTTGGGGGCCTAAATGCAATTTTGAAAAACGCACATTTTCCTAAATTCAAATGAAATACCGAAAAACTCCGAAATAAAATCTTATTTGATTTTATTATTAAATCCTCAATATTTCTTTATTTTTGGAAAGTCATTTTATTCCCTCTCTCATATTTTTGTAATAGAAATAATTGATGATAATATAATTAAAATCAAATGATCCTATTCGCAAAATTTGAGAAAACTCAAATATGAAAATAACGAAATCCCCAACTCTCTCTGTGGGTCCTTGAGTTGCGTGGAATTTCTAGGATCAAAACCAAAAGCAAATAAATTATGATATGCAATGATGGTCTAATGTATAACATTCCAAATTGAAAATTTGGGATGTTACAGTGTATGATACCGGCGAAAGGTGCGCGGTATTAGAGAGGCTAGCAAAGGTGGAAGGGTGAGAGTGCGTATAATCCATGGAGTCAACATTAGTCATAAAGAACTCATATACTTATTGCAAAAATCTACAAGTTATCAAAGCAAAGTATTACGCGCATGCTCCTAGGGGGATAAATTGGTAGGAAAAGACTATCGCTCGTCCCGGATCGCCACTCATAAGGAAGACAATCAATAAATAAATCATGCTCCGACTTCATCACATAATGGTTCACCATACGTGCATGCTACGGGAATCACAAGTTTCAACACAAGTATTTCTCAAATTCACAACTACTCAACTAGCATGACTTTAATATCACCATCTCCATATCTCAAAACAATTATCAAGTATCAAACATATCATAGTATTCAACACACTCATAAGAGAATTTTTATTATTAATCTTGCATACCAAGCATATTAGGATTTTAAGCAAATTACCATGCTATTAAGACTCTCAAAATAATCTAAGTGAAGCATTAGAGATCAATAGTTTCTATAAAACAAATCCACCACCGTGCTCTAAAAGATATAAGTGAAGCACTATAGCAAAATTATATAACTCAAAAGATATAAGCGAAGCACATAGAGTATTGTAACAAATTCCAAATCATGTATGGCTCTCTCAAAAGATGTGTACAGCAAGTATGATTGTGGTAAACTAACAAGCAAAGACTCAAATAATGAAAGACGCTCCAAGCAAAATACATATCATGTGGTAAATAAAAATATAGCTCCAAGTAAAGTTACCGATAGAAGTAGACGAAAGAGGGGATGCCTTCCGGGGCATCCCCAAGCTTTGGCTTTTAGGTGTCCTTAGATTATACTGGGGGTGCTATGGGCATCCACAAGCTTAGGCTCTTGCCACTCCTTGTTCCATAATCCATCAAATCTTTACCCAAAACTTGAAAACTTCACAACACAAAACTTAAAGTAGAAAATCTCGTGAGCTCTGTTAGCGAAAGAAAACAAAAGACCACTTCAAGGTACTATAATGAACTCATTATTTATTTATATGGGTGTTATACCTACTATATTCCAACTTCTCTATGGTTTATAAACTAATTTACTAGCCATAGATTCATCAAAATAAGCAAACAACACACGCAAAACAGAATCTGTCAAAAACAGAACAGTCTGTAGTAATCTGTAGCTAGCGCAAGATCTGGAACCCCAAAAATTCTAAAATAAATTGCTGGACATGAGGAATTTCTCTATTAATCATCTGCAACAAGAATTAACTAAATATCACTTTCCAAATAAAAATTACAGCAGTTCTCGTGAGCGCTAAAGTTTCTGTTTTTTACAGCAAGTTCAACAAGACTTTCCCCAATTCTTCCCAACGGTTCTACTTGGCACAAACACTAATTAAACACAAAAAACACAACCAAAACAGAGGCTAAATAATTTATTTATTACTAAGAAGGAGCAAAAATCAAGGAATAAAAATAAAATTGGGTTGCCTCCCAACAAGCGTTATCGTTTAACGCCCCTAGCTAGGCATAACAAGTAAGAATAGATCTAGGTATTGCCATCTTTGGTAGGCAATTCTTCAATGAGGCATCTACCATCTTTAGGAGTTTCTTTCTTTTTATTAATTATCAAACTTTTAGGCACAAGATCAAAAAATTCATTTGTAACAAATGGTTCCTTAATGATAGCAAAAAGATTGGGATGAACACTTATAGATTTAAGATCCACATTTTCCTTACTAGATGATTCACCCTTATTTTTGGGAACATACATAAGCTTGATAACTTTAGTGGAGGAACTTGGAGTATTCTTTACGGAAGAAAAAGTGGTTCCCAAATTGGTAATAATATTCTCAAGTTTATCGATCCTAATGGAATCGTGATTTATTTTCTCATTAACTATGGGTTCCTTTTCTTTAATATCTTTCAAAGTAACTCCTACTTTAGATCCATATTGAGAGATTCAGCTGTGGATCTTTTTATCCAAATTTTCAATTAACTCTATGGTAGCAACCTTATTTTCAATAATTTCAAGCCTTTGCATTACATGCTCCAAAGTTAATATAGTTCCATTAACCAAAAGAGGGGGAGCCAAATAAACATAACATAGCATTATAAGAATCAAAAGTATGGCTACCCAAAAAATTCCCTCCGGTAATAGTATCAAGAACATAACGGTGCCAAGGAGTAATGCCTACATAAAAATTGCGAAGGAGAATGGTAGTAGATTGCTTCCTAGCAGATTTATTTTGAGCATTGCAAATTCTATACCAAGCATCTTTTAGATTTTCACCCTCCCTTTGCTTAAAATTTAGAATTTCATTCTCGGGAGACAACGGAGAAGATAAGGGACTAGCCATAACGACAAGAAAGCAAACTAACACACAAACAAACAGAAAGCAAGCGGACAAAAAGGGGGCAAATAGAGAAAGAGAGGGAGGATAGAGAGAGAGGGCGAATAAAACGGCAAGGGTGAATTGGGGGGAGAGGAAAACGAGAGGCAAATGGCAAATAATGTAATGTGGGAGATAAGGGTATGTGATGGGTACTTGGTATGTTGAATTTTGCGTAGACCTCCCCGGCAACGGCGCCAGAAATCCTTCTTGCTACCTCTTTTAGCACTGCTTTGGTTTTCTCCGAAGAGGAAGGGATGATGCAGCAAAGTAGCGTAAGTATTTCCCTCAGTTTTTGAGAACCAAGGTATCAATCCAGTAGGAGGCTACACGCGAGTCCCTCGTACCTGCACAAAACAAATAAATCCTCGCAACCAACGCAAATAGGGGTTGTCAATCCCTATAGGGCCACTTACGAGAGTGAGATCTGATAGATATGATAAAGATAATATTTTTGGTATTTTTATGATAAAGATGCAAAGTAAAATAAAGGCAAAGTAAATAACTAAGTATTAGGAGATTGATATTATAAAGATAGACCCTGGGGCCATAGGTTTGACTAGTGGCTTATCTCGAGAGCACAAGTATTCTATGGTGGGTGAACAAATTACTGTTGAGCAATTGACAGAATTGAGCATAGTTATGAGAATATCTAGGTATGATCATGTATATAGGCATCACGTCCGAGACAAGTAGACCGACTCCTACCTGCATCTACTACTATTACTCCACTCATCGACCGCTATCCAGCATGCATCTAGAGTGTTAAGTTAAAAACAGAGTAACGCCTTACGCAAGATGACATGATGTAGAGGGATAGACTCATGCAATATGAAGAAAACCCCATCTTGTTATCCTCGATGACAACAATACAATACGTGCCTTGCTGCCCTTACTGTCACCGGGAAAGGACACCGCAAGATTGAACCCAAAGCTAAGCACTTCTCCCATTGCAAGAAAGATCAATCTAGTAGGCCAAACCAAACTGATAATTCAAAGAGACTTGCAAAGATAACCAATCATACATAAAAGAATTCAGAGAAGATTCAAATATTATTCATAGATAGACTTGGTCATAAACCCACAATTCATCGGTCTCAACAAACACACCGCAAAAAGAAGATTGCATCGAACAGATCTCCACAAGAGAGGGGGAGAACATTGTATTGAGATCCAAAAAGAGAGAAGAAGCCATCTAGCTACTAACTATGGACCCGTAGGTATGAAGTAAACTACTCAAACTTCATCGTAGAGGCTATGGTGTTGATGTAGAAGCCCTCCGTGATCGATGCCCCCTCCGGCGGAGCTCCGGAACAGGCCCCAAGATGGGATCTCATGGATACAGAAAGTTATGGCGGTGGAATTAGGGTTTTGGCTCCGTATCTGATCGTTTGGGGGTACGTAGGTATATATAGGAGGAAGGAGTACGCCAGTGGAGCAACAGGGGGCCCATGAGGGTGGAGGGTGCGCCTGGGGGGGGGGGCAGGCGCCCTCCTACCTCGTGGCCTCCTATTAGTTGGCTTGACGTAGGGTCCAAGTCTCCTGAGTTGTATTCGGTGAGAAAATCATGTTCCCGAAGGTTTCATTCCGTTTGATATTCCTTTTCTTCGAAACCCTAAAACAGGCAAAAAACAGCAATTCCGGGTTGGGCCTCCGGTTAATAGGTTAGTCCCAAAAATAATATAAAAGTGGATAATAAAGCCCAATAATGTCCAAAACAGCAGATAATATAGCATGGAGCAATCAAAAATTATAGATACGTTGGAGACGTATCAATGGGTACTTGGTATGTTGACTTTTGAGTAGACCTCCCCGACAACGGCGCCAGAAATCCTTCTTGCTACCTCTTTTAGCACTGCGTTGGTTTTCCCCGAAGAGGAAGGGATGATGCAGCAAAGTAGCATAAGTATTTCCCTCAGTTTTTGAGAACCAAGGTATCAATCCAGTAGGAGGCTACGCGCGAGTCCCTCGCACCTGCACAAAACAAATAAATCCTCGCAACTAATGCAAATAGGGGTTGTCAATCCCTATAGGGCCACTTACGAGAGTGAGATCTGATAGATATGATAAGATAATATTTTTGGTATTTTTATGATAAAGATGCAATGTAAAATAGAGGCAATGTAAATGGCAAAGTAAATAACTAATTAGTAGGAGATTGATATGATAAAGATAGACCCGGGGGCCATAGGTTTCACTAGTGGCTTCTCTCGAGAGCATAAGTATTCTGCGGTGGGTGAACAAATTACTGTTGAGCAATTGACAGAATTGATCATAGTTATGAGAATATCTAGGTATGATCATTTATATAGGCATCACGTCCAAGACAAGTAGACCGACTCCTGCCCGCATCTACTACTATTACTCCACTCATCGACCGCTATCCAGCATGCATCTAGAGTATTAAGTTAAAAACAGAGTAATGCCTTAAGCAAGATGACATGATGTAGAGGGATAGACTCATGCAATATGAAGAAAACCCTATCTTGTTATCCTCGATGGCAACAATACAATACGTGCCTTGCTGCCCTTACTGTCACCGAGAAAGGACACCGCAAGATTGAGCCCAAAGCTAAGCACTTCTCCCATTGCAAGAAAGATCAATCTAGTAGGCCAAACCAAACTGATAATTCAAAGAGACTTGCAAAGATAACCAATCATACATAAAAGAATTCAGAGAAGATTCAAATATTATTCATAGATAGACTTGATCATAAACCACAATTCATCGGTCTCAACAAACACACCGCAAAAAGAAGATTACATCGAATAGATCTCCACAAGAGAGGGGGAGAACATTGTATTGAGATCCAAAAAGAGAGAAGAAGCCATCTAGCTACTAACTATGGACCCGTAGGTCTGAGGTAAACTACTCACACTTCATCGAAGAGGCTATGGTGTTGATGAAGAAGCCCTCCGTGATCGATGCCCCCTCCGGCGGAGCTCCGGAACAGGCCCCAAGATGGGATCTCGTGGATACAAAAAGTTGCGGCGGTGGAATTAGGGTTTTGGCTCCATCTCTGATCGTTTGGGGGTATGTGGGTATATATAGGAGGAAGAAGTACGTCGGTGGAGCAACAGGGGCCCACGAGGGTGGAGGGCGCGCCTGGGGGGGGGGTATGCGCGTCCCCTACCTTGTGGCCTCCTGTTACGTGTCTTGACGTAGGGTCCAAGTCTCCTGAGTTGTATTTGACGAGAAAATCACATTCCCGAAGGTTTCATTTTGTTTGGACTCCGTTTGATATTCCTTTTCTTTGAAACCCTAAAACAGGCAAAAAACAGCAATTCTGGGCTGGGCCTCCGGTTAATAGGTTAGTCCCAAAAATAATATAAAAGTGGATAATAAAGCCCAATAATGTCCAAAACAGTAGATAATATAGCATGGAGCAATCAAAAATTATAGATACGTTGGAGACGTATCACTCATATACTCTTGCCATGCTTGCTTGAAATGTATTGTAAATGCTTAAACTTGTGCTAAAACTCCACCTCAACTTGAAGAACTTAGAAATTGCTAATTTTGCTTGTTGAGGGTCTAATCACCCCCCTATAGACACCTCTTCTCGATCCTTGCAAATCCTTGTGAGATCTTATTTGCCAAGTGAGCTGAGATGACAATTTTTTCCTCTGTACTGAACTCGGTCTCACCGACTTCTGCCTATCGGCTAGACCGAACTACAATTAAGCATTGTAGATTGTTCATCAGTATAGCCGACAAGGACAAACCCGGTCTGACCAATATGCATCATCTATGAAATCTCCAACTCGGTGTCACCAATGAAAATAACTCGGCGTTACCGATTTCACTACTAAGAAAACATTTTGCCATTACCATTGTTATTTCTTCTCCAGCTCCACTCGATGATTCTTATCCTCTACTAGCATCTTAACTTACATGCTGCTTTGTAATGTGACTTGAGGACCAAAACTATATGACTCATGCTCCAGAAGATCCCTTCTTGGAAATTGATGTCAAAGGGGGAGAGAGAGCACATCAAAGCTTATCACATAAGAGAAAAAGCACATCTTAGCTTCTCCATATGCTTATTAACCATAGAGGAGAGAAGTCACATGTCTTTAAGAGGGGAAAGACATGTTAGCATATGTTGCTTTGTTCTGATTTTCCTTTTCCCTATCTTCTCCCATTATCCAATATCAGATTCAGGGGGAGAAAGAATTTATTTCTAAGGGAAGAAAATCTTTGGAATTCATTGCATATCTTTATTCTTTGGGGACATGTCTATATCCAAACAGAGTACTAAGTACTCACTCTCTACATGTCATCCAAGTATTGGTACTCTTATGGTTTTCTCAATTTGCTCTGTTTAGTAGGTGTTCTCGTGTTATCTAACCCTGTTTTCTCAAGTTCACCTCTTCCAAAGCCAGCTCAAGACCACAAGGTAAGTATATGCATCACATTCATGTGCATGATGATCTCTTGCTGATGTACATATTATTTGCAAGAAGGACTCGTGGACACGAAGGTACATTTCCTGTATTTACATCATTTGCTCTGATGCATATAGCCAAGATACATGTAACTCATTGCTTACTCTATCATGCTTATGCATTCACATGCTCTTACATACTATCTTTACATGATTGCATAAATGCAGGGGGAGCCTATGCATGTTACATGTCCTTCCAAAGCTTTACTTGTTATTCTTCATATCTTTATATAAAGCTTTGATGTATGTTCTCATCAATTACCAAAAAGGGGCAGATTGAAAGCACAAGTGCTCCCTGGGTGATTTTGGTAATTAATGTCAACATAGCTCTTGTTGGACTAATACTTTCATCTAGTATATTTCAGAAGGTTCAACAAAGGCGTGGCATGGACAAGAGGATGTGGAACCCCTTCAAGGTGCTAAGGACAAAGGTTGGCTAAAGCTCAAGACTCTTCATTTCTATTTTAGTGATCCAAGATCACATTGAGTCCATAGGAAAAGCCAATACTATTAAGAGGGGATGAGGTGTTGCTTAATGGTCTACTTGCTCAAAATGCTTAATGATATGCTCCAAAGCCCTCAACCATTTTCTCAAATCCAAATATGTCCAATACCTAAAAGTCAAACTCAGCCCCACCGATTTGATCCATTTGGCGCCACCGAGTTCACTTGACATAGCCATAGCCAGAAACCCTAATCAGTTCGGTCTCACCAATAGGGATCTTAGTCTCATCGAGATGGGATTGCAAACTCTCTGTTTCCCTTCGTAACATTTCGGTCTCACTGAAATGAGCGATCGGTCTCATCGAGTTCGCAGTGCAAACTCTGTGTTCTCCCTTCGTAACGTTTCGGTCTCGCCGAAAGGAGCGATCGGTCCCACCGAGTTTTCCTGACCAACTCTCTGTTTGCCTATTACTGAAAACGGTCTCACCGAGTTCATGTAATCGGTCAAACCGAGATGAGGTTTGCCCTAACCCTAGCTCATCGGTCCCACCGAGTAGATCATGTCAGTCCCACCAAAAAGCCTAACGTTCACATTTGAACTAAATCGGTCTCACCGAGTTCATATATTCGGTCTGAACGAGTTGGCTCAAAAATGTGTGTAACGGTTAGATTTTGTGTGGAGGCTATATATACCCTTCCACCCTCCTCTCCATTTGTGAGAGAGCCATCAGAATGTGCCTACACTTCCACTACTCATTTTCTGAGGGAGAACAACCTACTCATGTGTTGAGACCAAGACATTCCAATCCAACCACTAGAATCTTGATCTCTAGACTTCCCCAAGTTGCTTTCCACTCAAATCATCTTTCCACCATAGCCAAATCTGTGAGAGAGAGTTGAGTGTTGGGGAGACTATCATTTAAAGCACAAGAGCAAGGAGTTCATCATCAACACACCATCTATTACCTTTTGGAGAGTGGTGTCTCCTAGATTGGTTAGGTGTCACTTGGGAGCCTCTGTCAAGATTGTGGAATTGAACCAAGGAGTTTTTAAGGGCAAGGAGATCGCCTACTTCGTGAAGATCTACCGAAGTGAGGCAAGTCCTTCGTGGGTGATGGCCATGGTGGGATAGACAAGGTTGCTTCTTCGTGGACCCTTTGTGGGTGGAGCCCTCCGTGGACTCGCGCAACCGTTACCCTTCGCGGGTTGAAGTCTCCGCCAACGTGGATGTACGCTAGCACCACCTATTGGAACCACGCCAAAAATCTCCGTGTCTCCAATTGCTTTTGCACACTCCATTCCCATCCCTTTACTTTCTTGCAACGTGCATGCTTTACTTTCCGCTGCTCATATACTCTTGCCATGGTTGCTTGAAATGTATTGGGAATGCTTAAAATTTTGCTAAAACTCCACCTCAACTTGAAGAACTTAAAATCTGCTACTTTTGCTTGTTAAGGGTCTAATCACCCCCGCTCTAGACACCTCTTCTCGATCCTTTCAGAAGGCCATCCTAAAAGAATTGAACAAGACTCTCAGAGAATTAATACTGATGCACCTAGTCCTTCTAGTATAAAAAGAAAAGGAATAATGATAGGACTTTGCATGCTTCTATTGAACCTGTGGTAGACACACCTGAAAATCCAAATGATATTTCTATTTCTAATGCTGAAACATAATCTGGTGATGAACATGAACCTAGTGACAATGTTAATGATGATGTTCATGTTGATGATCAACCTAGTAATGATAATGATGTGGAGATAGAACCCGCTGTTGATCTTGATAACCCACAACCTAAGAATAAAAGATATGATAAAAGAGACTTCATTGCTAGCAAACATGGTAAAGAAAGAGAACCATGGGTTCAGAAACCCATGCCCTTTCCTCCTAAACCATCCAAGAAAAAGGATGATGCGGAATTTGAGCGTTTTGTTGAAATGCTTAGACCTGTCTTTCTGCGTATGTGTTTGACTGATATTCTAAAAATGTCTCCTGATGCTAAGTATATGAAAGAAATTATTACAAATAAAAGAAATATATTCGAAGCTGGAATTTCCACCATGCTTGCTAATTACATATTTAAGGGTGGAATTGAAGGAAATATGCCCTAGAGGCAATAATAAAGTTGTCATTTATATTTCCTTATATCATGGTAAATGTTTATTATTCATGCTAGAATTGTATTAACCGGAAACTTAGTACATGTGTGGATACATAGACAAACAAAGTGTCCCTAATATGCCTCTACTAGACTAGCTCGCTAATCAAAGATGGTTAAGTTTCCTAGCCATGGACATGTGTTATCATTTGATGAACGGGATCACATCATTAGAGAATGATGTGATGGACAAGACTCATCAGTTAGCTTAGCACTATGATTGTTTAGTTTATTGCTATTGCTTTCTTCATGACTTATACATGTACCTATGACTATGAGATTATGCAACTCCCAAATACCGGAGGAACACTTAGTGTGCTATCAAATGTCACAACGTAACTGGGTGATTATAAAGATGCTCTACAGGTGTTTCTGATGGTGTTTGTTGAGTTGGCATGGATCGAGATTAGGATTTGTCACTCCATGTATCAGAGAGGTATCTCTAGGCCCTCTCGATAATGCACATCACAATGAGCTTGCAAGCAGTGTGACTAATGAGTTAGTCACGGGATGATGCATTACAGAACGAGTAAAGAGACTTGCCGGTGATGAGATTGAACTAGGTATGATGATACCGACGATCGAATCTCGGGCAAGTAACATACCGATGACAAAGGGAACAACGTATGTTGTTATGCGGTTTGACCGATAAAGATCTTCGTAGAATATGTAGGAGCCAATATGAGCATCCAGGTTCCGCTATTGGTTATTGATCGAAGATGTGTCTCGGTCATGTCTACATAGTTCTCGAATCCGTAGGGTCTGCACGCTTAACGTTAAATGCCGATTTGTATTATGAGTTATCTGATTTGATGACCGAAGTTTGTTCCGAGTCCTGGATAAGAACACGGACATGACAAGGAGTCTTGAAATGGTCGAGACATAAAGATTGATATATTGGACCATGTTATTCGGACACCGGAAGTGTTCCAGATAATTTCGGGTAAAAACAAAGTGCCGGAGGGGTTACCGGAACCCCCGGGAGAACTAATGGGCCACCATGGGCCTTATTGGAGAGAGAGTAGGGCCGCCAGGGCAGGCCGCCCCCCTTAGCGGTCCGAATTGGACAAGGGAAGGGGGGGCGGCACCCCCTTTCCTACTCCCACTCCCTCTCCTTCCTTCCCCGTCTCTCCCTTTTGGTGGAATCCTACTAAGACTAGGAGTCCTAGTAGGACTCCCCTCTCCTCCTCCCTCCTTTGTATACGTGGGGAGGGGGCACCCTAGAACACACAAGTTGATCTTTTAGCCGTGAGCGGTGCCCCCCTCCACAGTTACACACCTCGATCATATCATCATAGTGCTTAGGCGAAGCCCTGCATCGATAACTTCATCATTACCGTCACCACGTCGTCGTGCTAACAAAACTCCCCCTCGGCCTCAACTGGATCAAGAGTTCGAAGGACGTCATCGAGCTGAGCGTGTGCTGATCGCGGAGGTGCCGTGCGTTCGGTACTTGGATCGGTTGGATCGCGAAGACGTTCGACTACATCAACCGCGTTACTAAACGCTTCCGCTTTCGATCTATGAGGGTACGTAGACACACTCTCCCCTCTCGTTGCTATACATCTCCTAGATAGATCTTGCGTGATCATAGGAATTTTTTTGAAATACGTGTTCCCCATTAGTGGCATCCGAGCCAGGTCTATGCGTCGATGTTATATGCACGAGTAGAACACAAAGTGTTGTGGGCGATAATAGTCATACTGCTTACCAGCAATGTCTTACTTTGATTTGATGGTATTGTTGGATGAAGCGGCCCAGACCAACATTACATGACCACGTTCATGAGACTGGTTCTATCGACGTGCTTCGCACACAGGTGGCTAGTGGGTGTCTGTTTCTCCAGCTTTAGTTGAATCGAGTTTGACTATTCCTGGTCCTTGTTGAAGGTTAAAACAACACACTCAATGAAAAATCGTTATGGTTTTGATGCGTAGGTAAGAACGGTTCTTGCTAGAAGCCCGTAGCAGCCACGTAAAACTTGCAACAACAAAGTAGAGGACGTCTAACTTGTTTTTGCAGGGCATGTTGTGATGTGATATGGTCAAGACGTGATTATATAAATTGTTGTATGAGATGATCATGTTTTGTAGAAGTTATCGGCAACTGGTAGGAGCCATATGGTTGTCTCTTTATTGTATGAAATGCAATCGCCATGTAACTGCTTTACTTTATCACTAAGCGGTAGATAGTCGTAGAAGCAATAGTTGGCAAGACGACAACGATGCTACGATGGAGATCAAGGTGTCAAGCTGGTGACGATGGTGATCATGACGGTGTTTTGGAGATGGAGATCAAAAGGCACAAGATGATGATGGCCATATCATATCACTTATTTTGATTGCATCTGATGTTTATCCTTTATGCATCTTATTTTGATTAGTACGGCGGTGGCATTATAAGATGATCTCTCACTAAATTTCAAGGTATAAGTGTTCTCCCTGAGTATGCACCGTTGCTACAGTTCGTCGTGCCGAGACACCATGTGATGATCGGGTGTGATAAGCTCTACGTTCACATACAACGGGTGCAAGCCTGTTTTGCACACACAGAATACTCGGGTTAAACTTGACGAGCCTAGCATATGCAGATATGGCCTCGTGATACGTCTCCGTCGTATCTACTTTTCCAAACACCTTTGCCCTTGTTTTGGACTCTAACTTGCATGATTTGGATGGAACTAACCCGGACTGACGTTGTTTTCAGCAGCATTGCCATGGTGTTATTTTTGTGCAGAAATCAAAGTTCTCGGAATGACCTAAAAATAAACAAAGATTATTTTTGGAATATATAAAAAATACTGGTGAAAAGATCCACGTCAGGGGGCCTACACCCTGTCCACGAGGGTGGGGGCGCGCCCCCTGCCTCGTGGCCCCCCTGACGCTCCACCGACGTCCATCTTGACTCCATACATTCACTTCCGGGGATAAAAAAAAAGAGATAAGGATTCATCGTGTTTTACGATATGGAGCTGCCGCCAAGCCCTAAACTCTCTCGGGAGGGCTGATCTGGAGTCCGTTCGGGGCTCCGAAGTGGGGAATCTGTCGCCATCGTCATCATCAACCTTCCTCCATCACCAATTTCATGATGCTCACCGCCGTGCGTGAGTAATTCCATCGTAGGCTTGTTGGACGGTGATGGGTTGGATGAGATTTATCATGTAATCGAGTTAGTTTTGTTAGGGTTTGATCCCTAGTATCCAGTATGTTTTGAGATTGATCTTGCTATGACTTTGCCATGCTTAATGCTTATCACTAGGGCCCGAGTTCCATGATTTCAGATCTGAACGTATTAGGTTTTCATGAATATATGTGAGTTCGTGATCCTATCTTGCAAGTCTATAGTCACCTATTATGTGTTATGATCCATTAACCCCAAAGTGACAATAATCAGGACACTTACCGGTGATGACCGCAGTTTGAGGAGTTCATGTATTCACTATGTGTTAATGCTTTGGTCCGATACTCTATTAAAAGGAGGCCTTAATATCCCTTAGTTTCCAATAGGGCCCCGCTGCCATGGGAGGGTAGGAAAAAAGATGTCATGCAAGTTCTTTTCCATAAGCACGGATGACTATATTCGGAATACATGCCTACATTACATTGATGAAGTGGAGCTAGTTCTGTGTCACCCTATGTTATAACTGTTGCACGATTGATCACATCCGACATAATTCTCCATCACCGATCCAATGCCTACGAGCTTTTCCTATATTGTTCTTCGCTTATTTACTTTTCCATTGCTACTGTTACAATCACTATAAAACCAAAAATATTACTTTTGCTACCATTACCACTATTATCATATTACTTTGCTACTAAATACCTTGCTGCATATATTAAGTTTCCAGGTGTGGTTGAATTGACAACTCAGCTGCTAATACTTGAGAATATTCTTTGGCTCCCCTTGTGTCGAATCAATAAATTTGGGTTGAATACTCTACCCTCGAAAACTCTTGCGATCCCCTATACTTGTGGGTTATCAAGACTATTTTCTTGTTGGGGATATTACTATCAGTTGAGACCCGCCCAGGAGGGGCCGGGTCAGCTTCAATGGCGGGTTACGCAAGAAGCCCAGTAAACATTCAAAGATTGTAGTTTATTAAGTCTTATAGAAGGCCCAAAGGCCTGGGGCCGGTTTAAGGCCTGATGCAATAAACCATCGTATGTAAGGAAATACTTGTACAGAAAAGCATGTAAAGAAGGTCACTAAGCCGGACATGATTATGAGCCGACCGGGACTCTGTAGGCCACCAGGCATCAACCCGTGTATATAAGGGGATGACCCGGTGGCGGTTTAGAAAAAGAAACAACCAAGTCGATAACCAAGCCGGCGAGTTGAGCCTCTTGGAGATTGAAACCTCAGCAATATGAATCCCAACTAGACGTAGGCTTTTACCTTCATCATAAGGGGCCGAACTAGTATAAAAACTCTCGTGTGTCCTTTGTCTCGATCAACCCCTTTAAGCTTCCTAGTGCGATGGCCCTACGACTAAGTCCTTGCTCTAGGACATCTGCCGTGTCAACTCCACGACAGTTGGCGCCCACCATGGGGCCAGCGCACGGTGGATTTAAGTTCTTGAAGGGCAAATTCGAAGGGCTCAAGGGATACGCTGTGGGCCGGATGACCAAGAGTCGTCGCGGCAAACTCTACATCGACGACGAAGGCTGGGGCCCCGAGGCCGGCTCGATCGAGTACGGGTACCGGGTCCCCTTCGACGGAATTCACGTCTTCATCGGCCAGATCGGCGAGTCAGGCCCTGAGCCGGACGTCCACACGAACCTCATCGAAATGGCTCAGCGCGCCGGGTCCACCCGTGTTCAATCTGTTGTGAAGCATGCTTTTGTAGGCTGCGTCCATGGCGGTGAATACTCCGAAGGATCGATGGAAGGCGGGGAGACGGCCATCTGCTCTGATACTACATCATCAATAGGTGAGACGGACTCGTCGTACCAATTGCAAGACGGCATGCTCGGGGGCTGTTCCGATGGCAGCAGTATTCCGGACCCCCTTGAGCCGCCGAATTGGGCCGGAGTCTTCATGGCAGGGACACAGCCAGGGCAGAACTCCACCGCAGCGACAGCGGCGGCCACCGACTCAGCAGCTGTAGGGTCAGGACACCCCGTGCGCCCCCCGGCTCAGGTTGTAATGGACCTCATGGATAAACTGACGGCTCTGTTAACCGCCACGGTAGAACCGGCGGATAAAGACCAGCATGATGCAGAAGTGGCACACGTGCGGGAGGAGATGGTGCAAGCTAAGGAAAATCTTGCCGCGGAGGAAACCCGGATGGCAGCGGAACGAGCGGCTTTGGATGCTCGTGCTCAGCAGCTTCAAGCAGAAACCTTCCGGCTCTCGGTGGATCTTAATGCATCAAACGAGGTCATGAGGAGGAGGCATCAGAAAACTCAGTCGCGTCTGCCTCTAATGCTGGATCCGAGGAACCTATTCCATACACCCGGAGCTAGGGGAAGCAACCCGCCGGAGGCAAATTGGGTCGCAACGCCCGGTGCACCAGTTCAGCCATGCACCATGGAGCCGCCTCGCATAAATCCAGCTCCTCCTTGTTATGTGAGAACACCTCTGGGTCACTTCTCTAATCCTATGGAAAACCTCATCGCAATGCCAGCTCGTTTGGCGGCCCTCCCAATGGAAGGCGACTCGCCAGCAGCAATTGAAACCCAGAGGGTAAGAGAACTGCTTCAGACAGCTTTGGCCCAGCAGGATGCATACTCCTACAGTCGAGACCGGATTCATTCAACTCCTCGCCCAAGCCGGAGCCCAAGTTACAGTAGGCACATGGAGTCCGCAGAGATGTCAAGTAATGCTCAACGCCACAACCGGCCATATAGGCATGAGCCGGTGCGGGCTGGAGCCCTTAACTTGGCGGATCAGGAGATGATTCGTCAAGAGGCAGAATGGGTGGCTCACCAAACCTTTTTGGCTTATCCAGCAACCTCAATTGAGGCAGGAGTGGCCACAAGAACCGGAGGCGTACCTTGCCTGGTCCCAGCCATACGCAATGAGTGGTTGCCCAATGATTTCAAGGGGCCTCGTAAGGTGCCTAATTACACGGCTGACTTACAGCCGGGGGCTTGGATTGAGAGTTATGAGATGGCTATGGAGCTGTTGGAGGTTAGCGATGCTGCTATGGCCAAGTATTTTACCATGATGTTGGATGGAACGGCTCGGACCTGGTTGAAAGGATTACCATCCAATTCTATCAGCTCACGGACAGAGTTAAAGGCACGATTCATCCAGAACTTTAAGGATACATGTAAGCAGCCAATGTTGATTGTGGACCTGACCAATTGCAAGCAAGAGGATTGAGAATCTACAACCCATTGGGTGCGCCGGGTCAAGGAGATAATACATTCACCTGATAAGATGGATGCCGGCTCAGCAGTTTTGATGTTGGAGAAAAATTGCCGTTTTGAACCTCTGAAGCAGAAGTTGGGCGGCTTAAACGTGACTGTAATGACATGTGAACGTTGATGGCGGAACTTGTCAAGTACGCTGATTCTGACACCACCAAAGACCCGGTGTCTGACGAAGAAAAGGCAACGAAGGGAAAGAAGAACATGAATGGCAAGGGTCACCAGCATAACCCGACGAATCAAGGAGGTAATAAACGTAAGGTTGATGAGTTTGTTGCCAATACCAATGCGCAGGGCGGTAATCAGTGGCGCAAGGGCAGACAACCCCCTCGATTGGGCAGGTCAGGCCCCACCCTTGAGCAGTTGTTGAATGAACCTTGTCCAAAACACGACACCCGGGAGAAACCAACCACCCACTTGTGGAAGGATTGCATGATCATGAAGGCGTTTAAAAATTCAAACGCATTTGATGGGGGTGACGGCCCAGGTGGCGGCTCAGGTGGAGGCGGCTTTCAGGGTCCGGGTGCCGGTTCAAGCAGAGGAGGTTTTCACAGTCAGGGTTACCCGGGTCACCAAGGAGGATATAATCAGTAGTACGACCAAGGAAATCAGCAGCAACATCAATCTAGCTATCAGAGTAACCCGAAGCAGTTGAGTAGTGGACAGTACCATGTCTTTACTACCAGTTTATGTAAGAGGGACCAGAAGCTCCACAAGAGGGCCGTTAATGCCACTGAGACGGCAATCCCACATTATTTACGTTGGTCGGAGCAGCCTATTGTGTGGAGCAGAGAGGATCACCCGCCCCAGGTTGATAATCTGGGTCACTTGGCTTTGGTAGTGGCACCTCAGGTTGGTGGGTACAAGTTTACTAAGGTACTCATGGATGGAGGCAGCAACATCAACATCCTTTATTATGAGACGTTCCGCCGGATGGGATTGATGGATAAAAATCTTAAACAATCCAACACTGTTTTTCGTGGTGTGGTACCTGGTAAGTCGGCATACCCAGTTGGTAAGATCGAGTTGGAGGTAGCCTTTGGGGATGAGTATGACTCCAGAGCAGAAAAATTAACCTTTGAAGTGGTTAAGATCAAAAGCCCATATCATGCTCTGTTTGGGCGGCCGGCTTATGCCAAGTTCATGGCTCGGCCGTGTTACGTGTATTTGTAGCTCAAGATGCCGGGTCACAAGGGCACCATTACAGTCCATGGGAGCCGGAAGATAGCCTTGGAATGTGAAGAGGGGGATGCTGCCTATGCTGAATCTGTTTGTGCAACAGAGGAGTTGAAATTCTACAAGGATCATGTTGACCCAGCGGATATGACATCATTAAAGAAACCAACAACAGAGCATGAGCCGGAGTTAAAGTTCAAGTCAGCTGATGACACTAAGATGGTTGACTTTGTGCCTGGCGATTCATCCAAACAGTTCATCATCAGTGCAAACTTGGATCCGAAATAGGAAAGCGCGCTCATCGAGTTCATCCGTGAGAACCGGGACATCTTTGCATGGAAACCTTCAGACATGCCGGGTGTCCCGAGGGAACTCGCTGAGCACACTCTTAATATCGACCCAAAGTTTAAACCTGTTAGAAAGTTTCTCCGGTGGTTCAATGAAGAAAGGCGCAAGGCCATCGGAGAAGAGGTGGCCCGGCTCTTGGCAGCCGGGTTCATTGTGGAGGTCTTTCACCCAGAATGGTTAGCTAACCCGGTGCTTGTACTCAAAAAGAATGGCACCTGGCGTATGTGTGTGTGGATAACACAGATTTGAACAAAGCTTGTCCGACTGATCCATTTGCTCTTCCCCGTATTGATCAGATCATTAATGCTACGGCGGGTTGCGCATGGTTGAGTTTCTTATATGCTTACTCCGGTTATCATCAGATTAAGATGGTAGTCAAGGATCAAGAGAAGACATCGTTTATAACTCCTTTTGGGGCTTTCTGCTATGTGTCTATGCCTTTTGGACTTAAGAGTGCCCAGGCGACTTACCAGCGGTGTGTGCAGAATTGTCTTCACAATCAAATTGGGCGCAATGTTCCTGCCTATGTGGATGATATAGTGGTGAAATCCAGGGAAGAGGAAACCTTGGTCACAGACCCGAAAGAGACTTTTGATTATCTTTGGGTTTACAAGATGATGCTTAACCCGGCCAAGTGTGTTTTGGAGTGCCAGCCGGCAAGCTCTTGGGTTTTCTGGTGTCTAACCGAGGTACTGAAGCTAACCCGGAGAAAATCAAAGCAATCACATCTCTAGCCAAACCAGCCTGCGTCAATGATGGTCAATGACTGGCGGGTCGTGTGGCTGCTTTGAGCCGGTTCATAAGACGGTTAGGGGAAAAGGCTATGCCTCTGTATCAATTGATGAAGAAAACGGATGTTTTTGTTTGGAGTAATGCTGCGAACGCCGCTTTTGAGAATCTGAAGGCACAACTGGCTAAGCCGCTGGTCCTAGCTGTTCCAATTGAGAAAGAGCCTCTATTGTTCTACGTGGCTGCCAACTCACGGGCTGTTAGTGTGGCTATGGTGGTAGAGCGCAAGGAGACTAGCAGAGAGCATCCGGTTCATCGGCCGGTTTATTATGTCAGTGAAGTGCTAATTGAGTCTAAGCAACGATATCCACATTGGCAGAAGCTTGTTTATGGGGTGTTCATGGCAAGCCGGAAGCTTAAGCATTACTTTCAGGGACATCCAATCACTGTGGTTAGCTCTGCTCCTTTGGGAGACATTATTCAAAACAGATAAGCTACAGGGCGAGTTGCCAAGTGGGCAATTGAGCTTGGGTCTCATGGGCTGAAGTATGTTCCATGTACTGCGATTAAGTCTCAAGCCCTGGTTGACTTCATCAATGACTGGACAGAGATGCAGATGCCAGAAGAAAAGCCAGACAACACATATTGGACTATTCATTTTGATGGTCTAGGCAATTGGAAGGCTCGGGGGCTGGAGTTGTATTAACTTCCCCACAAGGTGATAAATTTTGTTATGTGTTACGGTTGATGTTTCCATGCACTAACAACGCAACAAAGTATGAAGCATTGCTCCATGGTCTTCGAGTGGCAAAGGAGATGAGCTTGAGACGGGTCAGATGTCTTGGTGATTCAGATCTAGTGGCTCAACAGGTGTCTGGCAAGTGGGATTCCAAAGACCCTCTCATGGCGGCTTATCGCCGAGAGGTCGATGCTGTTGCAGGATATTTTAAAGGTTATCAGGTGGAACACATTGACCGTCGGAAAAATGAAGCAGCTGATGCTTTGAGCCGGCTGGGGTCTCAACGTAAGCCGGTACCACCCAACACCTTTTTAGATGTTTTGCATAACCCCTCTGTCAAGTTGCCCACAGAAGAAGATTTAGCTGTTCCTGACCCGGAGGCGCAGTTGGTGGCGGCTCTTCACGTCATCCCAGATTGGACGGTGCCGTTCTTGGCTTACATGACCTGGGGAGAGTTACCAGTGGATGAGACCCTGGCTCGACAGCTAATCCGGCGGTCTAAGTCCATGACGATTTTGGATGGAGAGTTATTCCATCGCAGTGTTTCCGGAGCATTTCAACGGTGTGTTTCCCCCGAAGAAGGTCAAGAAATCCTTCGTGAAATCCATGAAGGCGATTGTGGTCATCACGCCGGGTCAAAATCTTTAGAGGCCAAGGCGTTTCGTCATGGTTTTTACTGGTTGACGGCTCACGCTGATGCAGAAGATCTAGTCAGTAGATGTGATGGATGTCAGAAATTTGCACGACGAGCGCATGTGCCGGCTCAAGAGCTCCGGATGATTCCAATCACTTGGCCATTTGCAGTTCGGGGGCTTCACATGGTGGGACCTTTCAAAAGGTCTAAGGATAAAAAGACGCATCTCTTGGTGGCTGTTGATAAGTTCACCAAATGGGTTGAGGCGGAGCCTGTGAGTAAGTGTGATGCAGCCACAACGGTTCAGTTCATGAAAAAAGTAATCTTCCGTTTCGGTTTTCCACACAGTATTATCACACACAATGGTACAACTCTATCCCAAGGGGCTATGGAAGAATTTTTACAGCGAGAGCACATCCGGCTTGATGTTTCTTTCGTAGCTCATCCTCAATCCAATGGTCAAGCGGAGAGAGCCAATCAGGAAATTCTGAAGGGCCTAAAACCCCGGCTTATGGTTCCTTTACAACGAACACCGGGATGTTGGGTAGAGGAGTTACCCTCAGTGTTATGGAGCATCAACACTACGCCCAACAGGTCTACGGGTTACACACCCTTCTTCATGGTTTATGGAGCAGAAGCAGTGTTGCCTAGTGACATCCGTCATGACTCGCCCCGTGTGGCGGCTTATGTTGAAGCTAATAATGAAAAAGCCAGACAGGATGCGCTTGACTTGTTAGACGAAGAAAGAGACTTAGAGGCGGCGCGGTTAGCAATTTATGAACAGGACCTGCGTCGTTATCACAGCCGCCAGGTTAAGTCCAGGACCTTTCAGGAAGGCGACTTGGTGCTCCGGCTCGTCCAGGATTTGTCAGACGCACACAAGTTATCCCCACCTTGGGAAGGGCCCTTTTTGGTCAGTAAGAATTTAAACAACGGGTCATATTACTGATATGTCTCCAATGTATCTATAATTTTGATTGCTCCATGCTATATTATCTACTGTTTTGGACTATATTGGGCTTTATTTTCCACTTTTATATTATTTTTGGGACTAACCTATTAACCGGAGGCCCAACCCAGAATTGCTATTTTTTTTTGCCTATTTCAGTGTTTCGAATAAACGGAATATCAAACGGAGTCCAAACAGAATAAAACCTTCGGGAATGTGATTTTCTCACCGAACGTGATCCAGGAGACTTGGACCCTATGCCAAGGCATCAGAGAGGCGGTCACGAGGGTGGGGGGCGCGCCCCTTGCCTCGTGGGCCCCTCGAAGCTCCACCGACGTACTTCTTCCTCATATATATACCTACGTACCCCCAAAATATCAGAACAGGAGCCAAGAACCTAATTCCACCGCCGCAACTTTCTGTATCCACGAGATCCCATCTTGGGGCCTGTTCCGGAGCTCCGCCGGAGAGGTCCGTCATCACAGAGGGCTTCTACATCATCATAGCCTCTCTGATGAAGTGTGAGTAGTTTACCTCAGACCTTCGGGTCCATAGTTAGTAGCTAGATGGCTTCTTCTCTCCTTTTGGATCTCAATACAAAGTTCTCCCCCTCTCTCGTGGAGATCTATTCGATGTAATCTTCTTTTTGCGATGTGTTTGTTGAGACCAATGAATTGTGGGTTTATGATCAAGTCTATCTATGAATAATATTTGAATCTTCTCTGAATTCTTTTATGTATGATTGGTTATCTTTGCAAGTCTCTTCAAATTATCCATTTGGTTTGGCCAACTAGATTGGTAGTTCTTGCCATGGGAGAAGTGCTTAGCTTTGGGTTCGATCTTGCGGTGTCCTTTAGCAGTGACAGAAGGGGCAGCAAGGCACGTATTGCATCGTTGCCATCGAGGATAACAAGATGGGGTTTATTTCATATTGCATGAATTTATCTCTCTACATCATGTCATCTTGCTTAAGGCGTTACTCTGTTTTTAACTTAATACTCTAGATGCATGCTGGATAGCGGTCGATGAGTGGAGTAATAGTAGTAGATGCAGAATCATTTCGGTCTACTTGTCACGAACGTGATGCCTATATACATGATCATGCCTAGATATTCTCATAACTATGCTCAATTCTGTCAATTGTTCAACAGTAATTTGTTCACCCACCGTAGAATACTTATGCTCTTGAGAGAAGCCACTAGTGAAACCTATGGCCCCCGGGTCTATTTTCATCATATCAATCTCCATCACTTTAATCTTGCTTTGCTTTTTTACTTTTCCTTTACTTTTCACTTTGCATCTTTATACCAAAAATACCAAAAATATTATATCTATCAGATCTCACTCTCGTAAGTGACCTGAAGGGATTGACAACCCCTAATCGCGTTGGTTGCGAGTAACTATCGTTTTGTGCAAGTATGAGGGACTTGAGCGTGGCCTCCTACTGGATTGATACCTTGGTTCTCAAAAACTGAGGGAAATACTTATGCTACTCTGCTGCATCATCCCTTCCTCTTCGGGGAAAACCAACGCAAGCTCAAGACATGGCAATTACCTCATTGACATTCGAGAGCACAAAGACTCACGTTAGTCGGAGGAAGAAACCCGCCGGCCATGGAACATCGCTCAACTTCGACCGTACTACACCTGAGCTACCGGCTCTCATCATGTACATACGTTCACATTGTATATACAATGATAAGCAATAAAGTAAGACCATCGGTCTCTTTTCTTTTCAAAGACTATGCATCTTTATTATTTTTTATTCACAAATGACTATTAAGGAGCTGATCATATTTGAATCAAGTTTAACCTTTTTAGTCCAGCTCATGATCGTATCCGAATCTAGCTGTAAATCTTATGGTCACTTGGGGGCTTCCTGTTCAAACATAGGTCGTATTCGAACCAAAGAGAACATAGCTGTCGTAACCCTCTTGATTGGCTCAAGGCCAAACTCACTTGGGGGCTTCTTGATCGTATCCGAATCATAGCTTAACCCCTTTTGAGTCTGACTTGGATCATATTCGAATCAAGGTTATTAAAAACCTCTCAAGGTCATTTGGGGGCTTCCTGTTCAAACATAGGTCGTATTAGAACCAAAGAGAACATAGCTGTCGGTACCCTCTTGACCGGCGCAACGCCAAAGCCACTGGGGGCTATATGGTTGTATTCGAACCTTAGCTTAACTCCTTTGGTCCGGTTTACTGATCGTATTCGAATCAAAACCCCCCAACTTTTTGAATACAAAGTTAAAATTATGTTTATTATCTATTGCTTGCCTTTGAGTTTTTGTTGTTTCAATATTACAAATAAGATAGCCTGGTTTTCTTCGCCGGCTCAATTATTGGACAATACAGCCGCCCGGGTTCTTCAAGCCGGTGGTTCAAGGATCCAAAGGTACGAGCTACTAAAATATAATGATCATTCATTATTCAAGGAGTTTTAGCTTTTCATACATATTGAATTATTAACTCATCACCCGAGTTATTTAAACCGGCGATTTAAGGATCAACAAGGATAAGGTATGGTTTTTTACTTATACGCGCTTACCTGCCGCCTTAACTCAAGAGTTAGTATTAAACCTTATCCGTTATTTACATTTGTCTCTGTTTTTTCTTATTGAAGTAAATTTATGGGTTGTACATTAGGTGTTTAAGCCTAGTTGGTTCTAAACCGCCTTGCCAGTCTTTTCCTTGTGTTCACAGGAACAGAGTTCAACCATTGCAGAGACAAACATTAAATGATGCATACATTGACATCTGAAACACAGATTCAAATAAGAAGTATTTTATGCACGACGACATAAGCAAACATGCAGTGTTTTAACTAAAGTTATTACAAGGCTTTATAAGCTTATGAAGATGATCATTGTCCCTCCCTCACCGGTTCACCACCGTCTGGTTGCTGGAAGTTAGATTTTGACCAATCAAAGCCGTTCAAGGCGATGAATTCGGCTTCATCGTCAATCAGGCCGACCGGGTCAATTTCCGGAGCAAAGGTATCTTCTCTCACAGGTGGGATCAGATCTGCTACTTTATATGAAGGAGTGGCCATCTTCTTATTTTCACTATTAAAACCCGGCTGGTACTTGTCCACATTGGTGTCCTCTCCAAGACTAGTTGCCTGAGGCCGAACTTCGCGTACACACGCTATGAAATCGTCTTGGTCAAACGGAGACCCGTCCTCCTTCACGGTAGGATAGCCCCTTGCTACGTCCGCCGGGTCTAGATCTGGCACCCAAGCCTTGGAGCGGCTTAGAGCAGTCAAAGCTCCGGCTCGTGCACAAGAGCGTTTTACCGCTTGGAACCGGGCATGAAGGATGGACAGCTTCTTCAGGACATCGCTGAGCCGGTTGGGTCCTTGATTAGCAGGAGATATGGCAGCCAGAGCCCGTTGTGCGCCGATATATAATTGTTCAACCAGAGTGTATACTGCTTTCAGTTTAATCAACGGATCTTGGCTTAGATTCTTACTTCGTGGGCCTGCATATATTTTTAACAGAGTCAGTTGGCGGATTATGATCCGGTTTGGCATAAAATACACGAAAGGTCAAAACAAGGTAGCTTACCAAAGATAGCAGCGACCATCTGAGACACCCGGCCCTTTAAACCGTTCAGCTCGGTTGATATTTCCTTCAAAGCTGTTTCGGCTGTCTCAGCTCGCCGGGTCAGAAGTGTTTTCTCATCTTCCCAAGTTTTCTCTTTCGCAGCAAAGCTGGCTTTCAAATTCTCTGTTTCAGAAAGGCTTATTTGCAGTTTGGAGGTGGAAGACTTGATTTATGACTCCTGACTCGCTAGCCGGGTCTTTGCGTCAGTCAGTTGAGAGTTTAGTTCAGACAAGGCATTCTGTGAAACATTCAGATAAGTCAAGACTTGGTTTTAAATTCCAGTATGCAAATTCATGATTCAAGTCCCAAGTACTTTACGAATAAACCACTTGGCACTTGGGGGCTAATGTATGCCAAATCAAATTTTTTCGACTCTACCGGCATATTTGAAGTCCCAAGTCCTTTACAAAGTAACAACACTTGGCACTTGGGGGCTAATGTATGCAGTTCAGCAAGTTTATCAAAGATAAACCAGAATGTTAAGTACTTTGCAGTTGGTTTTAAATTCTGAAGTACCTATTCATTAATGATCAAAATAAACCAGTCCTTGGGGACTATGGGTGAAGTCTTGTTCTATCAATATCAGGCAAAGATTCAGAGGTAAAGGTCTCGGCCTATATTTTAAGTCTATAGGTTATTCCGTTTCTCCCATAATCTGTAGACTTGGGGGCTAAAGGAATATTGGTAAACCGGAAACAACGTACCTCATATTTCAACTGAAGCTGCTTGACCATCTCGATCTCATACTCACGACTAGAGTCTACATGACTGAGATAGCCGGATAAGATATCACTGGCATTAAGACGGTCGTAGTTGGCAACATCAAAGCGAACCTTCTGCCTCCCCAATGCTTCTTGCTTGGCTGTGCACCAAGCCAACACCGTTGGGTTCCCCGGCTCAACAAAACGGCTCCCAGTAATTTGAACATCTTGAACACGTGGAGATGGCAGGTCAGTTGAGCTTGACGGTCCAACTGTGGAAGGATTCATAGTGGCTTTGTCAAGGGACGGCTCCGAAGGATTTGCTTCATTGATAATAGGCGGGTCTTCTGGGACAACAGTTAATGGGGAAGGCGGCCTAGCCGGTTCAGATGCTAGTACTGGCGGGTCTTCTGCTGGTTTTGCTGCCTTTGCGTTCTTGGATTTAGCCTGACCGCTAAGGAAAAATATTGCAAGATAGTCAGCATCAAGATAACAATTGATCAAACCCGGAAGAAAAGAGGATTTCTGATTACCCAGGAGCAGTCTTGAAAGCCGGAAATTGTGTTTGTGATGAGTCGCCTGAAGAACGAGACACCTCCTGAAAAGGTAAGAGAAAGGAGTTAAAAGAAATACAAGGAGCGGGATTCATTAAAACAAGTTAAAGACAGTAATAAGTAAACCTCGTTCAGATGTTTCCGAGGGGTCTATTGAAGGACGACAGCCGACTCATCTTCAATCTCAACTTCACGACGGCTTTCATGCTGCTGCTTTTTCAAATGAAAGTTGGGATCCAAGTGAGCTAAGGGGTTAGAAAACCTTACTTTACGGATCACTCTCGAACTTTGTGTCTTGGTAAGGGCTCTGAGTCGGAGGAAATGATAGTTACCTCTGCTTCCGCGGCTTGACTAGCCCCAGTGTCATCCTGGTAATGATCAGTGTCAATAAGATTGTTAAAAAGTTGTCCAAGGGAATCAAGGGCTACCTCCGAGTCAGACGAGTCATCAAGTTTCATCTAATCTTCAAGGGCGGTTTTCTTTTTCTTCTTCGTTCTCCAAGTCGATTTCTTGGCGTTCATGGCGGCAAGTTTCACCTTCTTGGCAGCTTCGTGATCGTATTTCACTTTCCAAAAGTCAGAGTTGGCCTACAAAGACAAGAGGAAGGATCAGTGATAAATAATACGGCTGGACAAAATATAAAGGAAAAAGATCAGAATGCCCTTACTTCTGGTACCGGGTTAAATTTACGAAAAGGATTTAACCCAACAACACTGCAATCTTCGTACTTCGCATTCACTAGAATATTTGACATTGCGACAACATCTTCTTCGGTTAGTTGAACGGGGTATGATGGAGAGAGTCATCCGGGTCTCCACCATATTCATACATCAACTTTGAATGACGCCTTAATGGAATAATCCGCCATGAGATCCAGCAGCGGGTTAGATCGACTCCGGTTAAACCGTTCCCCAACAAACCATTGATTCTTCTGATAGATGGAATCAGTTTCTTGCGTTCAGCAACGGTAAGTTTATCTGGCAGGGCGAACTTGGTGTCAAGACGATCGGGGCGGTAACCCGGCAGTGGCTTCTCATTGGCGGGTGAGACATCCTAACAGTAAAACCAAGTTTGGTTCCAGTCCTTTGGGTGACTTGGTAAAACTATGAGAGGGAAAATTGCACCCTGCCGGCGCTGAATCGAGATGCCTCCAAGTTCTAAGCTGAGGCCATTGGTGCACTTGTTTTGCCGGTTCAGATATAAGTACTCTCTAAATAGTTCCACAGTCGGCTCTTGCTGAAGATATACCTCACAGAGCACTTGGAAGTTACAAATATTGGATATGGAATTGGGCCCAATAGCCTGAGGATGGAGTTTGAAAAAGTGAAGAACTTCTCTGAAATTTTTTGAGCCAGGCGGTGAGAAGCCCCAGTTCATGTGATCAGTAAAGACGATCACTTCACCGTCTTTTGGATTGGGTCGTTCTTCTTCCGAGTCAGGAGCACGATAAGACATGATGTTTCTTGAAGGCAGAAATCCAATGAGGAAGAACTCTTTCAGATGCTCCTCAGTTATGGTTGAGGGGACCCAATTGCAGATGGTGTGTGTCTTTGACGGCATGATGTACAAGGGACTGGAAAAGGAAAAACAAAATGCCAGTTCAATTAATAGTTAAAGGTTGAAGTTGTAAAACAGGTAACGGCGGCTTAACTAAGGGCTAATGACATATAAGGAAAAGGAAGACGGAGAGATAAGCCGCCATGACTATGGACTTTCTCGGAAAGCAATTACAGCTAAGTGTTGGCATAAACAAGTTTCACCAAGCTATCATTATTATTTTGGATCAAATGGTTGTTTTGAAAAGAAAAATATTCTAGACCTAAATATCTAATACAGGCGAGTTCGTCAGTTCTAAACAAAGCCTCTGAATAGGAAAAGGAATTTGTTTGCATTTGAAGTGAGTGCAAAATAACTACCGCATCGGTTTTATACTATCCAAAGATCAAGAAATGGCGATGGTGATGAAATCTACGAAGAGTTCATGACGAACAGTGAAGAAAACCAAGGAACTCAAAGGTCCTAATGCGGATCTGATGTCGAGGAAGAAAGAGACTTACAGATGCAGAGTTGTAGCGGAGGTTCGTTGTGTTTTCTTCAGGTCGAATCAGGTTGATGCGGTGGCCTGAGTCGATGAAGACAAGATCTGCGGCGGCGGCAGCAGAGCTCGAGCGCCAGAGAAGCAGCGAGAGGAAGAAGACAACCGAAGGGGGAGAATGGAAAAGACCTAGGTCGTGCCTATTTATAAGGAAAAGACTGATAAGTGGGCACGAGAAATGAGGAGACCAAAACATGGTTATGCAGCTACCTAGGCGCCTCGATTTTCGGAAAGGCATTAAATATAAAGATCCGTTAAAAGATGACGTGGTGGCGGTTTTCCAAAAAATATGGAGATGACGTCATGGCAGGTTACAAGGAAATTTCAGAAGATGGATTTTTTGGCTAAGTATGGAAGATTTACAAAGAACAAAGTTCAAAGTCAACCTAGGGCCTAATGTTGGGGATATTACTATCAGTTGAGACCCGCCCAGGAGGGGCCGGGTCAGCTTCAATGGCAGGTTACGCAAGAAGCCCAGTAAACATTCAAAGATTGTAGTTTATTAAGTCTTATAGAAGGCCCAAAGGCCTGGGGCCGGTTTAAGGCCTGATACAATAAACCTCCGTATGAAAGGAAATACTTGTACAGAAAAGCATGTAAAGAAGGTCACCGAGCCGGACACGATTATGAGCCGGCCGGGACTCTATAGGCCACCAAGCGTCAACCCGTGTATATAAGGGGATGACCCGGTGGCGGTTTAGAAAAAGAAACAACCAAGTCGATAACCAAGCCAACGAGTTGAGCCTCTTGGAGATCGAAACCTCAGCAATATCAATCCCAACTAGACGTAGGCTTTTACCTTCACCATAAGGGGCCGAACTAGTATAAAAACTCTCTTGTGTGTCCTTTGTCCCGATCAACCCCTTTAAGCTTTCTAGTGCGATGGCCCTACAACTAAGTCCTTGCTCTAGGACATCTACTGTGTCAACTCCACGATATTTCTGGCGCCGTTGCGGGTGGAGCATAGCTCTATTTTTTGAGTCACTTGGGATTTATATCTGCTTATCACTATGAAGAACTTGAAAGATCAAAGAACCAAGATTTTTCCCTCAACTGCGAGGGGAGGTAAGGAACTGCCATCTAGCTCTACACTTGATTTACCTTCTGTTTTGAGTAAACTTGCGACACCTACTCCTGCTATTCATTTTAATATGTCGCATGTTATTGATGATGCCACTTCTTCTTTGCATGATACTTATGATGAAACTACTTCTATGCTTGATAGTACTGTGCCACTAGGTGAATTTCTTGATGAACAACTTGCTAGGGCTAGAGAGAATGAAATTATTGAAACTGATAATATTGATGAAAGTGATGATGAAGATTCTCCCCCTAAATATGAATTGCCTGTTGTGCCTGAGGGTTATGTTATGGATGAGGAAACTGCTAGAGACTTCTTAGCTTGCAATGATAGATCTGATCTTAAGAAATTATTAGCTAAGCTTAAAGAAAAGTCTTTGAATGCTTGAATGAAATATGACCCTGCTTTTGCTACTTCACCTATCTTTATTACTGATAAGGATTATGATTTCTCTATTGATCCTGAGTTAATTACTTTGGTTGAATCTGATCCTTTTTATGGCTATGAATCTGAAACTGTTGTGGCACATCTTACTAAATTAAATGATATACGGTAACGCCCTCGATGCGGCTATATCTCCCACGTGTCGAAGCACGACTTAGAGGCATAACCGCATTGAAAGCAATGTTGCAAGTGAGGTAATCTTCACACAACCCATGTAATACATAAGGGAAAGAGATACATAGTTGGCTTATAATCGCCACTTCACACAATTACATGAATAAAACATTACATTCATCCAAATACACTCAAGGTCAGACTACGGAACCAAACTAAAATAAGACTACCCCAAATGCTACGCAGATCCCCGATCGTCCCAACTGGGCTCCACTACTGATCAACTAGAAAACAGAACAACATAGCAAACACAATCTTCATCGAGCTCCTCCTTGAGATTGGTTGCGCCACCTACATGGTTTCATCGGCACCTGCAAACTGGTTTTGAAAGTATCTGTGAGTCACGGGGACTCAGCAATCTCACACCCTCGCGATCAAGACTATTTAAGCTTATAGGTAGGGTAAAAGGAATGAGGTGGAGCCGCAGCAAGCGACTAGCATATTTGGTGGTTAGCATACGCAAATGAGAGCGAGAAGAGAAGGCAAAGGCACGGTCGAGAAACTATGATCAAGAAGTGATCCTAGAACAACCTACGTCAAGCATAACTCCAACACCTTGTTCACTTCCCGAACTCCGCCGGAAAGAGACCATCATGGCTACACACGCGGTTGATGCATTTTAATTAAGTTAAGGTTCAGGTTTTCTACAACCGACATTAACAAATTCCCATCTGCCCATAACCGCAGGCACGGCTTTCGAAAGTTCAAATCCCTGCAGGGGTGTCCCAACTTAGCCCATCACAAGCTCTCACGGTCAACGAAGGATATTCCTTCTCCCAAGCCAATCCGATCAGACTCGGAATCCCGGTTACAAGACATCCTCGACAATGGTAAAACAAGTCCAGCAAGACCGCCCGATGCGCCGACATCCCGATAGGAGCTGCAAATATCTCGTTCTCAGGGCACACCGGATAAGCAATCCATACAACCAAAACCAGCCCTCAAGTTTCCCCTAGGTGGTGCTGCAAGGGGCTCTAGTTTGGACCAACACTTAGACAAGCATTGGCCCCGGGGGGGGGGGGTTAAAATAAAGATGAGCCTCGGGATGCACGACTCCCAAGGGAAAAAGGCTAGGTGGTGAATGGTAAAACCAAGGTTGGGCCTTGCTGGAGGAGTTTTATTCAAAGCGAACTGTCAAGGGGTTCCCATTATAACCCAACCGTGTAAGGAACGCAAAATCCGGGAACATAACACCGATATGACGGAAACTAGGGCGGTAAGCGTGGAACAAAACACCAGGCATAAGGCCGAGCCTTCCACCCTTTGCCAAGTATATAGATGCATTAATATAAATAAGAGATATTGTGATATCCCAACAAATATCCATGTTCCAACAAGGAACAAACTCCAATCTTCACCTGCAACTAACAACGCTATAAGAGGGGCTGAGCAAACCGGTAACATAGCCAAACAACGGTTTGCAAGGACAAGGTGGGTTAGAGGCTTGGCTTAACGATATGGGAGGCATGATAAGCAAGTGGTAGGTATCGCAACATAGGCATAGCAAAAGAGCGAGCAACTAGCAAGCAAAGATAGAAGTGATTTCGAGGGTATGGTCATCTTGCCTGCAAAGTTCTTCGAGAAGACGAAAAGCTTGATCCTCGTAAAGAAACTCAATGGGCTCCTCGAACACGAACTCGTCTCCCGGCTCTACCCAAAGCAATAACACAAGCAAAAGGGAGACACAATCAACCACGTGCAATGCTCAAGCAACATGATGCAAAACATGGTATGATATGCGGGATGCGGTATGCGATGCATATGCATGGTTTGGAAAGGAAAGCTTGAACCTGGCCTCAACTTGGATATCCAAGAGTGCCACTGAAAAGAGGAGTTGATTTCGGTCGAAATCGATATAAAGATCACCGGAATTGGATGCACGGTTTGGAAATGGCAAGCAAAACAAATATGGCACCGGTCTGCGATTAACAGTAAGTGGCCATCTAAATGCATCAAGATAAATAAGCTACTGCACTCAAACATAGCAGAAAAAGGCATGGCAGGGATCCACTCAAGATGCTTGACAAAAGATGAACAATGAGCTACGGCTAAATCCCTCAATAGCAGGTTCAAACAAGCATGGCAAAAGAGCAAATGATAACAGGTTACAGACTTAGTGAAATTAGCAACATGTCAGGAATTTAACATCAGGAAGCAATGTTTAGAGCACGATAACTACATGCTACAGGAACATATCATGGCAAAGCAAAGCATGGCATGAAGCTACTCAAAGCATACAACAAAAGTCCCTTACTGACCATAAGCCAAAAGGGATCAGAAAATACAATTGCAAACATGTGAACATATCAATTAACGTTAACAGATTCAGACTTAGTGAAAAACTGGAACATGGCAAAACGGATATCAAGTAGGCATGTTTACGAGCTCGACGCACTCACCACAAGGCAACGCATGATAATCTAAGCATACACCCAGCAAGTAGACATGGCATAGAAGCTAGACATGGCAAGAACAATGACATAGCATGCACGGATCAACTACAACAAGCTCAGCAAAAGTGCTAAACATGTTAACAATCTGCCAGGAACATTTTATAGCAAAAGTAGAGCTCGATTGAGTCAAGCTAGGGTGCTCCTTATTGCAAACAAAGACATAGATGTATAGAGCACCACAATATCTACAAAACATCCTTACTGATCATGCCCAAAAGAGGCATAGATCTCTCGGTAGCAACATGAACATATGGCATAAAAATAATAACAGGACAAGGACTTAGAATATTTGTTAAGTCTCTGAAATCAGCAACATCAAGTGACCTACTTTGCATGCTTGTGCTAGTCACCACAGAGATCACAAAAATACATGGCATACACCCCTGTAAAGATGGCACGGCATACTTCAAAACACATGTAGGGCTCAAGATCATATCATGCACATATTAATCATGGCAAAAATGACAAAAGTGCATCTGCTGAAACAGATCTGAAACTATCATCACATAGCCCTCTTCCAACAGCACTTCGGGCATCAAAATGAGCTCAAATGAAAATGATACAATGAGATGAAATGAAGTACTCGTCGAGACAAACATTTTGATATGCTACACGCACGAATCGGAGCAACGGTGACGGAGTTATGACATGATGAAGATCGCATAAAAATTAGGGTTACGGGGAGAAAGTCAACCGAGATATATTTTTAGATCTGAGATCCCGTTTGCATGCATGACGAGGTCCGCCGGAGACACTGTTCACCGGAGATGTCGAGGCCGCCGGAGTCGTGGAGGAGGAGGCGACCGGTGAGGTCGTCGCGGGGCGCCGGCGACAAAGAGGAAAGCGGCGGAGGCGGTGGCCGGCTCGGGCGCGCGGTGGCGCGGGCGGGCCGCGGCGGTGCGGTGCAGCGGCGGTGCACCGGCGAGAAGGCGCTAGCGACGAGGCGATGGCGGCGGGAGCTTGGACGGCAGCGCGAGGCGAGGCACAACCTCGGGCGGCGGCGTCGGGCGCTCCCAGGCGCGGGGCGGCAAACGGATCTAGGCCCACGCGGGGGCCGGAGGCGGTCTCGGCGGGTCGGCGTGCGCGGGGGCGAAGTGGGGCGCGGGCGCAGACAGGTGGTGGCATCCGATTCGCTGTGGGGCAGTGCGGTGGTGACATGGCGGCCGCCGATTGGCTGGAGCGACGTGTCCGGCGGGGCGGACATTGTCCGGCGCGGAGATAATTGTCCAGTGGCGCGAGGTAGGGGAAGGCTAGGGTTAGACACAAATTTCGGAGGGGATCACATATTTATAGAGGTAGAGGGAGCTAGGAAGCTCCAAATGAGGTGCGGTTTGCGGCCATGCGATCGTGATCAAACGACCTAGGTGATGTAAGGGGTTTAGGTGGGTTTTGGGCCACTTTGGAGGGATGTTGGGCTGCAACACACATGAAGCCTTTTCGGTCCCTCGGTTAACCGTTGGAGTATCAAACGAAGTCCAAATGGCATGAAACTTGACAGGCGGTCTACCGGTAGTAAACCAAGGCCGCATGACAAGTCTCGGTCCATTCCGAAAACGTTTAAGACCCGCACATGAAAAGAGGTAGAAAGGGACACCGGAGGACATAGGAGCGCCGGATTGCAAAACGGACAATGGGGAAAATGCTCGGATGCATGAGACGAACACGTATGCAAATGAAATGCACATGATGACATGATATGAGATGCATGACACACAAGCAATGACAAGGCAACAACAACCAATAACTGGAAGGCACCTGGCACATCGGTCACGGAGTGCTACAACACTCCACCACTACGAGAGGATCTCGTCCCGAGATCTAGAATGGCACCGAAGGGAAAAACGGAAGGGAAAGAGAAGAGGTAAAACTAAGTTGCTTCTTTGACAAACGAGTGAGACCAAAGAACCTTGAAAAGGTTAAGCCATTTCGAGAAAAGAATACCACGTAGATGAACGAAGTTGAAAACACTCCGTTAGAAAAGAGGGACAAGGAAGAACAACTTCGGGCAGCACTCCGATTGAAAAGAAAAAGAATTGAATAAGAACTTGATAAGATGAGAAGATACTTGATGAAATCACAACACACTGCCTCCCGAACTATTGTATGAATGGAACAAGGGGTAAGAAAGATCTCAGACAGCACTCCGGTTGAAAAGAGGTGCAAGGCTTAATAAGGCAAAAAGAACTTGAGCAAAAAGGTCACAACACTCCGATTAAATAGGATAAGCATGAAAAGATCATGATCTTCATAATTCGAGATGATGACTGAAAAAGAGCAACATCACAATGCCTCCGGAACGAAAGAATAGAAGATAGATAATTGAAATAAAAGAATGGAGAAGAAAATGCCAACTTCTGTCACAAAAGAGTTTGGAAAGGCATCCTTAGGAGAAGGGTCGAACGGAGTTGTTGGAAAAAAACCAACAACGAAAAGAGTAAGCTTGTAGTGGGCTTATGGAGAACACTTCAAAACTATGAGGTGAAATTCTGCCACTCACGGGAAAAAAGAATTGGATTGATATGAATAAGGAGATGAGAAAATATTTCACCGGGAGGATAGATGAAGAACTTCGATCATATATTATCACCATTAATAGCAACAATCCTTAGGGAAAGATTTAGGTGAAATATAACCCAAGATAACTCCAATGACGAGATTGATGGATTTAATATATCTCATTTTTGATAACTTGTGAAACACGAAGCACGAAGGGAAATTATCAAGAAAGACATAACACCACCTCAAAAGATATGCGTGAAAGAATAGCACTCCGGATTGCAAGATGAAGAATGCATGAGCTCCTCTGAAAAGAATCTCGATGAACACTTCGAAAAGGAATTAAATCCTTGATGAACCATCATGTAGAACCTCCATGAAGAACTCCGGTAACAAAAGAATGATCAAACGAAAGGAAAGAGAAGTTGAAAACACAAGGTGAATCCTTGCAATGATTAGATGGAGCTTTGGAATGATATAATTGAAATAACTTTGAGCTCTGGAAAAGAAAGATGGACAACTTGAATCGAGAATTTGATGAACCTCCGGAATAAGAAATTAATCACTTGGGTGAAACAAAGAATAAGAATTACGTTATGGGCATCCTTCACCAATTTAGATTGATGACAAGCAACGACTTTGGCATACTACTTATACTCGTTGAAACGGATTAAGAGAGGTATAGCATAAATTTGAGAAGGTCTTCGATGATCCACCGGTAGGATGAAAGAACGAATGAATGTGTATGATAACGAAGGAGAAGAACTCTTGAATGAACCCCTGTAAGGATTGAAGATGAAACTAGCAAAGGCACAAATCACCGGATAGAATTGGAAAATGAATGAAGATACATGAGAGAATTTAGATACAAGTGAACTAAGAGATCACGAGCTGATTAGAAAATAATTGAATGATGCACTGGTAAGCTTTAGAGAACGAGAGCTGAAAGCTGAGAATGAATAAACCGAAATGATGGCCTTCGGGGGAATCAAACTGAAAATACTTCTGAATTTGCTCCGGATGGGTGAAATGAATTCTCACAATCGAAAGACATTATGAAAGGATGGCGTAAATCTAGCACCATGAATCTTCGAGAGAACAGACCAAGATTTAGAGGAAACACTCTTCTTCGGTCTTCAAAATCCGGGAATGATGACAAGAAACTCCATCAAAATTGTTGAGATACTCCGGGAGAATGAAAAATCTTCAGTTGAGCCAACAATGTAAAGAGTTATAAGATCTTGGAGAAACCAACTGATTGATGATAATTCATTATTATGTCAAACTTCAAAAGAATTTAAGATAGCACCGGGAAAATAAGAAGAGTCAGGTAAGATCCTGGGAAAAGACCTGTGGGTTAGGGCCCACTCAAAAGAAACACCGTTGAACGACTTTGAAAAGAGATTGCACCGGTTGAATAAATGGCTTGAATGAGATAACATCCTCAAAAGAGTTTGAATGGATTGAGAATGGAAACATGAATCTTCTGAGATTTCTTCAGCATTCCCGAACAAATGAATAGCGAGAAGTGAATTATTACGAGGTGCACTGGTATGAGAAGGTATTTGAAACAAGGAAAAGAATATGATCAACACAGAAAACTTGAATTGAATCCACCGGAGAAGAAAAGGAATGAGGAATGATGAACTAGAAGAGCATATTCATGTGAACCACCGGGTAAGAACATTGAAAGAAAAGAACGAAGAGGCTTCACAAGAATAAAAGGATGCTTGATTAAGAAATCCGAGTCCTTGAAGAAAAAGGGTGGGAGGGTGGGAAAACAAAGGCAACTTGGGAAGGATGAAACAAACACCGTTGAGAAGAACTAGTAATAGATCTTGCTGATGTTGAAATGATCGGATCCACTTGAAGAGAACCGCACCGGTTGAAAAGAAATTGAAATGACAAACTCGATGATCGAGAAGGATTAGTATTCACATAGAAATAAGAGAACACCGCTTAGGAAAGGTATGGAATCAACATTTGACCTTGAAGCAACTCGAATACCACAACTGAAAACAAAACAAAGTATTGGCTTGCAAAATAAGCCGGAACAAACATATGATAGAGATTTCGTCCGAAGTTTTCGTGGTGGGGCCTACACGGGCTCGATCGTACAACACCATCATGTACAAGGCAGTGCACATGACATACGAAGCGTCCCCGAGTCAGCATAGCCAAGGACTCTTTAAGACACAACGAGACCACTGTAAAACCAACCGTGGATAGGCGGACCACTAGACGTCGAACCCCAATTTCATATCATACATCTGTCGGAAAGATATCCTAAGAACTACTTGAATTCCCACTTATAAACTCCCGAAACTTTCCGGTTATGCAATCAGGTGTTGGGGATACAGGGGAAGCATAATATCTCACCCAAAACTAGCAAATCCTACATCCAGTTGTATCCATCCTTCAACACATAACCAAGAAACCTTCGGAAATCATTTACCTCAACCTTCGAAAAGCATCCGTTATACGAGTTATGGCAATACTCCCGAACTCCCGCCCCAGTATTGGGTGGCGTCAAGGTTATCTCACCAACAACTGCATAAAAGAGATTTTCGATGTCGGCGAAACTCAGGTATTCCAGAACTGCAACGATAAAATTGTGACGACAACACCTCGGAGCTCAACTCCCCGGGACACTGCCACAACCCCTAAATGTCAGGAGGCACCAAGAACAATGTTCTCGTCACAAAACCATCGGAACGATTCCAAGATACCCGCGTGATCCTAAATTTTTTAGTGAAATTTGAGAAGAGAAGAGTCAAAACCCTACGTCAGGATGCCTCACTAGAGCGACGAAGGGACTGAGGAGTAAAAAGAATTCCTACTCTCTGATATATATAGTCCTAAATGACTCAAAACTTTTTTCTAGACTCAATAACGCCAGCGATTCGGTCAAGCAGGGGGCTCCCAAGGTCGGGGAAGGCTCTGATACCAACTTGTAACGCCCTCGATGCGGCTATATCTCCCACGTGTCGAAGCACGACTTAGAGGCATAACCGCATTGAAAGCAATGTCGCAAGTGAGGTAATCTTCACACAACCCATGTAATACATAAGGGAAAGAGATACATAGTTGGCTTACAATCGCCACTACACACAATTACATGAATAAAACATTACATTCATCTAGATACACTCAAGGTCCGACTACAGAACCAAAATAAAAGAAGACTAGCCCAAATGCTACACAAATCCCCGATCGTCCCAACTAGGCTCCACCACTGATCAACTGGAAACGGAACAACATAGCGAACACAATCTTCATCGAGCTCCTCCTTGAGCTTGGTTGCGTCACCTGCACAGTTTCATCGGCACCTGCAAACTGGTTTCGAAAGTATTTGTGAGTCACGGGGACTTAGCAATCTCACACCCTCACGATCAAGACTATTTAAGCTTATAGGTAGGGTAAAAGGAATGAGGTGGAGCTGCATCAAGCGACTAGCATATTTGGTGGCTAACATACGCAAATGAGAGCGAGAAGAGAAGGCAAAGGCACGGTCGAGAAACTATGATCAAGAAGTGATCCTAGAACAACCTACGTCAAGCATAACTCCAACGCCGTTTTCACTTCCCGAACTCCGCCAGAAAGAGACGGTCACGGCTACACACGCGGTTGATGCATTTTAATTAAGTTAAGGTTCAGGTTTTCTACAACCGGACATTAACAAATTCCCATCTGCCCATAACCACGGGCACAACTTTCGAAAGTTCAAATCCCTGCAGGGGTGTCCCAACTTAGCCCATCACAAGCTCTCACGGTCAACGAAGGATATTCCTTCTCCCAAGACAATCCGATCAGACTCGGAATCCCGGTTACAAGACATCCTCGACAACGGTAAAACAAGTCCAGCAAGACCGCCCGATGCGCCGACATCCCGATAGGAGCTGCACATATCTCGTTCTCAGGGCACACCGGATAAGCAATCCGTACAACTAAAACTAGCCCTCGAATTTCCCCGAGGTGGCGCTGCAAGGGGCTCTAGTTTGGACCAACACTTAGACAAGCATTGGCCCGGGGGGGGGTTAAAATAAAGATGACCCTCAGGATGCGCGAGTCCCAAGGGAAAAAGGCTAGGTGGAGAATGGTAAAACCAAGGTTGGGCCTTGCTGGAGGTGTTTTATTCAAAGCGAACTGTCAAGGGGTTCCCATTATAACCCAACCGTGTAAGGAACGCAAAATCCGGGAACATAACACCGATATGACGGAAACTAGGGCGGCAAGAGTGGAACAAAACACCAGGCATAAGGGCGAGCCTTCCACCCTTTACCAAGTATATAGATGCATTAATATAAATAAGAGGTATTGTGATATCCCAACAAATATCCATGTTCCAACAAGGAACAAACTCCAATCTTCACCTGCAACTAACAACGCTATAAGAGGGGCTAAGCAAAGTGGTAACATAGCCAAACAACGGTTTGCTAGGACAAGGTGGATTAGAGGCTTGGCTTAACGATATGGGAGGCATGATAAGCAAGTGGTAGGTATCGCAGCATAGGCATATCAAAAGAGCGAGCAACTAGCAAGCAAAGATAGAAGTGATTTCGAGGGTATGGTCATCTTGCTTGCAAAGTTCTCCGAGAAGACGAAAAGCTTGATCCTTGTAAACGTACTCAACGGGCTCCTCGAACACGAACTCGTCTCCCGGCTCTACCCAAAGCACGAACACAAGCAAAAGTGAGACACAATCAACCACATGCAATGCTCAAGCAACATGATGCAAGACATGGTATGATATGCGGGATACAATATGCGATGCATATGCATGGTTTGGAAAGGAAATCTTGAACCTAGCCTCAACTTGGAAATCCAAGAGTGCCACTGGAAAGAGGAGTTGATTTTGGTTGAAATCGATATAAAGATCACCGGAATCGGATGCACGGTTTGGAAATGGCAAGCAAAACAAATATGGCACCGGTCTACGATTAATAGCAAGTGGCCATCTAAATGCATCAAGATAAATAAGCTACTGCACTCAAACATAGCAAAAAAAGGCATGGCAGGGATCCACTCAAGATGCTTGACATAAGATGAACACTGAGCTACGGCTAAATTCCTCAGGTTCAAACAAGCATGGAAAAGGAGCAAACGATAACAGGTTATAGACTTAGTGAAATTAACAACATGTCAGGAATTTAACATCAGGAAGCAATGTTTAGAGCACGATAACTACATGCTACAGGAACATATCATGGCAAAGCAAAGAATGGCATGAAGCTACTCAAAGCATACAAAAAAAGTCCCTTACTAACCATAAGCCAAAAGGGATCAGAAAATACAATTGCAAACATGTGAACATAGCAATTAACGTTAACATATTCAGACTTAGTGAAAAACTGGAACATGGCAAAACAGATATCAAGTAGGCATGTTTACGAGCTTGATGCACTCACCACAAGGCAAGACATGATAATGTAAGCATACACCCGGCAAGTAGACATGGCATAGAAGCTAGACATGGCAAGAACAACAACATAGCATGCACGGATCAACTACAACAAGCTCGGCAAAAGTGCTAAACATGTTAACAATTTGCCAGGAATATTTTATAGCAAAAGTAGAGCTCGATTGAGTCAAGCTAGGGTGCTCCATAATTGCAAACAAAGACATTGATGGATAGAGCACCACAATATCTACAAAACATCCTTACTGATCATGCCCAAAAGAGGCATAGATCTCTCGGTAGCAACATGAACATATGGCATAAAAATAATAACAGGACAAGGACTTAGAATATTTCTAAGTCTCTGAAATCAGCAACATCAAGTGACCTACTTTGCATGCTTGTGCTAGTCACCACAGAGATCACAAAAATAAATGACATACACCCCTGTAAAGATGGCTTGACATACTTCAAAACAGATGTAGGGCTCAAGATCATATCATGCACCCATTAATCATGGAAAAAATGACAAAAGTGCATCTGCTGAAACAGATCTGAAACTATCATCACATAGCCCTCTTCCAACAGCATTTCGGGCATCAAGATGAGCTCAAATGAAAATGATGCAATGAGATGAAATGAAGTACTCGACGAGACGAACATTTCGATATGCTACACGCACGAATCAGAGCAATCGGTGACGGAGTTATGAATGCGCAAAAGTATGCAAAATAATTAGGGTTTCAGGGAGAAAAAGTCAACCGAGATATTTCAGATCTGAGATCCCGATCGCACGCATGACGAGGTCCGACCCAGAGAGCTGTTCGCCGGAGAGGATGTCGAGGGCCGCGCGAGGGGGAGTGGAGCGCCGTGGAGGCTCGCGGAGGCGCCAGCGACGAGAGGCCGGGAGGCTTGGGTGCGCGCTGCGCGGGTGGCGGCGTGCAGGCGGCGGAAGGGCCGGGACGAGCCGACGAGCGGCGGGGCGCGTTGCGACGGCGGCGCGGGCGAGACAGCTTGGCGCGGGCGCCAGGCGCTCCCAGGCGCGGGGTGGGGAACGGATTTGGGCCCGCGCGAGGGCCGGAGGCAGGCTCGGCGGGCCGGCGTGCGCGGGGGCGAAGTTAGGCGCGGGCGCGGACAGTTGGCGGCATCCGATTCGCTGCGGGTGGTGTGGTGGTGACATGGCGGCCGCCGGTTGGCTGGAGCGATGTGTCTGGCGGGGCAGACATTGTTCGACGCGGAGATAATTGTCCAGTGGCGCGAGGTAGGGGAAGGCTAGGGTTAGACCGCGAATTTCGGAGGGGATCACATATTTATAGAGGTAGAGGGAGCTAGGAAGCTCCAAATGAGGTGCGGTTTGCAGCCACGCGATCATGATCGAACGGCCTAGGTGATGGAAGGGGTTTAGGTGGGTTTTGGTCCATGTTGGAGGGATGTTGCGCTGCAACACACACGAAGCCTTTTCGGTCCCTCGGTTGACCGTTGGAGTATCAAACGAAGTCCAAATGGCATGGAACTTGACAAGCGGTCTACCGGTAGTAAACCAAGGCCGCATGACAAGTCTCGGTCCAATCCGAAAAAGTTTAACACCCGCACATGAAAAGAGGTAGAAAGGGACACCGGTGGACATATGCGTGCCAGATTGCAAAACGGACAACAGGGAAAAATGCTCGGATGCATGAGACGAACACGTATGCAAATGAAATGCACATGATGACATGATATGAGATGCATGACATGCAAGCAATGACAAGGCAACAACAGCGAATAACTGGAAGACACCTGGCACATCGGTCACGGGGCGCTACGTATAGCCACCCTGTTTACTCATGATGAGAAAACTCGCTATTACTTTATCCTTAACTTGTTTCCATTCTCATTAAAGGGTGATGCTAATATATGGTTTAATTCTCTTGATCCTGGTTGTGTGCGTAGCCCCAGGATATGATTTATTACTTCTCTGCTAAATATTTCCCTGCTCATAAGAAACAAGCCGCCTTAAGGGAAATATATAATTTTGTGCAAATTGAAGAAGAGAGTCTCCCACAAGCTTGGGGGAGGCTTCTCCGATTACTTAATGCTTTAACCGATCATCCTCTCAAGAAAAATGAAATACTTGATATCTTTTATAATGGACTAACCGATGCTTCCAGAGACTACCTGGATAGTTGTGCTGGTTGTGTTTTCAGGGAAAGAACTGTTGATCAAGCTGAATTACTGTTGAATAATATGTTGACTAATGAAAATAATTGGACACTTCCTGAACCAACTCCTAATCCAACTCCGAAGAAGAGGGGTATTGTATTTCTCAGTCCTGAAGATATGCAAGAGGCAAAGAAATCTATAAAATAAAAAGGTATTAAAGCTGAAGATGTTAAGAATTTACCACCTATTGAAGAAGTACATGGTCTTGATAACCCGACACGGGTAGTAAAGGTAAATTCTCTCTATAGATTTGATGAAGGTGATATTCCTCGTAATAAGTCTGCTAGCCAATGCTTAGATGAGTTTGATAATTTTATTGTTAAACAAGAAAACTTCAATGCTTATGTTGGTAGACAATTGAAATACAATGCTGATATGCTTGAACACTTGAGTGATTATATGTCTAGAGTTAAAGGTGAACTTAAACTTATTAGTAAACATGCTTCTATGGTTACCACTCAAGTAGAACAAGTACTTAAAGCTCAGAATGATTTGCTCAATGAATTAAATAATAATAAGAATGATAATGCTGTTAGAGTTATGACTAGAGGTGGTAAAAGGACTCAGGAACCTTTGTATCCTGAGGGCCATACTAAAACAATTGAGCAAGAATCTCAGAGAACTAATATTGATGAACCTAGTCCTTCTAAGAAGAAGAACAAGAAAAATGATAGCACTACAAAAAAATACACTTCCGTGATGATACGTGTTTGTCACAGTAGGTCGCATTTTCTGTCATGCATGTACATCCATGACAAATTTATGACAAAATCAAGTTAGTCATACCTGTGCTGTCGTAGAAGTGTTCCATGACATTGCCAAAATTATCATCACGGAAGTGTCCACTTCCATGACGATAAATCGCGCGTCACAGAAGTGCTTTCGTCAAGGGTGACCGACACGTGGCATCCACCATAACGGAACGCCGTTAAGCTATCGGGTCGGGTTTTGGATCCGATAACCCGTCAGCAGCCTCGACCAATGGGGATTTTCCACGTGTAAAATCATCATTGGCTGGAGGAAACACGTGTCGGCTCACCGTTGGGACAGATGTCATCCGCTCATTGGACCGAAGGCGCCTATGATACGACGACACATGGCACGGCCCAATAGAGGCCCATTCTTGTGAAAAGGCCGGACCGTTTGACTTGGTCAAAAGGTGGTGGGCCGGCCCACGAAAAGCCTGTTAACGGCCTGTTCGCATATAGCCCATTTACAGCCCACTAACCCAGGGCCCATTACGCCCTATCCAAATTAGGCCCAGTAGCGTCATCTGGGCCATCCAATATGATTCAGCCCATTTTAACTTCCGGCCCATGTGTGGCCCATGACTTCTTTTGGCCCATATGAGGACCTTTGTAACTCTTGGCCCATTAACGGCCCGTGGTGAAACTGGCCCGTAATGAATAGTGTATAACTTTATACCCATTAACGGCCCATTATTCCATTGGGCCGTTTCCAGCCCAAATTATCTTTCGGCCTTCTCAGGGCCCATTGATTCTTGGGCTCATTTGCAGCATTCGGTTACATACGGCCCGTTACTATCATTTTCTGCTTGTGGGCCAAATTCAGCCTGTCGTTATAGTCGGCCCGTTTGCGGACCGCTAATATGTTGGGCCATTTTCATGTCAAAAAACCCGTTGGGCTGTTTTCATAGAGTTATCAAACACGGCCTATTAACGGCCCGTTATGGTCCATGAATAGTACGACCCATGATTGGCAAAATGATGATACGCCCCGTAGAAGGCCCATGGATCCTCCGGCCTGTATGAGGCCCATGGATAGTACGACCCGTAGAAGGCCCATGGATCGTACGACCCGTAGAAGGCCCATGGACCCTACGGCCCGTAGAAGGCCCATGGACCCTAAGGCCTGTATAGAAGGCCGATGGATCATACGGCCTGCAGGAGGCCCATGGTTACAACAATCCATGTGTTGCCATGATTATTTTGGCCTAGTTACCAAAAATAGGCTATTGTGGCCACTAGAAAAAAACAGAAAAAGAACTGCAGTGACTACAAGCAAAAAACTAAACAAGACAATAAGGAAATAAATAAGCAAGCAATTAACGGTAGCCTATTACCGCTATTACACATATTACATCCACTGGGCATCAAAGTTCGCCACCAGTGCAAATATAGGGAACAAAGCGGAACATTACATACACTGGCCGTCAAAATTGGCCACCAGTGCAAATAAACGCGGCAGCAAAGCAAGAGCATAACTGAAACAACTTCAGAAGAGCTCAAGAAACGTTATCCTGGGTATCCACCATGCTGGCAATAAGCTTAGCAAGCTGATTAGCTTTGTCCTGTTTGGCGCTAAAATCCTCCAACGCTTGCTGTTGCACCAGAAAGTATGCATCTGGATGCTCCAGGGACTTCCGCAGTCCTTCCGCTTCTTGTCGCAACACAGCTGATTGATGTCTTTCCGCTCGTAGTTGAGACTCAAGAAACCGAACTAATTCAGACAGTGAGTTTGAATAGCTTGTGCAAGCGGTAGTGGCCAGTAACTCGAACACTAAACTAAGACAGGACTTTGGGGTTGTCTCGCTGTCTTCAAGATAGTCTTCCTTAGCTGTTTTATCAGCTTTGTTGGAGACCAATAAGGATGTGTCACTATCCTGAACCTTATCTGCATTACTTCCTTTACCATTGCTTAATAAGGCACTCTTCCCCAATATTCTGTCAGCATTCTAAAAGAAGAAACAAGCAGACACATAACAAGTTTAGCATGTACTAGTATATGAAACTCATTCCAGTGAACCAGTTCATTAGTAAGGTGGACATGATTAAACTACCAAGTCTTCTATTGCCAAGTACTAGTACATAATAAAAGCATCAAACAAACATATATCTATGTCCTATGGTCACTACATTGTCTTGCCAAATCAAAATAGAGACACGGTTCAAATCATATCAGTTCAAGACAAAGCAGTAGTGAAAGAATACAAAGCGTGGGAAACAACATGGCACAACAAGATTTCAGATGGGTACCATGGGTCTACATGTACAACAACACTATTGGCTCTGTTGTGATGCTAGTAATGTGCATGATATGAAAGTCAAATGTATACACAATTGAAATTGAAATCAATAGAGCTATTGATAAGAGCAAACATGTTAAAGAAACATGCGTGAACATACCTGCTGTGCCATTGGAGTTTCGATTGGATCCTTCAATTTAAAAATAAGTTTGTATGAGTAAATACAGTGATACAAGAGCAAAGCAATCATAGTTAAAAAAGGTGCGCCTAAGCGACCGCTTAAGCGCGCCTAGGCTTTAGGTGTTGGCAAAACGCATTGCGCATAACTACGCATAATCTGTGCATAACTGCGCATAAGCATGCACTTTGGTCAGTAAAGCGCAAGGTGGTGGCAAAAGGCACAATTAACGCCTAGCGCTTTTTTGAACTATGATAGCAATGGAATCTTAAATTAGAACAATTGTTCTTCAGGTTTAGGCACTTTTTCTACATGAACAGAGTACATTAAGACGCAAGAATATAATACTTAAAAATAGAAAATGAGCTCATAGACCTTACCACATTCTTGGTTCGGGACCTGTACAGAACAAGGCATTCCCAGTCATCGTCCAGTAAATGTGTTTCAGGAGAAGGTAAGGGAATTTGATGAGTTTGTTTGCCGGTGAAGTACGTATTCTTTAGGTAATTCCTATATTGCCACCAAGCATTCTTGAAGATAGCAGAGGTATTAGCACAGGTTACCTCATCCTGAGTTTCCAAATCGGTCCTTCTCTATAGAGAAAAATGGGAAAATTTGCTGTATTATAACCATCATGGAGGTAGGATGTATGGGACAAAGCAAAGTAATTGCCATGAATAACATTACTTACACATAACTCCTGGACAAACACCTGCAACTAGCATTTTCCTTCATCTTTAGTATAATATTTCCAAGATGGGAAGATACGCACATATGATTTAACAACATAAAATGCGATAGATGCTAAACTACGACTAGCTGGTTGTGCTTCCTCCACATGAATAGGCGTACTAACTGGTGGAGTTGGGGTTCGCCGTGATAGTACTGGCCCTTTGGGCATTGGAGCTGCCTTACTAACTGCTCTTGTTTGGGAGCTCTGTGGTGGAGATGCCGTTGTGTCAATAGGAACTGGGTTACTATCTGCTGGGTTGGGGTTAGATTGGGTGAAGCTGGTTCTCTGTCCATCGCAGTAGGGGTACAATCTGCGGGAGTTTGGGTTATGTGTGGTAGGGATGGTTCTCGTGCATGTACAACCGGGGTGCTATCTCCACCAAGAGGTAGCACTATTTTATTTGAAGACCGTGTTTTTAGTCCGCTAGATACTGGCATCACCAACTCCAATTCAAATGGCTGATAAACAGGAAACATAGTTGAATGTACATACATTATATGAGAGACAGATGCAATAGATAGTGTGGAAAAAAGAGGGCATGAAATAGTTGACATGTATATTGTCTAACTAAAACGGATAGCATGACATAATTTCACATATATGATGTCTATCTAAACTGGATAGCATAGCATAACATAATTCAAAGATATGATGAATAACTAAACAGGATCGCATGACATAATTCACCTACATGTTATCTAAGTAATCAGGATCGCATCATTTAATTCACATATGTGATTTATATGCTAAACAGAGGGCATTCGATATGATGTTTGAACTAAGAACATGGTGTTGAATATTGTGTATATGATGTCTAAACTATGCAATGCAAGACACCGTATGCATGATATGAGTAGTATAACCATGCCAAGTTAGAGCATACACCTCAGTGGGGGAATATGACTGGTCATCTGTCTCTGAATCCATCTCTGAGGAGCTATTGGGACCCAACAAGAGATCTGCTTTGACAGGTAGCACTGTCTACTCTGAAGGCCTTGTTTTCACTCCAGATTTTTCCATCTCCCACCCAAATGGCTGATTCACAGGAAAAGTAGTTTAATGTACAAACATTGTCAACAAATGGAAATGTAATGAAGAAAAGAATGGGAAAGATATCATTCAAATATATGATGCCTAGTTAAACAGGATGGCATTGCACATTTCACATATATTATGGCTGGCTAAAAGACATGAGACTGCATAATTCCCATATATGATATAGAAACTAAATAGGTGGCATTACAGAACATGTCTAAACTAAGCAGATGACATATATGATGTCAAAAATAGGCACTGCAAGGCAACATATGCATGATATGAGTAACATCATCATGCCAAGGTAGAGCAAACACCTTGGGGGTAAATAGGAGTGGTCAGCGGCGTCTGAATCCGCCTCAGAACAGATATCTTTCTCTAGATTACAATCTGGAGAGGGGTGGGGAGGGTTTGCCATTGAACCCACCATGGAGCGATGTCTGCATGACATTGTATTGCCGCACAAAACTCTTCTCTTTTTCTCTACATGTTCAGCATGACTGTGTACAATATCTGACATGCATATGAAAAAAATATGGTGAGATTATGTAAGGAGAGCATGCAAAAATTTAGAGTGATCGTAACAACCAGTGGATCGAAGTTTTTCCGTTGAACCAAAATAGCCCTAATGGATCGACATGAATGTATAGTAATAAGTGATGCAACAAGTGTACAACCTCTTTGCCGTAGCCGTGTCGACCACAACATCATTGGGTTGGTCGCTGAAGCAGTTGAGGCAGAGGTGGCTGTCGGAGGTGTGGAGGAAGATATGAGGAATCTGTAGACGGCGTCTAGGGCACTGCTCTGTTGTGATGGATCGTTCTGTCGTTGGAGCAGCTCCGGTGAGCCGTAAGACGTCAAGGCTGAAGCAGCACAAGACAAACATCGTCAATCTCAAGTGGGATTCTAATAGCATCTCCAATAGACGATGTAAAATGGATGTAAAATTAACATCACCAAAAACCACCTGACTACAACAGATGAGGTAAAAACTGTTGACTCTGAACTTAACTGTCGAAACTGAAATATACTGTGGAATCTGAATGCTACTGTCGAAACTGAACGCAATGGTAGCAGAGAGGCACTTGACATGTAGTTTAGGGAGGGCCTGCAATTCATCTTCAACCTACACCCCCCTGAGCCGCCAGCCACCACCGACCGAACCGCCGGCCCCAGTGCCGCCTCGCCGCCTCGAAACAACTCGCCACCGCCGCCCCGGCCAGCCCTATAGGCCCCCGCCCCACCCTGAACCCTAAGATAGATAGTGGGGTACCTCTCCGGCGAGCCCCCGTCCCCGCTGCGGGTGGTTCTTCCTTAACTCCGGCAAGCCCCCCAACCCCTAAAAATCGACTGATCCAAAAGTCGATTCAGCCGACTGAAGTGTGGCTTAATTGGAGCAGAGCAGCAGCAGCAGATGGGCGAGCGAGCGATCGAGCGAGAGCCGGAGAAGCAGCAGCAGCACGAGCGAGCGAGCGAGAGCCGGAGCAGCAGCAGCAGATCTGGCTGGTATGGCCGCCGCCACCGAAGGGGCCTCGCACTGGGGGAGAGCCACCATGGAGATGTCGCCTGCGGCGCTAGCTTCAAGGTAGCCGCTCCATGGGGGTGCGGGTTGGAGCACCGTCGGCGCCGGGAGGTCGAGTTAAGGAGAAGGTGCGATGCGATGAGTGTACAACCTCTTTGGTCGCGCCGAGTAGGCCTCTGCTTCGTCCGAGGAGTCGGTGAGGATGCTACAGTTCCGGTGGAGCAGATTAAGGCGGCGCTGTGGGGATGGAGCAGCCGTGATAGACGAGGCGATCGTCGGAGCAGCTCCTTGGAGGTGGAGGACGGGGCGGCTGAACCGGCGGGACAGCGAGATGGACGACGGATCCTCATCCGGGGAGGTGGACGAGGGACGTTGAGCTGTTGCGGTGGACGACGTCTTCGGGGAAGAGGCTGAACTGGGGAGCGGTGACGTGGCGGATGGAGGAGGGTGGGGTTTCGCAGCTGGAGCGGAGAGGTTATGGCGGCCTGGGATTTCAAATGGCGAAAAGGGGGTGATGGGAGGTGGTGAAGCATGACATAGGGACGCGCTTGTCCAAAATGTAGGGTGTGTTACAAAAGTACCCCCCACCGATTTGAACTAGCGGCCCTTTCGGCTCAGGGTTAGAAGGGGGATTTCGCTTGTCGGGATTTGGCAGCTGGAGGGAGTTTTTGCGCGCGTTGTAATTTCGGGATAGCAAGGCTCAGGTTGTGAAGGCGCCAATTTTGGGAGCACGATATTTGAATTTTCGGGATATAACAAGACGCGGGTTGAATTTTAGGGACAAGCCTAACGTGTAGTAATATTGTACTTGTACGTACCAAATCAATTCACACTTCCCTCAACCAAAAATAAAACAAAAAAAATAAAACTATTCACACCACACAAAGAGAGAGTCTTGCCCCGTTTTACTATACAAATGCTATTCAAAGCTATTCCCTCCTTCCATCTATATAGGGCCTAATGCGTTTTTCGATGCTAACTTTGACCAAATATTAGAGCAATGATATATGACATGCAACTTACACAAAGCACACCATTAAATTTGTCTGTGAAAGGTTCTTTCAATGATATAATTTTCACATTGTGCATGTCATGTACTATTAATCTTGTCAATAGTCAAGGGCGGTCTTAAAAATCTCATTACGCCCTATATAGATGGAAGGAGGGAGTATGAATCTATGTTATGTCCGATTGAATTTTTTTGCTTGCTGTATAATGCATGTAACCTACTCATACCAACATTTTAGTGCATTCCAAATGTCTATACTACCATTGCAATTCGAACTAAATTTGAATTCGTTTATCTATTTCAATAAGAATCTACAATCATGATTGTTGCCAACTTCAACCATCATAGTTTCCTTGCTATCCGCCAGATATAAATCGGACGGCCTATAATGCAGGATGGCAGGCACACCATCATCAACAACTCCGTTTTTTATAAGAGTAGAGATAAAATATATTAAATGTGGTATAACATGTTCATAACCACACCATGTGTATCACCGTTATATATATTCACACATGCGTCGGTTTGAAACACTATGATAAATTCTTCAAATATCCGAATTCGCTTTTTATAATGAAGTATATATGATCTCTATTCGTCTTTTACACCCACACAACCCTCTTATCTTTGTAGCTAGCGCTAACTTTCTCTTGTGCATGCACACGCCCGCATCCTTCTCACCCTCCCTCAGCATTCTCTAGCTCCATCGCACAAATTCGTCTTTTCACTTTAGGTCGTTCACCCATGGTGTGTGTAGGCCCCCCAGCTCCTTCTTTACGGCACAGATCGATCGATATGCCTCTCTAGCCAGGTGTGCCTAGCACAAACACAAGCTTTCCCTCTTCTCTTGTCACCGTCCATGCCTCACTCCCACCACTCTTTTCATCGTTCTCGTACTCACACACTCCTCCCCCTCGATATAGTATGCCTCTCGTACCACCTCCTACATTCATCCCTCTCTCTCTCTATCCTTCTCCTCGTGCCTCATTTGCTTCTAACACACACATGCATGTATACCGATCGATCTCCCAACATATACCTACATCGACTTTAACTACCCCCCCATCAATCGATGTACCTCACAAGTTATGTCTCTCCTTTATCTAACAAAGGGCGATTGATCTTCCTATGTAGTTACGTCTGCTTACCACAGCCACATCGTCCCCCCTCATCATTCGTGCATGCCTCCTGACCCGTCTCTCACACGCACGTGCACAGACAACAAGCAGCCATCTCCTCTCTTATTGATATTGTGGGCGTGCCCTCCGTTTGTCTAGCAAGCCTATCCCACCATTTGTTGGAAGCAACTCCACCACCACCCTCTCCAACACTCTAGCTTTATCTCTCTCCCAACCTTATTCCTCTCCTGCACATATGCATGGATGCCGATCGATCTCCCTTAATACATGAGGCAGATCGATCTCCTTAATACATGAGGTAGGCCTCTCTCCTCCTCCACACATATACCAGCCATTGTACCTCTATAGTTAATTGGGCCTCCCTCTCTCCCCACCACACACCGATAGTTGAGCGCTGCAGGTAGGTATCCATGCCACAGAGACAAACTGCACATGTCCCATCTCACGTTCCAGTAGGCCATCCACTCTATATTTTTGACGTGGGCACACACAAATTCGATGGCACTCTTTATCGATCGCGTGCGCACGCACACACACATCATCCCTCTCTTCGATTCTATGGACACCTCTAGCCGATGATACCTCCCCTCTCTTCTCGTGGATCGCCCCCTCTATATACTCCCTCCGTTCTAAATTACTTGTCTTGGATTTGTCTAGATACAGATGTATCTAGACTCATTTTAGTGCTAGATACATCCGTATCTAGACAAATCTAAGACAAGTAATTCGGAACGGAGGGAGTATATGTTATATCCAGGACTCTATTTCACACACATTGCATATGTTACATTTTTTGATTGACCCCCCCCCCCCAAAACTCTCAAGAACCCACACACTATATCTCTCTAGGTTTGTATCTCTCTCACATAACCCCACGTAGGTGGTGTACGTATACAAGAAGAGAATAGGTGCACCGTGCACGTACTCACGCTTCGTGCCCAGCCACACCCGTGCGGGTACACGGTGGAGCTCATTTCTTTACGAAATGGCAGCCCACGTGCTAATTTGAACACATGTAGTGGTTGTTTACCTAGGGAGGTCGTGTACCACGCGTGCACAAAACAAAGTTCGACTTGACGCGTTGCCGCATTATTTTTAAATAAAGTTATATCGCTCAATGGCACGTACACAGAATATAAAACGATTTTTATGAAGAAAAAGGTAGTCCGCTCACTATATACAATGGAGCCTGCCTGCCTGGATTGTCGCTCGTCAGAGTATCTCACACAAGGCTATGGTGGCCTCTCTCTCTCATGTTGGTCACTGATCCGGCCGCATCCTGTCCACCGGGGGAAAGGGAGGAAGTGCATCATTTCTCCGTTCGACGGCGCTGAGGCAGCACGTCCCGATCTGCGGTACACACCGTTCTCTCTGACCAAGCTCCGGCGCGGCAGGGCCTAAGCCACCTGCTCGCAGATTCCGCCCGCCGCCGCTCACCTAGTTACATCCCGACGACCTCCAGGTATCCCCTCCGGCCTTGCTCCACTGCCCGTCTTCCCACGTCGTTGCATGTGGATCTTCCATAGTTCTTTGCCCAAAACGTAGCTCGTCCGGCGTACTTTCCATATTGCATTCTCGTCCTCACACCGTTTTAGACAAACACAACTGTGTTGTTATCTTCCCTTAGGACAAGGAATATGCTTCTTTTTTGTCATCGCATGTGTCATCATCTGTTATTGGCCAGTAATTGTTTCCTTTCTACCTCTTTTTTGCAAACAGGGCTATCCATTTCACCTCGTTGCTATTGCGACCTTTTTGTGAACTGCACAAATCACTTTTTTCTTAAGAGTGTTTTGTGCGGTTGTACTAAAATGTCACACGGGCAACGTCTCTACATTTCAGTGCGGCTGCACAAAGGGAGATTGGTTTTGCTCTATCCTCCTCATCCAACTCCGAGCCTAATCTTCTCCAACTAGTTAGTCTTAAGAGAGACTGCAAAGGTGACCGACTTCTATTTGTGTGTTTATTGTTTCATCAGAAGTCCTATATTATCGTAATCACACTTAATATCTTTGGAACAGGTACGCTCAGCTCTATTTTAGTGGAGCTGCACAAAATGATCGGAATGTTGCATGCTCCAGACAACTACTTTTTTCCCAACATGCCTTGTTGATTTAGACAGAGCTAGGGGGACGTTGCTGCCAATGAAAGCATGGATCAATTTTAATTGAACACCTTCTCACAACTCTGTCTTCAGTTGTGATGTAATTATTAGCTCTGATCTGCTAATAATTGACATGCATTAGCAAGGAAGTTAGTTTCTTATTGTTTCCGAAAGAGCATCGATGGCAAGACACGCGAAACAAAAGCTAAAAGCTCACACCATTGTACAATTTCATGTCGCTAGAAAATTATCTGTATAGTACGTCAATTATGTAAACAAATGATGGAAGCTTGATAGCATTGCCAGAAGCCTCTTCATCATCCGGGTCCATGTGCCATGCACAAAATTATACTCCTTCGTTCCTAAATATTTGTCTTTTTACAAATTTCAAACGGGCATATTTTAGAGTGTAGATTCACTCATTTTGCTGCGTATGTGTACTCCCTCCGTTCCTAAATATTCTATTCATCTTTCTAGAGATTTCAACAAGTGACTACATACAGAGCAAAATGAGTGAATCTACACTCTAAAATATGTCTATATACATCCGTATGTGCCAGTCCATTTGAAATCTCTAAAAAGACAAATATTTGAGTAGTCACTCGTTGAAATCTCTAGAAAGACAAATACTCTGGAGTATATTTAAGAACCGAGGGGGTAGTGCACAACCGCATGGGAGACTCAGCCCGGTCATTGCGCCGCATTAATAGTGAGTAATGAGAAGTGAAATTATAAGCCCCACCTTTCCCACTGTAAGTTGCTCTGAAGAAGCAACCATCAATATGATCTTCTTTGAATCCGCTCATACTACTCCATCTATCACTGTTTATACAGCACGCTTCAGAAAAAAGAAAAAAAATCTATGGGACCAAGGCGACTAGCGATCGGCCTGAAAAATAGCATTGGTGGTTATAGCATGGCGTCTATTACTAGAGGGAATAATGTGTACACACATGCATGCACTTGCTCCACTCCGTAGTAGTACAGTACATGGAGAGAAAATTGTGGACTTGATTGCGGTTACCACGCCCTAATTAATTGAGCATTAAACCAAACGCATCTAAAGTCTCTCTAGTGGTGGAAATGCATTAAAAGAAATGCATCATAATGAAGTGCGCCCTGTAAACTGTGACAGAGGGACGAGTAGTATGAAGGTGCAAAACCAAGTACGCGTATGGCCAGTCGGTCAACGCACGTCCTCTTGGCATATCACTGACATGTGGGACAGGAGTGTGAGCAAACCGATCTCAATTGACGGCAAAGAGCCAACCCGCCGTTCCTTGAGAGAGACGAGGGGGCTGTTTGGTTCTCAGCCTAAGGTTGCCACGTCTAACCTTAGTCATGCCACAACACCTTAGGCATATGTTTGATTTATTGCCACACTTGTGGCTTGCCACACTTTTCTAGTTATACGGCCCACAAGTCATAGGCTCAAATTTTTGCCAAATCTTGCCACACTTGTGGTGGCCATTTTGTTAGCCACACTTTTTGTGGCAGCCACAGTTTGCCTAAGATTAGTTGTGGCAAAGTTAGTCATGAACCAAACAAGCCCGAGGAGCGAGAACACACAGACGGGCTCGCACGGAGGCCAAGATATATTCGAGCATGGTTGGTTGATCGATATCATTCATTACATGTTGGGCTGCCGTTTTCTGCCCTTCTCCGGAATAAACGTGTACTTTATCAGAGATAAAAAAAATGAGAGTACAAACGCTCCACCACGCGGTTCTAGTAGTAGTACTACTCGTACTACTGCGCTTGGCTCTTCGCCTCTTCGTGAAGTCGAACAATGATGGTACTCCGCATGTTGGGTACTACAGTGTATGCCTCTCACAATCTGACACTGAATGGACTGATGCATGTCCACCAAGGGTAGGTTGCATTAGTCAAAAGGCGTAAGCGAGCTTCACCTTGTCCTACAAGCTTCTCCTCATTCTGCGAGTTGACGGGACACACCAAAAAGTAGTGCTAGTCCATACTCCCTCCTTTCCGGTTAATATGGCTTCGAAACTACTACGCAGACGATACTTGTTCGGACGAAAGCTGGACGATGGTGAATCCATTGGCATGTCGTAGTTTTCTCATAGGCATGGACGGCTTGATTAGCACTGTCGTGCAAGAATCGTGCACCATGAGTCGTCTGCATAGCAGCGCTCATATGGCTTAATCTTTTTTGCGGGTAAATGAGAGAGCTATATTCATATATAAGCATTCTTAGGACGATCAGCCAAGACACTGGTCACTAGGAAGCAAGGTACCCCGCAAAGAAAGAAGTAGGAAGCGAGGTGTTTCATCAAGCCAGCTCTCGGCCACATTCAAAGTGCAGCAAGCACAGTTCGCACAAAGATGCGCCGCAAGGTTTGCTAACCTGTTTACATGCTGAATAACAAAAAAAGAGGAAATATTACCGAGCGCTACTATTTGTAACAGGATATGAGCCAGAATTAAGCGATAATTGTGGCGAGTGTTCCATGCAATCAATTTCCATTATCACATGCGAGAACCCTCGAAGAGAACCAAATGTGTTGAAGATTGCTTTATCACATTTTAAAATTATAATAAGAGTGCAGACACTCCTCCATACGGTTCGTACTAGTATAGTACGTACCTTTATAGACTATAGTAGTAGTACTAGTAAACTTTGCGCTTGGCTGTTTGCCTATTCGGGAAGTCGAACAATAATAGCACTAGTAGTAGTATAGTGTATGCTTCTAGCAATCTGACACCGAATTAACTGTTGCACGTCCACCGCCTGAGCGAGGGAGAGCTTGCATTAGTCAAAAGTTTCTCCTTGTCCTGCGAGCCACTGCGCGCAAGCTTCTCCCGTCCTGCAACCTTCTCCTCATTTGGCAAGTTGACGGGACACATCAAAGTAATGCTAGTCCATACTGCCTCCTCTCCGGTTAATATGGCTTAATTTCAAATGAGATAAATACACTGTCTATCACTATATATTTGTAAAAATACGGTCAATGGACTTCATAATACACTCATTGCACTCAATATATATATTTTCCGGTGTTTATATGGTCACTAGCTCACTCTGACTGAGTATGTGTGTGCATGCACGTGTAGGTTGAGCACTTGAGTGTGACCGTGTGCGTTCCGTCGTGTGCTCGGACATGCATGCATCAGGGCGTCGCGCGCATTTTTGCGTCCATGTGTACGTGTGATTGTTGCATACACGTAGGGGGAGTACGTGTAGGGGCCACTAAGGAGCAGTCAAATCACACAGTAAGTTAGTCGGAAGAAGCAACCATCATTTCACTCTTGAATGACACGTACGCAATATAAAATGGTTGATATGGAGAGAAAAAGAAAACCACTATATATACACTAGCAGGAGCCTAAGCTACAAGCCTGCTTGCTTAGGTTGCTCTCTTCACAAGCATAGAACGACGAGCCTGATCCCGCAGCTGGGGGAAGGGAACAATGTTCTGTGTAGACGCGGTCGACATTGGCGAGGGAGAAAACCCACAGTCGGTGCGTCCCAATCGGGGGTCACCGCGGTATGGGCCGATGCCGCGTCCCAACCGCCCTTCTAGCTACAGCCCGACGTCCCAGGCAGTCCATCTTCCTTTTGGAGCTGGCTTGCTCCACTGCTGTAGCTCCATCTCCATGTCGATCTTTCTCTACTTCTACTGGCTTCTACTTGTGGTGAGTTTATGTCTCATGAACTAGTGCTAGTACTATTATTCTAATCACACTTCTTCAATATCGTTGCCATCAGGGATGCTCAGGTCGATTTTAGTGGAACTGCACAAAAGCATCGTATGATCCGAGGGTCCCAGCCGTCTTTCCTTCGACAGGTTCTACCTGGCCAGGAAATTAAATCATGTTTAGGGTTTAGGGTTTAAGTCGTAGTGACCCCATCAGTAGTTTTTCTTTTGTACACGCTCTCACAACTTTTTTCTTTAGTTGTGAAGTAAATATTGGCTATGATCCGTGAATCATTGAGATGCATCAACATGTGTGTTAGTTTTTCTTTGTATTTGATGGAATTTTGTAATGGGGCAACCTTGGAATAGGAATGAAAATGGAGTGGAAATTTTCCATTTTTCCGGAGGAAAAATGGAAATGGAGAGAAACCAACGTTTCGTTTCGTTGGATCGTGCCATCGAGCAAAACCAACGTTTAAATCACATCTGTCGTGTTCGTGTCTCACCCTCCTCCATGGCTCGACCCCACACGGTCGCTCGGCATGCCACTCACCGCAAACCGAGTATACGATAACTTTCCCGCCTGCTTGTCGATGGATCGCGCCATGGAGTACTAGCACTACTGGAAGAGATTGACGAGTTGGGGGAGGACAGCTAGCTGTAGCACGGACTCCCAAGAACTTTTTACATGCATGTTGTAGCGGGCTATTGCGACCTTTGAACGCGGAGCAACCGTGTGCACCCAGAAGCGGCGCGGGCGACGCTCTCTCGGCCGGCGCGCCGCTTCAATGCCGGCGCCAGTGAGAGGCCGCGTCTGCTCTGGCCGAGCATGAATGCGGCACTGACTATTTCGGGCGGGAAGCATGCGCGGGTGATGAAGAGGGTTCGGGTTGGTCAGGACCGGCCGTGGCAGCGGTCCGGACGTGCACAAACAAGAGATGTTGTACGATAATATTGTTGCGTATATAATTAACAACGTAAATAATCTGCCAGTTGGACAAATATGATTGGAGATGGAGATGGAAATGGAATTTTACGTAAACACGGATATGCATGTCTATGTCTATGTGTGTGTGCGCGACGACTCTTGTGACCTGGAAGCGGGGGCGTGTTTTTGATCGAGTTTTGTTTCTTGGTACGTTAGAAAATCAGTTTGTCTAATTCACATCTAGATGTTATTTAAGGATATCACATCTAAGCTCCCACAAGTACATAATGTAGCAACAAGAAACAAAAAAACTAGGAAAAAAAATAGACCACAAATAGAGTGGACATCAACTTAGGTTTTGCACTCTCCACACGCTCGCTGCACTACATATATGTTACACGCTGGAGGCTCAGCGTTCATTTGCTAGGGTTTGCTATATTCACAGTCTCTCACCCTCTCTTCACCAGATCTAAACAAGACTGCGTTGGCCTCTTCTCTCTCTCCCCTCCTCATAGCTGGTGAAGGAGGCGTCTGTATCCCGTCGCACCAGGAAGGGGAGGAGGTGCAGCGTTCACTCTATTGCCTTCGGCGAGGGAGGCAATCCACTGCCAGCTACGTTGTTCTCTTTCACCCAACGCCTATGCGGGAGGGCCACCGACCCCTTCTTCCTTGCTTCCGTACATAGTGTGGGCAGATCCGGTCTCCGCCGCACGCCTTGCCACATCCCGACGACCCTAAGGTATAAGTTTCTTTGAAACCGTCGTTGCTCTAGCTGCATGTGGATCTTTTTCTAGCTGTAGTCGAATCTAGGTCTTGGTTCAAAGAGGAAAGAATGGTGCGGTGGGCTGGAGCAAGAATCTAGGACGTGATTCAATGAGGAAAGGAGGGGCGGAAAGTAGTATAGACTGGCTATCCAGCCGCTTTGTAGGTCGAAAAGGGAAAAAGGGGGTAACCCAGTACACACATCTGTAAGGAACCGATCTATTTGTTGAAAAGGGAAAGAAACTGGGGGGTCGGGTAGTTTGTGCAGGACTAGATTTGCTGCCCTCACATAGGAAGAAGGTTCAAAGAGAACAAATATGGGACCAGCGCATATATGCTGCTTAGCTACATACTCTGCATCACCCATTTATACATGTGGATGCACATGGTGCTGGCATGTCCCATACAACTATTTTGCTGTTGTTAATCTAAGAATGCCGCCGGAAAATTGAAGCAATGCCACTGTTAAAAGTAAATTACATTTTTTAACGAATGTTGTTTCAAGAAAATGTCTCTGTTAATATGAATCAATGCAACCGTTTTAGAAATGCTACTGTCCTACTTTGTTTTCCATCCAAGATAAGTTAGATGCTTCTTTCTGTCACCGTTTGTTTCATCCTCCTTTATCGGCAAGTAATTGTTTCCTTTTTTGCCTCTGTAAAAATAGGGGTATCGATTCAACTTGTTGCTATTGCAACATTTTGCTTCGCTACTCGAAACACTTATGTTTTAAGAGTGTTTTGTGCAGTTCAACTTGAATGTCACACCGGTGACTTTGCTTAATTTTGGTGGAACTGCACAAAAGGAGATCGAGATTTGTTTCCAGTCTTCGTATCGATTCAACTTGTTGCTATTGTGACATTTTGCTTCGCTACGCGAAACACTTTGCTTGATTTCAGTGCAACTGTACAAAACGAGATTGGATTTCCTATTCGTGTTGGCAGATTCGTATTTTATCTTGTCCGTCTCATGAAAGGTCAGTACAGGCCTTCATCCACATGATTGTGTAGTGTGCTTTGAGATGTTGTGCTACTTGTATTGGTACTGTTTTAAATAAATGTTGAATTGAAGCTATTGTATTGCTGTCTTTTCCCATTAAGTAGTGAACAAAAATGGGACCAACCCAGACATGATGCTTGTTGCTTTGTTACAACAAACTCTGCCTCACCCCCTTTATAAGTAGATGGAAGCACAAACTGTTGTTGTGCCCACTCTCCCCTGGAACTGTTTATGCTTTTCGTTAATCTAATGCCGTTGGTAAAATTAAGCAATGCCACTCTCAGAATTAATTAACTACTGAATCTTAGTTCAAAACTGCAACACTTGTTAGGAATGGTACTATCCTGCTTTGTAGTTCTTTCTACATATTTAACCAAGGTATTGTTAAGATAATGTCTCTGTTAAAATGAATCAGTTGCATTGTTTTAGGAATGGTACTTTTCTGCTTTGTCATTCTTTATACATGTTGAAACAAGGCATTGTTAAGATAATATCTCAGTCAATATGAATGAATCACACTGATGGAGAATTGCTACTCTCCTGCTTTGTTTCCCATTAAGATAAAGTAGATCAGTAGATGCTTTTCTTCTGGGAGTACAAGTCATCAACCGTTATTTCTCAGTAATTGTTTCCCTTATACCTATTGTTGCTTACAGGGATATCAAAATTAAGGCTCGGTTTTATTCCGACTTCAATTTTAGTTGAACTGCACATAAGGAGCCAATGTGTCCAAGGCAAACTGCTGCATTACTTGGTCCAGTTGGTCGTTCCACTTTGCAGAAAGAAGTAGTCACTGTTTGTGCTACATTACAAAAGGAATGACCGAGAAGCTTTACGGAGTATTATTAGACACCGGTGACATGACTAGTCTACAGAGACCATTGGCAATTTAACAACACGTGGAGTGCCCTGGGCAAAAAGTGCCCAAACAAGTACAAGAAGCTACGACAGGACGATCATAGGCATTACATATTTTGAATGGGAAAAGCTTGTCAAAGTTTAATCGTTGTTGTTAGCAAGAAGACGTTAGTTTAATATATTGGAATTGGAAAACGTTGTCAAAATTTGCTCATTGATGTTAGCCAGAAGACATGCATTTGATATTTTTTGAGTGGGACGCCCTTGCTGTGAGCAGCATCGAGTGTTTTTTCCTATTCCCGTGTTTAGTTTAGAAGTAAATATTTACTCTGCTAAGATATTCCCGTGTTAACAGTTTGTTCTGAATATTGATTATGTAATGCCAGGCCTTGTGTTTGATTGCAAAGTTGAGCTTGGAATGTTGTGGCATGCGGCATCACGATCTATTCACCGTGCCTCCTGAGAATAATGCTTCGTATTGTTTTGCATGTAGATCTAATGCCAGTGATTTGCTTGTTAAGAAGATCATCCTCTTCTGTTGTTTCCGTGCTTAAGAAGTTCATCGTCTGATGTTTCATTCATAGGCCGTGAAACCATATGATCTTCCGACCAACTCATGATATTAGGCCGTGATTGGATCGTCATTTTCCAACCAAAACCGTTTGTAAAACCGACGCTTGTAAATTAAAGCAGATGGTCTCGGGCGAAGGCGCTTGGTTGGTCGATTTCGACTAGTAAAATATCGGAAGTACTTCACACACGATAAAAACGCTGAACGACACTCGGACGATTGCTAATCCAGTCGTTAGCTGCTGTTTCAGCCTTGCCCATGGATGGCATGATATGCACGTTGTGCATGTATCGTCTGGTAATGTCGTCCATATAGCAGTGCTCGTAAAATATACACTGGTCTCTCAAATTACACACGTAACCCGCTGGTTTTACTTATAGACCTCGGGCCCTCAGTTTCATTACTCTTGTATTTTACGCGTTGTTTCCGATGACGAGTAAATTACACTTGTATGTTAATACATGTTTGAAATAAACCAGAGCTCCCAAGCGCGGCCTTACCGTTTCATGCCGTCTCATTTTCTCGAAGGTGCTCATAGGTGTTCGATGATCCTGGCTTCCTGAATGAGCAGCGGGTGATGTATCAGACCATCCGTAGGGCCCGCGAGGCCCTCTTCGTTGTCCTTCGAGTTGTTGCACTCGCCGTGCTGCCGAGCATTGTTAACATCATCAACGAACATGAGGATTCAGGAGATGACTTTATTTTGATTGGATGACACTAGGGACCCACTAGGGCCATAATCGTACGTACGCAAGTGCCTCCTTATTATGTACAAACATCTTTTTCTTTCTCCTGGTTTCCTGACATCATGGTCCCACACAATTGTCAACCTATGTAGTCAATATAAATGAGAGAATTGCACAAGGTGCGGCCGACAGCTGGGACCAAGCAGCTCGAGCAGTATTTGTGTTTTTGAGGCGTGAGCACTGCAGAGTTTTTCTTGGCGATGATTTCGTTGTTGTTCAGAGGAGAGCAGGGTATTAACTGGGCGGGCTGTGGCCCGTCTAGCCCAGGCTAGATATCCAGCCCAGATACTAATTTTTTCAAGATGAAAATGGCTAGCCCAGCTATACGTCTTTTTGAGGAATACCCAGGCAAGGCCAACTTGTTATTCTCTGCCCCACTGGGCTGCAAATCTTTCCTAGGAGGGATGCATTAGGCTTAACAGGAAAATGGGCTTTAAAAAATAATAAATGAGATGTAATTATAAAAACTAGGCAGTAACTATAAAAAAATGCACCAAACACGAAGTTAGTTTATAAAATATTATTTATGGATTTTGAAAATCTTTTCATTGTTGCGTGCGCAATGTTTCGTTGGATTTTTACGTAATACAAATTTATATTTAATCTGACTAGAAATTTCGGGATAAAAATATTTCGGATCCCATCAAAATGTGGGAAATTTTATTGAATTCTATCTTCAATGGTTGGTTGAAATTATTAATTGTTGTCCTAGCTAGAAAATGGGATGTACTTTTAACAAACTGTAAATGGGCTGTTGTAAATTCCATTAGAATTCAAAAATGGGTTGTACATTCTTACAAAACGCAAATGGGCTATAAGTTCTCTGCCACACACTTGTGGGCCTACTAAGTGATGCGTCCCCTAAAAAAAATAAGTTGACGCGTATGCAAGGCTTTGTCAACTTATTATAGTCAACACACGGTTCTAGCAGCAGTGGCCGTTGGATGTCTGTCCAACGGATGTCGGGCTTCTTCTTCAATCTCGGATATTCTTAGCTTCGGCCGCAAAAAAATGATTCCTCCCCCTGACATCTGGGGCGCACCGTTTCGGAGGCTGACCTGTGGGCCTACTAAGTTGGAGAGTACCAAGGGCTTTGTCAACTTAGTCAATATAAACGATTCTAGCTTCAGTGACCGTACGATGTCCATTCAACGGCCGTAGTGCTTCTTCAACCTCTGGTCTTCTTGGTCCAGCCGCCCAAAGCAGCGTGGGTCGTGCCGCCTGCTCCTGCCTCCCGTGGCCGGCTGTGCTGACGCGGAGGCCTCACCGCCCCCATACTACTCCCACCGCTGGCCAGTCCATCCCTCCACTCACCCACACCCCCTGTTATTCTGCGGCGAAGGCAGCCTCACACCGCAGCCGAACCAGTGAACACTTGAACTCCTGTCCGCATGGGCATCCACTGCCGCATCTTGCTCGGCTCCGTGTCGTCCCCTTCCTAGGCCTCGCCGTCGTCCACCACCATGGTGCTCTCGGCGCGGCGTGGTCAAGGTGGTCAACGACTGACTTCCATCGGAAGAGTACTATATGTGGAGAGGCTGATAGTTGGGTCCACGGCAGCCGCAAGGAAGTGCCTCCTTATTACGCGGAAAATAATTATTCCTCCACCTGACAGCGGGGACCCATCGGACGGGCCACCAGTATTTTGCGAAAAAAATCGTTTCCCCCTGACTGCTGGGACCCACCGGACGGGCCACCATATTTCGCGAAAAAATGCCCCCTCGCTCTTAGCTCGGACCCATCGGAAGTGCCTCCTTATTACACACAAAAGAAATGAATGCTCCCCTGGCTAGTTGGGACCCACCTTGGTGGGAGGCTGACTTGTGGGCCTACTAAGTTAACGGGGACGAAGGGCTTTGTCAACTTAGTCAATATGAACGATTCTAGCTCCAGTGACCGTACGATGTCCATCCAACGGCCGTAGTGCTTCTTCAACCTCTGGTCTTCTTGCTCCAGCCGCCCAAAATAGCGCCGGTCGTGCCGCATGCTCCTGCCTCCCGTGGCCGACTGTGCTGCCGCAGAGGCCTCACCGCCCCCTACTATTCCCACCGCTGGCCAGGCCCTGCGGCGACGGCAGCCTCACACCGCAGCCGAACCAGTGAACCCTTGTACTCCTCTCTGCGCGGGCTTCCACTGCCGCGTCTTCCCCGGCTCCGTGTCGTCCCCTTCCTAGGCCTCGCCGTCGTCCACCGCCGTGGTGCTCTCTGCGCGGCGTGGTCAACATGGTCAAGGAATGACTTCCATCGGAAGAGTACTGTACGTGGAGAGGCTGACAGCTGGGTCCACAGCCACAACCCAGTTTTTTTGTGATTTGCCAAGTAAGTCACTTTGTCATGCCTGTTGGGCTGCAAATCTTTCAAGACGAGGAGAGCTTTCATTCGGCTGGCCGAGAAAATGGCCCATTAGTAATGAGAAATGGGTTGTACATTTTTAAAACACGTTAAACCGGCAATTAGTTTCAAATATCTTTTTGTCATTTCAAGATTTTAAATTACATTATTTTTTATGCATGGAGAATTTGTTGGATTTTATATTGATATACATTTATTTTTAGAATCAGTTTGAATGTGAGTCGAAATTTCGGGATTAAAAACAGTTCAAACCGCACCGAAATATGCAAAATTTCATATACTTTTTTAACCGTAGCCACAATATGGGCTGTAATGCTAACAAAAAGAATATGGGCTCCAAAAAAACCTTAAGAATTAGCAAATGGGCTATAAATTATTAGAAATAATGGCAGATGGGCTGTATGCTGTTTTCCACAGATTTGAGGCTTTCCTAAAAAAAGGTTGACACACAAGCACTGACTGTTGGATGTCCATCCAACGGCCGTCGTGCTTCTTCAATCTCTGCCCTTCCTGCTCCAGCCGCTCAAACAAGCGCCGGCGGGACTGCCTGCTCCCTCCTCCTCGTGGCCGGCTGTGCTGCCGCGCAGGCCTCACCGCCCCATCGTACTCCCATCGATGGCCTAGCCATCCCTCTACTCACCCACACTTGTTGTTATTCTCCGGCGATAGCAGATGAACCAGTAAACCCTCGTACAGTCGTACTCCCCTCCGCGTGGGAAACAACTGCCGAGTCTACCCTGCCTCCGTATCGTCCCCTTCCTAGGCCTCGCCGTCGTCCACCGCCGTGGTGCTCTCGGCGCGGCGTGTCAATGTGGTCAACGACCGACTTCCATCGGAAGAGTACTATGCATGGAGACGCTGACAGCTGGGTCCACGACCGCAGCAAGGAAGTGCCTCCTTATTACGTGCAAAATAATTATTCCTCCACCTGACAACGGGGACCCACCGGACGGGCCACCGTATTTCGTGAAAAAAATGTTTCCCCTCTGACTGTTGGGACCCACCAGCTACACCTTCGCATGCAAGGAAGTGCGTCCGGGCAAAAAAACAAAACGATTCGCCCCCCTGACTGCTAGGACCCACCAGCTACATCTTCGCACGCAAGGAAGTGCCTGACAGTCGGGACCCACCTGGTTGAAGCGTACGTAGCGTTCTCATTCTGGTCGCGAACGTGTACATACATATATACTGGTGGATGTAGAGGCGCGCACGTGTCGTAGTAGAGGTGCGCACGTAGCATGTACATGTACGTACAGCGGCGAGGGTGCAAGAAAGAAAATACGGCCACATATGTGTACATACGGGCGGGGTCTCGAACGCCTACTCGCGCATACGTACGGCGAGGGCTCGTTGACAAGGCTGGGTCGGAACGGAGAAACAGCATCGTCGTCGTGTTCATGGGGAGGCAACGGAATGCGTCGTGTTCATGGGGAGGCAACGGAATGCGTCGTGTTCATCGGGAGGCAACGGAACGCGTGGGAGCCAACCAACTGGGTCAGAACGGAATGCATGGTCGTGTTCATTAGGAGGGCTTGGATGGAACATGCGATGGAAACGAGGCCTGGCGTACCGCAGAACAGAGGAAACGGCCTTGTGTTCAACCGGCCACGTTCGAAACTGGATCCTGTTCATCGGGAGGGGTGTGGTGTACCGCAAAACAGACAAAACAGACCTCCTACGGTCGAAACGGGGGTCATGTTGATCGGGAGGGGTGTGGCATACCGTAAAACGGACAAAACGGACTTGTGTTGGAGCGCTACGGTCGAAACGGGGGTCCTGTTCATCGGGTGGGGTGTGGTGTACCGCAAAACGGGACTCCACGGGATACTGTTCATCTCCATCGTCGACCTCCTCCAGCCTCCACGGGCTCCTATTCATCCAGCCTCCAACACGCGCTACTCCACCGGCTACTATTCAACCACCCCTCCACCGTCTACTGTTCATCCAGCCCTCCACACCACGGGGTCCTGTTCAACCACCCCTCCACGGGCACCCCTCCACCGTCTACTGTTCATCCATCCCTCCACACCACGGGGTCCTGTTCATCCAGAGGCAACACCACCGCTCACTGTTCATCCACTCCCTCCCCCCCCCCCCGCACAAAGCTCACTGTTTGATACGTCTCCGCCGTATCTACTTTTCCAAACCCTTTTGCCCTTGTTTTGGACTCTAACTTGTATGATTTGGATGGAACTAACCCGGACTGACGCTGTTTTCAGCAGAATTGCCATGATGTTGTTTTATGTGCAGAAAACAAAAGTTCTTGGAATGACCTAAAACTCCATGGAATACCTTACAATAAATAATAAAAAATCCTCGCCAAAGATGAAGACCAGGGGGCCCACACCCTTCTCACGAGGGTGGGGGGCGCCCCCCCCCTAGGGCGCGCCCCCTACCTCGTGGGCCCCCTGGAGACCCCCCCCCCCGACTCCAACTCCAACTCTATATAACTACTTTCGGGTTGAAAAAAATAGGAGAGAAGAAATCATCGCGTTTTACGATATGGAGCCACCGCCAAGCCCTAAAACCTCTCGGGAGGGCTGATCTGGAGTCCGTTCGGGGCTCCGAAGAGGGGGATTCATCGTCGTCGTTATCATCAACCATCCTCCATCACCAATTTCATGATGCTCACCGCCGTGCGTGAGTAATTCCACTGTAGGCTTACTGGACGGTGATGGGTTGGATGAGATTCACCATGTAATCGAGTTAGTTTTGTTAGGGTTTGATCCCTAGTATCCACTATGTTCTGAGATTGATGTTGCTATGACTTTGCTATGCTTAATGCTTGTCACTAGGGCCCGAGTGCCATGATTTCAGATCTGAACCTATTATGTTTTCATCAATATATGAGAGTTCTAGATCCTATCTTGCAAGTCTATAGTCACCTATTATGTGTTATGATTCGTTAACCCCGAAGTGACAATAATCGGGATACTTACCGGTGATGACCATAGTTTGAGGAGTTCATGTATTCACTATGTGCTAATGCTTTGTTCCGGTTCTCTATTAAAAGGAGGCCTTAATATCCCTTAGTTTCCGTAAGGACCCCGCTGCCACGGGAGGGTAGGACAAAAGATGTCATGCAAGTTCTTTTCCATAAGCACGTATGACTATATTCGGAATACATGCCTACATTACATTGACGAATTGGAGCTAGTTCTGTGTCACCCTATGTTATGACTGTTACATGATGAACCACATCCGGTATAATTATCCATCATTGATCCAATGCCTACGAGCTTTCCATATACTTGTTTACGCTTATTTACTTTCCCGTTTCTATTGTTACAATCACTACAAAACACCAAAAACATTACTTTGCTTTCATTACTCTTTTGTTACCGTTACCATCACTATCATATTACTTTGCTACTAAACACTTTGCTGCAGATACTAAGTTTCCAGGTGTGGTTGAATTGACAACTCAACTGCTAATACTTGAGAATATTCTTTGGCTCCCCTTGTGTTGAATCAATAAATTTGGGTTGAATACTCTACCCTCGAAGGCTGTTGCGATCCCCTATACTTGTGGGTTATCAAGACTAATTTCTGGCGCCGTTGCCGTGGAGCATAGCTCTATTCTTTGAGTCAGTTGGGATTTATATCTGCTGGACACTATGAAGAACTTGAGAGATCCAAAAACCAAGATCTATCCCTCAACTACGAGGGGAGGTAAGGAACTGTCATCTAGCTCTGCATTTGATTCACCTTCTGTTATGAGTAAGCTTGCGACACCTACACCTGCTTCTGCTATTCGTTCTGATATGTTGCATGTTATTGATGATGCTACTTCTGCTATGCATGATACTTATGATGAAACTACCTCTATGCATGATACTACTATGCCACTTAGTGATTTTCTAGAGGAACGACTTACTAGGGCTAGAGATATTGAAAATATTGAATCTGATTATGAAGATGAAAGTGATGATGAAGAATCACTTGTTATTCCTGAGGGTTATTTATTTGATCAAGATGCTTCTTTAGCTATTTTAGCTTCCAAAGATAGATATGAACTCAAAAGGTTATTAGCTAAATGGAATAAGCAATCTCCAAATGCTAGGATGAGACCCGACCCTGCTTTTGCTACTTCACCTATATATGTTGCTGATAAGGATTATGAATTCTCTGTTGATCCTGATATAATTACTTTGGTTGAATTTGATCCTTTTCATGGCTATGAATCTGAAACTGTTGTAGCACATCTTACTAAATTAAATGATATAGCCACCTTGTTCACTAATGATGAGAGATCTCGCTACTTTTATATCCTTAAAATATTTTCGTTCTCATTAAAGGGTGATGCTAAGATATGGTTTAATTCTCTTGATCCTGGTTGTGTGCGTAGTCCCCAGGATATGATTTATTACTTCTCTGCTAAATATTTCCCTGCTCATAAGAAACAAGTTGCTTTAAAGGAAATATACAACTTTGTGCAAATTAAAGAAGAGAGTCTCCCACAAGCTTGGGGGAGGCTTCTCAAGTTACTTAATGCTTTGCCTGATCATCCTCTTAAGAAAAATGAAATACTTGATATCTTTTATAATGGACAAACCGATGCTTCTAGAGATTACCTGGATAGTTGTGCTGGTTCTCTTTTCAGGGAAAGAACACCGGATGAAGCTGAAATCTTATTGAATAATATGTTGACAAATGAAAATAATTGGGCACCTCCTGAGCCAGCTCTTGAGGCGGCTCCTGCTCCAATTAATGATCCTATTCCTAAACCAACTCCGAAGAAGAGAGGTGTTCTATTTCTCAGTCCTGAAGATATGCAAGAGGAAAAGAAATCTATGAAAGAAACAGGTATTAAAGCTGAAGATGTTAAGAATTTACCTCCTATTGAAGAAATACATGGTCTTAATTTACCGCCTGATGAAGAAATATATGATCTTAACCCTTTATTTATTGAATAACCTCCAGACCTCGATAACCCGACACAGGTAGTAAAGATAAATTCTCTCTATAGATATGATAAAGCGGAAATCCCTCCTACTAAAATTGCTAGTCAATGCCTGGATGAGTTTGATAATTTTATGTTTAAGCAAGAAGACTTCAATGCTTATTTTGATAGACAATTAAAACAAGATGCTGATATGATTAAATACTTGGGTGATTATATGGCTAATATTAGAGGTGCACTTAAACTTGTTAGCAAACATGCTTCTATGGTTACCACTCAAGTAGAACAAGTACTTAAAGCTCAAAAGGAATTGCTCAATGAGATGAATAGTAAGAAAACTGATTATCTATTAAAGTGGCTACTAGAACTGGTAGAATGACTTAGGAACCTTTGTATCCTGAAGGCCACCCTAAGAGAATTGAGCAAGATTCTCAGAGAAATAATATTGATGCACCTAGTTCTTCTAAAAAGAAGAAAAAGAAAAATGATAGAACTGTGCAAACTTCTAGTGAACCTATTGCTGAACCACCTGATAATCCAAATGATATCTATATTTCTGATGCTGAAACACAATCTGGTAATGAACATGAACCTAATGAAAATGTTAATGATGATGTTCATAATAATGCTCAACCTAGTAATGATAATGATGTAGAAATTGAACCTGCTGTTGATCTTGATAACCCACAATCAAAGAATCAACGTTATGATAAGAAAGACTTTGTTGCTAGGAAACATGGTAAAGAAAGAGAACCTTGGGTTCAGAAACCCATGCCTTTTCCTCCCAAACCATCCAAGAAAAAGGATGATGAGGATTTTGAGCGCTTTGCTGAAATGATTAGACCTATACTTTTGCGTATGCGATTGACTGATATGCTTAAAATGAATCCTTATGCTAAGTACATGAAAGATATTGTTACAAATAAAAGAAAGATACCGGAAGCTGAAATTTCCACCATGCTTGCTAATTATACTTTTAAGGGTGTAATACCAAAGAAACTTGGAGATCCAGGAGTACCTACTATACCATGCTCCATTAAAAGAAACTATGTTAAAACTGCTTTATGTGATCTTGGAGCCGGTGTTAGTGTTATGCCTCTCTCTTTATATTGTAAACTTGATTTGAATAAGTTGACACCTATTGAAATATCTTTGCAAATGGCTAATAAATCAACTGCTATACCTGTCAGCATTTGTGAGGACGTGCCTGTTGTGGTTGCAAATGTTACTATTTTAACAGACTTTGTTATTCTTGATATTCCCGAGGACGATAGTATGTCTATTATTCTTGGAAGACCTTTTCTTAATACTGCAGGGGTTGTTATTGATTGCAACAAAGGCAATGTCACTTTTCATGTTAATGGTAATGAGCATATGGTACACTTTCCGAGAAAACAACCTCAAGTTCATAGTATCAATTTTATCGAAAAAATTCCATCCATTATATTTGGAGGTTTTGAATTTCCTCTTCCTACTGTCAAGAAGAAATATGATATACTTATTATTGGGGATGTGCATATCCCTGTTGAGGTAACCTAGTGTTATTCAAAATTTCTCCGGTTTCATGTTAATTGGAATGAGTTTGTTAACAAGACTTGATCAACCTTGTTAGTGGATTCCTTTTGACAAGCATGAGATGGATGAAACTAGAAGCACAACCTTCTGTACCCCACTTTTACTTTCTGTTATTTAGTTGAAATAAAGTAAAAATAAATAATTTTCTCTCTATTATCTGATTATCCGTGCAAATATAAAAATACCTCGAAAATAAAAGTTCTCCAAATGCCCTAAAAATTAAATATGATTTTTTCTAGAATATTTGAGGATTTATGGAACAAAGAACACACTAGGGGGGCCAACCACCTTGCCACGAGGGTGGAGGGCGCGCCCACCCCCCTAGGGCGCGCCCCCTGCCTCATGGGCCCACGGTGGCCCTCCTCCACTTATTCTTTCAGCCACACACTTCATCTTCCTCCCCCAAACACGAAAAACCAACTCAAACCCGAGTCCAAGCTCGTTTTGCTGCCATTTTCGATCTCCTTGATCAAAGCACCTCTCACAAAATTGCTTGGGGAGATTGTTCCTTGGTATGTGACTCCTCCATTGGTCCAATTAGTTTTTGTTCTAGTGCTTTATTCATTGCAATTTTTTGCTGCTTAGGTGACCCTGTTGTTGAGCTTGCATGTCAAATTTATATGGTCAAAAGTAGTTTTGATGCATGATATAGGCCCTAGGCACTTGTAGGAGTAGTTTCTATCAATATTATTGAGTTTGGTTTACTTTTATTTTGAAGTTACTAAAAATTTCAGAATTTTCCAGAAAATGATGAGGAGATTATTGAGGGGCTCATCGAGCCAAAGCTCGAAGGAAAAGGCACCGAAGCCTAAGTATAATTTGCCGCGCACCGCGGAGGTTCGGGCGTGTGAATGGCCTTCCGAGGATTTCTTGAGAGCAGCCGGGATTTATGAAGATTTTCATGAGTTGGCTCATAATGCAGGCCTCACCACTTTCCTCCACGACCAATGCGATCAGTATCTCTTGCTCACAAATACCTTTGTGCAAAACTTTCATTTTCATTCTAGGAACTCACCACCTACGGTGGAGTTTCATTTATATGGTGAGCATAAGGAGATGTCACTTTATGATTTCTGTCGGATTTGTTTAGTCCCTTTTGGGGGCAAGACAGAAGAACCACATCATGATGATGTGGAGGGATTTATTAATACTGTCACTGTAGGGGAAACTAGGAAGGTTTCCGATGCACGAATCACTAGCATACATTTTCCTGTCTTACGTTACTTTGCCTTATTTGCTAGTCGTTGCTTAATTGGTCGCGGAAACTGTGGAAACCTTAGTATCCCTGATATTATTATTTTGCTGCAAGGTTTATACAGTGATAACACTTTTAGTATGGGCTGCATTATTGCTAGACGCTTAAGTATGAACCGTACTAAGGGTCCCATCTTTGGAGGAATCTATGCTACACGCCTAGCTGCACATTTTAACATTCCTATTAGGCATGCTAAGAATGAAGAAAAAGTGCTGCCTCGTGTTTATTTGGATTATAAAAGTATGGTGGCACATGATTTTATTGTTAAGAATAGGGCAGGAGAGCTTAAATATCAATTGTTCTTTAATAAACATCATCTTCAGACCAGTACCTTGCCTCCTCCTGCTTTGTTTGATTTGACTGTAGGCAAGTACCTTGTTCCATTGACGGCTATCCACGCCTACCGGAACCCTGCACCAGCCGAGGAGCCAGAACCGGAACCACAATTCGATCTTTCACGACAGTCTAACTATCAGTGGGATCCAGAGATGATTGCCAGCCAGTGGCAATCGGAGCCTTCTTCTTCCTCATCATAGTACGACCCCAACAACTATTATTATGGATATCAGCCAGGCCAGCCGTGGCCATAGACCAACTTAGGCCAAAAGCCTAAGCTTGGGGGAGTACGTATTTCTCACTGACATTACATTTATGTTCACACACACTCATTGCTAGATGTCGGTGCTCATACTTTTTCATTGTATCATCCATGCTAGTTTAATTTATTTTATGCTTTCTTCTTGTGTGTTTAATAAACCTTAAGAAAAAAACCAAAAAAATTAGTTGTAACTTTTAATCAGTTTAATTTCCATGCTTGTAGTAGTAATTAAAAAGAAAACCCAAAAAGATTTCATGTCTTCTTTTGCTTGTTGGGAGCTTTCCCGTGTAAATAGTTTTATTTCTTTTCTTTTCTTTGGGGGTCAGTAGGAGAAGGCCATGATTAAATTGTTGAAGTGGCTCTTATATGCATTATTATTTATCTGACAAAAGAGCCCATATTGCCTTGTCTTCTCCTGTTTATTGAATGCTCGCAAATTCTAGCTTAGTCCAATGCACGTGCACTCTTATTATTATTCACATCGTTCGGTTGTGCAAGTGAAAGGCAATTATGATGATATATGATGGACTGACTGAGATGAGAAAAGCTGGAACGAACTCAACCTCTTTTGTTTTTGTAAATATGATGAGTTCATTGTTCTTGATTCAGCTTGTTATGAATAAACATGTTTGCAATGAAAACTAGAGATCATAGTTGCTTGTGCTATGCTTGATTAGCTATGAGTTATAATGATTTACCTTGCATGCCAACATGCTATTAAAATGGTTATGGTGTGGTATGATAGGGTGGTATCCTCCTCTGAATGATTTAAGTGACTTGACTTGGCACATGTTCACGCATGTAGTTGAAACAAATCAACATAGCCTTCACGATATTTATGTTCATGGTGGATTATATCCTAATCATGCTTGCATCCAATGTTTATTAATTTTAATGCATGTACATGGCTGTTGTCGCTCTCTAGTTGGTCGCTTCCCAGTCTTTTGCTAGCCTTCACCTGTACTAAGCGGGAATACTGCTTGTGCATCCAAACTCCTTAAACCCCAAAGTTATTCCACATGAGTCCACTATATCTTCCTATATGCGGTATCTACCTGCCGTTCCGAGTAAATTTGTATGTGCCAAACTCTAAACCTTCAAATAATCATCCTCTTTTGTATGCTCGAATAGCTCACGTATCCACTAGGGCTGTCTTTATCTTCCATGTTAGGCGGGTTATTCTCAAGAGGAGTGGACTCCGCTCCTCACTCACGAGATAAAGGGCTGGTCACTGGGATGCCCAGTCCCATGCTTTATGCAAACTAAATCAAAATAATTGCAAACAAAACTCCCCCTGGGACCTGATGTATGTTGGAGGCACTCGTTGTTTCGAGCAAGCCATGGATTGATGTTTGTTGATGGAGGGGGAGTATAAACTTTACCATTCTGTTTGGGAACCACCTATAATGTGTGTAGCATGGAAGATATCACCATCTCTTGGTTGTTATGTTGACAATTAAAGTATACCACTCAAAATGTTATTCACCTCTATTTTAAAACCGAGCTCTGGCACCTCTACAAATCTCTGTTTCCTGCTGCGAAGGGCCTATCTATTTACTTTTATGTTGAGTCATCACCCTCTTATTAAAAAGCACCAGTTGGAGAGCACCGCCATCATTTGCATTCATTACTGTTAATTTATATTGGGTGTGACTATGATTGGATCTCTTTTACCATGAATTACAATGTCTAGTCAGTCCTTGATCTTTAAAGGTGCTCTGCATTTATGTTTTGCGGTCTCAGAAAGGGCTAGCAAGATACCATCTTGTTATATCATATTATCATTGTTTTGAGAAAGTGTAGTCATCCGAGATTTATTATTATGGCTTGCTAGTTGATTATTTTATTGATATGAGTAATCATGAGACCTAAGAATTATTGCAAAGGTGGTTAGTTATAATCTTTGCTGAAAACTTGAATGCTAGCTTGACATATTTACAACAAGAAGAGCAAACAGAGTTTGTAGAAGTTTTTCTTTATTTCTTTCAGTCTGTCAACTGAATTGCTTGAGGACAAGCAAGGGTTTAAGCTTGGGGGAGTTGTTACGTCTCCATCATATCTACTTTTCCAAACACTTTTGCCCTTGTTTTGGACTCTAACTTGTATGATTTGAATGGAACTAACCCAAACTAACGCTGTTTTCAGCAGAATTGCCATGATGTTGTTTTATGTGTAGAAAACAAAAGTTCTCAGAATGACATGAAACTCCATGGAATACCTTACAATAAATAATAAAAAATCCTCACCAAAGATGAAGACCAGGGGGCCCACACCCTTCTCATGAGGGTGGGGGGCGCCCCCCTAGGGCGTGCCCCCTACCTCCTGGGCCCCCTGGAGACCCCCCGACTCCAACTCCAACTCTATATAACTGCTTTCGGGGAGAAAAAATAGGAGAGAAGAAATCATCGCGTTTTACGATACAGAGCCGCCGCCAAGCCCTAAAACCTCTCGGGAGGGCTGATCTGGAGTCCGTTCGGGGCTCCGGACAGGGGGATTCGTCGCCGTCGTCATCATCAACCGTCCTCCATCACAAATTTCATGATGCTCACCGCCATGCGTGAGTAATTCCATCGCAGGCTTGCTGGACGGTGATGGGTTGGATGAGATTTACCATGTAATCGAGTTAGTTTTGTTAGGGTTTGATCCCTAGTATCCACTATGTTCTGAGATTGATGTTGCTATGACTTTGCTATGCTTAATGCTTGTCACTAGGGCCCGAGTGCTATGATTCCAGATCTGAACCTATTATGTTTTCATCAATATATGAGAGTTCTAGATCCTATCTTGCAAGTCTATAGTCACATATTATGTGTTATGATCTGTTAACCCCGAAGTGACAATAATCGGGATACTTACCGGTGATGACCGTAGTTTGAGGAGTTCATGTATTCACTATGTGCTAATGCTTTGGTCTGGTTATCTATTAAAAGGAGGCCTGAATATCCCTTAGCTTTCGTAAGGACCCTGCTGCCATGGGAGGGTAGGACAAAAGATGTCATGCAAGTTCTTTTCCATAAGCACGTATGACTATATTCGGAATATATGCCTACATTACATTGATGAATTGGAGCTAGTTCTGTGTCACCCTATGTTATGACTGTTACATGATGAACCGCATCCGGCATAATTATCCATCATTGATCCAATGCCTACGAGCTTTCCATATACTTGTTTACGCTTATTTACTTTCCCGTTGCTATTGTTACAATCACTACAAAACACCAAAAACATTACTTTGCTTTCATTACTATTTTGGTACCGTTACCATCAATATCATATTACTTTGCTACTAAACATTTTGCTGCAGATACTAAGTTTCCAGGTGTGGTTGAATTGACAACTCAACTGCTAATACTTGAGAATATTCTTTGGCTCCCTGTCGGGGAAACTGATCCACCAACACCTATGGGGACCGGGCCCCTTTCGGTTCGGAGGGGGGCGGAGGCCGTGCAAAGAGCGGATCGAGGCAGTACACGCGAGCAATTTTACCCAGCTTCGGGCCGCACGGATGCGTAAAACCCTACTGCTGCTTGTTTGTGTGTATTGAATTCTTGCTCAGGAGCGATGGACGCTGCCAGACCAAGCGTGAGAGTGTTCCTGATGTTTCGAATGAGCCGAACCCCTTCTACGTTGCGCTTGGGCCTCCTTTTATACTTTCAAGGGGTCACCGATAGGTGGCAACATAGACTAGAAGGGTAAAAATGGAAAAGGATGCGGTAGGTGCAGCTACCGCTACTGTGGACACAGTGCACCCTACCTAACTCTGACGGCAGGGGACAAGGTCATTGAATGCCCGTCTGAGTTGCCTAAACAGTGCAAAAAGTGACCGTTAGGAGCGCCACCGTTTGCCACGATGGCCTTCTCTTCATCTCCGCTTGCCACCGCGTACCCCTGGCTGCACAGGCTCCCGCCACGCGCCCCTGAGGAAGCCTCATGGCGACACGCGGGTGGGTGCGCTGGAGCGTGGGTACAGAGTGGCAGCGGGCCCCCGGCGAGTACCTTGTCGGGGTCGTCGTCTTGTCGAGTCCAGAAGCTTGTCGCTCACCGGACCTTGCCGGGACGTGCGGTGCATCGCGGCAAGTTTCTTGAAGTGCCGTGGTTGGCCTTCCCGGCAAGCTCCTCTTGCCGGGGCCTTGTCTCTTCCCGGCAAGATCCTCTTGCCGGGGCCTTGTCTCTTCATCTTGAATGCTTTGTTCTTGAATGGCTCCAAAGGAACCCACGGAGGACTCTGGCGGTCGTCCGGCAAGCCTTGCCGCGCGGCGCTGCAACTGCCCGTGCACAAGTTCGGGATACTAGGGTACCCCTACTCTAGTACACCGACAGGAGCCCCCGGGCCTGGGCCACACACGGTGCCGAGCGCTGTTGGGCCAGGCCCAAAACAGGGCACGGGCACGCGCGGAGCCTGGGTTATGCCGAATCTAACTCCGTATCCACCGCGCCCCCCGTAACGGCACGCGTCAATCGCGGAGTCGTGGGAGAGATCGTGGGTGGTTGTTTATTTGGAAGGCCGAAATGTCCGCCCCGTCCCTCTTTATAAGCAGGGGAAACAGGGGCATTTCCCCCACCTTCGCCCTTCGCTGCTGCAATCTCAGAAATCTCCGCCGCCCTCCTCCGCTTGCAGAGTTGAAAGAGGGCAGCGCTCCGCCCCCGTCGCTGCCGCCACCACCAGCGCCGTCGATCTCCCCCACCGCCTCCGCCATGCCTCCGAAGCCCGGGAAGGGGAAGGCCACGAAGGCCGCGGCCGCGAAAGCTGTGAAGTCGACCGAAGCGCAGCGGCTTGAGGCGCTGCGGAAGGAGCGGGCCACTTTCCCCCCCCGAGCTCTCCGCGAAGGAGCTGAGGGAGTGGTACTATCTCTTCTGGTCGACGGAGACGCGGGCGCATCCGCGCACGAAGGTACTCTCCGCCGTCGCCTCGCAAGCAGCTCCAGTTGGCGGATATCCTTTCTTCGCCGTGTTCTTCTACTGCGGGCTCTGCCCGCCATTCTCTGATTTCTTTTGCGACGTCATGAACACCTATGGACTCCACCTCCTTGACTTCACCCCCAACGCCGTTCTGACCATGGCAGTTTTCGCCCATCTATGCGAAAACTTTGTCGGAGTCCACCCCAACGTAGCTCTCTTCCGCCATTTCTTTATGCCTCGTGTCGAGAGAGGGGAACCTCTTGCCGGCGGGATCGCCTGGATCTCGCGGGCCGGCAAGAAGGAGACCTATCTGGAGGGGGAGCTCCGCAGCAAGTGGGACGAGTGGAGAGCAGATTGGTGCTGGGTTGTAGAAGAGAGCCCGCAGCCGTTCACCGCCCTGCGCCAAGCCCCAGCAGTGCGTGGCAATGACTGGAGCGCTCTGTCCGTGGACGACGACAAGCTGAAGATCGCCACCACTCGGATCTTGCGTCTCAGGCTTGCCGGGCTGACTGTAGGAGCTGTCGGCGCAGATTTCCTTCGCCGGCGCATCGCCCCTCTGCAGGCGAGGGGGAGACCCGCCTGGGAATTTGGAGGCCCGGCAGATATCATGAGGTTGCGCCCAGGCCTCAACTTCAATTTCACCGTCATAGAGTTGGACGGGATACTCAAGGAGATATTCAAGCACGACCCACAGCATCCCGAGTGGTTCAGGTTGCCGGCAGGCGTCGTTCCTCTGTGCAACAACTCCTCGCGCGACCGCATCTGCGCCATGATGCCGTTGTGTGATTCGCACGGGATCGCTCCAACTTGGCAAGAGCCTGCCGGAGACGTTGTGCAGCAGTTCTTCGACAGCCTAGTGGAAGTAGCGGTCAATGCTGACGACAAGAAGCTCCTCACCCGCGACACCACCGATCAAGAGATGGAACGCATCGCCACCAGGGCGGAAGAGGCGGCGGCAGCCGCAGCCGCGGGTGAATTTGGGTTCACGGTGGAGGAAGCGGACGCGGCATCGGCGATGAGTCTTGCTGAGCGGGAGTGGCCCGAAGACGAAGAAGAGCTTGCCGCGCCCGACGCCGAGTTGAGTGAGCCCGCCGAGGGTGCGAGCGGCCCGCCATCTCCGGGGAGCTTGCCGGGAACAGGGCCCGGAACGCAGCCCCCAGTGCAGCCAAGAAGGCGCCTCCGCAGGATCGGGGACGCAGCAGGGCGGCAAGCTGGTCAACAGCCGCAGCGCCGCGCGACGCGCTCCGCCGCGGCAAGTACGGTTGCCGCGGGTGCGCCTCCCGCCGCAGTGGCAACTGGGGCGGGGTCATCTCGGGCTGGCGCCGCAGTCCCCGCCAAGCGGCCAAGGGATCCCACCCCTCCACCTCGTCGCGCCGGAGGTGGGCCGAACTTCGACCTCTCCGCGCTCAGCTCCGACGAGGAAGAGGAAGAAGAGTAAGATTCCCTTGTTGTTCTTGTAGTTCTTCAACTTGCCATTCCTGTCTTGCATCTGATCTGACCCACCCTGGACTCTCCCTTTTCAGGACTCTGGCCCAGAGGGCGGCGAAGAGGGCCAAGGCTCAGGTGGTGATCATCGAGGACGAGCCCACTGCGACGACAGGAGGCGCGCCCGAGACCACCTTGCCGGATCCGGCCATCACTTCGCAGAGCAGCCCCCAGCGCAGCCCCCAGCGTAAGCATATGGTTTACTTTCTGCTTCTGGGTGCGCGTGGTTGCTCTTTTCCTTTGTTGACATCTGATCACTGGTTTGTTTGTGCAGGAGCAGAACAGCTTCATCAGGAGGGCGTGGTGATCACCTCCGACTCGTCGTCTGCTTCGACTACGCCGCCAAGGGCGGACTCCCCGGCAAGGGAGCGTTCTCCGGTAAGGGAGGAGCCTCCGGCAAGGGAGGAGTCTCCGGCAAGGGACAGCGCTAACGATCCGCCGGTGGTGGAGCTTATGACAGCGGATCCCAGCACAGGTAATCCTTCCTGCCCGAAACTTTCTTTGTATTCTTCTGCTGATTTTTCTTCTTGAGTGCTTGTTTGACTTCTCATTCTTCTCCGGTCGTCAGGTCCACCCTCCGCGGATCCGATGGAGACCGAGGCGGGCGGCGGAGAGGACGCGCGCGGCAACACTGATGATGCCGCGGCCGCCGAAGACGGAGCTGGTGCCGATGTGCCTGCCGGTGAAGAGGCCGCCAAGGCTGCCGCCGAGGAAGCTGGCGGGGGATCTGGCGATCGCACTGACGGCCCTGAGGCCGCAGGAGCGTCAGGCGCTGCACCGACCGCCGATCCCTCCGCCGCTGCCGCAGCGTCAGGCTCCGAGGAGCCCCAGCCCGGCGCCTATCTGAAGGCTGGCGAGGGCATCTTCATCAAGCTCCCTTGGGCGTCAAGCTCCAAGGCGCCGGTGGAAGGAGAAGTTTTGGATGGGGAGGTGCTCGCCTCCGCCGGGTTGTCGATCGTTGACGCGCCGGGAAGCAGCAGTGACGAGCCCGAGGAGGAGCGGCTGCTGCGGAGGCTGCTGGCGCTCTATCGCGCCCGTCAAGTCAAGTTGGAGTCCCGGGAAGCGCTCGTCGCGAAAGCGAGCGTGGATATAGAGAAGCGCGCGGAGGAGCTCCGGGGTTTTCGCCAGGAAGCTCTCCGGGCCTTGGCGGAGGAGCGGGAGCAGCTTGCTGAAGAGCGGAAGGCCTTCCTCCTCGAGAAGGCCGAAGCTGAAGAGCAGCAGCGGCTCACCGGCGAGAAGCTGTACGCGCGAGAAGGCGAGCTGGCTCAGCGGAAAGTGAACCTCGACAGCCACGAGGAGGAGCTTGCCGCGCGCGAACGGGCACTTGGCGGGTCGCTCCAAGAGGCAAAGGATGCGGCTGCGGCTGCCGAGACCGCCAAGAAGGAATTGGAAGTAAAGGTGGCGCAGCTGGAGGCTGATCTGAAGGTGGGTGGCGAAGAGCTTGCCGCGCTCAAGCTGGAGCGCGAGAAGGACGCCCTTGCCCACGGTGAGCTGCAGGGCCAACTCTCCGAGAAGGGCAAAGAGCTGCGCGCCGCCAAGAATTCCAATGCTGATCTGGAGCTGAAGCTGGCCACCCTGACGGAGACGTTGGACGGCGCCAAGAAACGGGAGGCGGACTTGAAGAAGGACATCAAGGCCAACGAGGCGCTGCTAGCGAGGGCCGCCGAAACCCAGAATCTTCTCAGAGATACTGTGGCGCTCTGGACGGAGGGCCTCGTGAACATTGCTGCAGTCATCGAAGAGGAGCTGGTGCAATTGGGGGTGGAAGGCTTCGGGTACTCCTCCGACGAGAACCTCCAACCCAGCGCCAAGCTCACTCTGTTCTTCAAAGGCGTGGCGGCGGCGCTCCAGCAACTCCGGGAACGGATCCCAAAGCAGTTGGCCGACGAGTCACGCTCGATTTGTGCCGGAGTTCTGGAGAAGGTGCTGGTGAAGGTGGCCTTCCGCAATCCGGGCCTCAACCTCACCAACGTCCTCAAGAGGCTGCCGGCGGACGCTGATCTTGACGCACTTAAGGCCCTCGTCGCACCCATTGTGGACAGGGTGAACGAGGTCAAAAGGGTTGACGGCGGTCGCGTAGATTAGGCCGTCCGTTTTCTTCTTTTCTTGTCGCTGCCAGTCATGTCATGGGAACACTTTATTAGAGGCGCGACAAGTTATTTTTGTAATATAACTCTATCTTAGGCAAAAAATTGCTGTGTTACTTCCTTTACTCGACTCTTGGCTTTGTATGGTTCTGCCCTACGCTTTCTAGGGAAACTTGCCGGTGCAGGCACCCTTGCCGCGAGCGCCGAGTGCGGAACTTCAGCAGCCTGCTGGCGGGGTCGCTACCGACAAGCAACCTTGTCGCAACTAGTTGCAGCTCACTTAAGTTGTTGAGCGGACTCGAAACAAAGTAAGGGCGCAGCTAGCTACGAGTTGGTTCCTCCGCGCACAGGTTTTCCATACAAAGCACGGTCGTTCAAGGAAAATAACTCAAAAACTTAAAAAACTGATTGCTCAAACTTTAGCAACTTAGCTTTTCTGTCGTCTGCTTCCCGGCAAGGAGAAACTTTCTTGAACGGCCTGGTCCACACCATTATCTTCTCCTCCCCCCCCGGTAAACCTTGTGGGCGAGGGAACCTTCCTTCTTTTGAGAAAGAAACAGAGAAATAAAGTAATGATATGGAGCCTTGGGCTCGTTATCGCTTACCGGGGTCTGGTGCTGCACAAAGTGTCAGATAACATATGCGAAAAAGGATTATAGCATAAAAAAACTGACAAGATGTGCGGGGCACATGAACTTTACTGGTGCACGGGGTCTGCGCCCGGCTTTGTACAAAGGATTACATGCAACAGCGGCAAGACTTGTACAAAAGGTGGTTGCCGGAAAAGCTTCCGGCAACCGCGCCCTACGGGTAAAACTTACGAAGATGTTCAATGTTCCAGGAGTTGCTCACCGGAATGCCATCTTCGGTCTCAAGGCGGACAGCGCCGGGCCTAGTGACTCGTTTCACCCGATAAGGGCCTTCCCACTTCGGCGTCAACTTGTTGGAATTCTTGGCGGACTGAACACGCCGAAGAACAAGGTCGCCTTCCTCGAAGCTCCTGGCTTTAACTTTGCGGCTATGGTAGCGACGCAAAGCTTGCTGGTAGCGAGCGACTCGCACAGCAGCCTGAAGACGGTCTTCCTCAAGGAGCAGCGCGTCATCTTGGCGCAACTGCTCTTGCTCGAGCTCATCATAAGCGAGCACTCGAGGTGACCCGTAAACGAGTTCCGTGGGGAGAACTGCCTCTGCTCCGTAGACTAGAGCGAAGGGTGTCTGGCCAGTGGCTCGATTTGGCGTCGTCCTGATCGACCAAAGAACCACCGGCAGCTCCTCGATCCAGTTTCTTCCGCACTTGTGCAGCCTGTCGAAAGTTCTGGTCTTGAGGCCTCGCAGCACTTCAGCATTTGCCCTCTCCGCTTGACCGTTGCTTCTCGGATGAGCAACAGAAGCGAAGCAGACCTTGGCGCCAAGATCTTGGACGTACTGCATGAAGGTGCGGCTCGTAAATTGCGTGCCGTTGTCGGTGATGATCCTGTTAGGGATCCCGAAACGGCAAACAATCGACCTGAAGAACTTGGCTGCTGACTGTGCTGTCACCTTCCTCACTGGTTCCACTTCCGGCCACTTTGTGAACTTGTCGATGGCGACGTACAAGAACTCAAAGCCCCCGACAGCTCGGGGAAAGGGGCCGAGGATGTCGAGCCCCCAGACCGAAAATGGCCAGGATAAAGGGATCGTCTGGAGAGCTTGAGCTGGCTGGTGTATCTGTTTGGAATGGAACTGGCACGCTTCACACTTGGTTACTTGTGCAGTTGCATCCTGGAGGGCTGTCGGCCAGAAGAAACCTTGTCGGAATGCTTTGCCGGCAAGTGCTCTTGCGCCAATGTGGTGACCACATATGCCTCCATGTATCTCTGCCAACAGCTGTTGTCCATCTTCCCGGCGAATGCACTTCAATTTCACACCGTTGAGTCTTATTCTGTACAGTGTGTTGTCGACAAACTTGTACATACTTGACTGCCGGGCTACTCTTTCCGCTTCTTCTTGCTCTTCGGGAAGCTCTCCTGTCTGAAGGAAACGGACGATCTGCTGCGCCCATGCTGGAGCTTGCGGCTCGACAACAAGGGCTAAAGGCATATCTGTTGCTGTGGGAACATCCGCTTCTACGGCAAGAACCTGCGGTTCGGCCGGAGCGTGATATTCCCCGGCAAGCTTGCCGGAGCAAAACTTGTCGGGAGCGTCTGCTTCAACGGAACAAACCAAGAGGTTCGCCGGAGCAGACTGCTCCTCAGCACTCTTGGCGTCGATCTTGGGGACCTTCTTGGCGGCGGCTTCGGGAAGCTCTGCCGGAAAGTAGTCATCAGAAACCAACTTCCTCTTCTTTCTCTGTCCAGTCGACGGTGTTACGGATGGTTGAGTCAGCTTGAGCACAAAAATCCCTGGTTCCACAGGTAACTTTAGTGCTGCGCACTTTGACAGGCCGTCAGCAATATCGTTCTGAGCTCGTGGAACGTGTTCCATTTGCAGGCCGTCAAAGTGTGCTTCTAGCTTCCTTACTTCATCAACATATGCTTCCATCAACGGACTCTGATAGCTTTTGTTTACTTGGCGGACGACCAACTGCGAGTCACCCCTGACAATGAGCTTGTTGATCCCAAGGTCTGCCGCGATTCTGAGTCCGGCAAGCAAACCTTCATACTCTGCGGTATTGTTCGTTGCTTGCTCCTTGGGAAAATGCATCTGAACTACGTACTTGAGGTGCTCTCCGGTGGGTGCGATAAGCAGCACGCCTGCGCCGGCGCCTTGCAGCGAGAAGGCACCATCAAAGTACATCAGCCACTCTTTGCTTGCCTCTTTGACGGGGATGCTTGTTTCTGGAGTTTCTTCGTCTGGTGTCGGCGTCCATTCCGCTATGAATTCTGCCAATGCTCTGCTCTGTATAGTGGAAGTACTCTCAAACTTGAGGCCAAAGCTTGACAGTTCCAGTGCCCACTCGACAATCCTGCCGGTTGCTTCTGGATTTTGCAGTATCCTCTTCAACGGAAAGCGAGTGACAACTGTTATCTCATGTGCCTGGAAGTAATGGCGCAGCTTTCTCGAGGCCATGAGAAGGCCGAAAAGCAATTTCTGTACGCCAGAATACCTTGATCTAGCCCCCTGTAGAAGGGAACTGACAAAGTAAACTGGGCGCTGCACCATTTTCCTCTGCACCTCCTTGCATGCCTGCGCAGACTCAACTTTGTCGGGGCCAGAGCTTGTCGGAGAAGCCCCCTGCTTGTCGCTGGATTCACTTGCCGCGGTTGCTGGCTCATCGTCCGCCTCCCTCTCCGCTACTAACGCAGCACTAACCACTTGATTGGTTGCTGCCAGATATAGCAGCAACTTCTCTTGTGGCTTAGGTGCGACAAGTATTGGAGTGGAGGACAGGTACCTCTTCAAGTCCTGTAGCGCGGCCTCCGCTTCTGGAGTCCATTTCATCGGACCTGCCTTTTTCAATATTTTGAAAAACGGCAAGGCGCGCTCTGCGGACTTAGAGATAAATCTGCTGAGAGCAGCCACGCAACCGGCAAGCTTTCGTACATCCTTGACGCGCTTTGGTGCTTCAATCTGCTCGATGGCTTTGATCTTGTCGGGATTGGCTTCAATCCCCCGCTGTGACACAAAGAACCCGAGAAGCTTGCCGGAAGGGACTCCGAACACGCACTTCTCGGGATTGAGCTTGAGGTTGATCCTACGCAGATTTGCAAAAGTTTCATCTAGATCTTGAATCAGAGTAGCCTTGTTTTTGCTCTTGACCACTATATCATCCATGTAGGCTTCCACATTTCTGTGCATTTGCGGCTCAAAAGCACGGTGGACTACCCTTGCGAATGTTGATCCAGCATTCTTCAAACCGAAAGGCATCCGTACGAAGCAGTACGTGCCACATGGGGTGATAAATGCGGTTTTCTCTTCATCCTCTTCTGCCATGAAGATCTGATGGTATCCTGAGTATGCATCAAGAAATGAAAGAAAATCACATCCGGCTGTGGAGTCAACAATCTGGTCAATACACGGCATGGGAAATGGGTCTTTGGGACAAGCTTTATTAACATCAGTGAAGTCAATACAAAGTCTCCATTTTCCGTTAGCCTTGCGCACAACAACAGGATTGGCCAACCACGTGGGATGGAGCACTCCTCTGACAAGGCCTGCTGCTTCCAACTTCTTGATTTCTTCTGCGATGAATTCTTGGCGCTCCACGGCCTGCTTCGTGACTCTCTGCTTGACGGGCCGCGCATGAGGACAGACGGCAAGGTGGTGCTCGATTACTTTCCTGGGAACACCGGGGATATCAGACGGTTGCCATGCAAACACGTCGACATTCGCCCACAGGAAAGCAACGAGCGCGCTTTCCTATTTGGGGTCAAGAGTGGCGCTGATGGTGAAGGTACCACCAGTGCCATCCTCCTTGGCGGACACCTTCTTAGTCTCAGGTGGAGCTGCCATTGCCTTCTTACACTTGCCGGTGGAGCTCGATGGTGCGTCCTCGACGGTAGCGCAGCACTCCGAAGAGGTGCGCTTGCCGGAGTAGGCATCAGAGCTCTTGCCGGACTTGGTCTTCTTCTTCCCTCCGGGAGCTTCAGCGGCAAGTGTCTTGCGCTCTGCTGCGGCTGCCGCTTCCCGGTAGATCTTGTCGGCACAGATAAGAGCATCCTTCTTGTCGCCAGGGACAGAGATGACACTTATTGGGCCTGGCATTTTCAGTATGTTGTACGCATAGTGAGATGCTGCCATGAACTTGGCGAGTGCCGGACGGCCAAGGATTCCATTGTAAGGTAATGGAAAGTCGGCAACGTCAAACGTGACCCTCTCAGTCCTGAAGTTCAGCTCGCTGCCAAATGTGACCGGCAGCGTGATCTTTCCCTTCGGCTTGCTTCTTCCCGGGCTGATTCCTTGGAATGTGCCGGTCTCCTCGAGCTCGCTGTCAGGGATCTGAAGTTTCTGGAGGACCGCGGAGGATATCAGGTTCAAGCCAGCCCCGCCGTCAACTAGCATCTTCGTGACCTTGAGATTGCGGATAGTTGGAGAAACCAACATCGGCAAACACCCGACCGCAGTTACGCGATCAGGGTGGTCCTCAATGTCGAAGATGATAGGTGCGCTGGACCATTTCAGGGGCTTGCGTGACTCTATGGATGGCTCTGCTGCATTCACTTCCCGCATCCACTGCTTGAGTTGGCGGTGCGAAGTATGCAGAGAGGCGCCACCGTCAACGCACAGGACCTCTGTGGCTTTCTGAAATTCCTGCTCGTCGGCCTCGTCATCATCCATGTCTTCGTCGTCGTCGTCATCTTCATCCTTGTCGCGGCCGCGGGGAGGTCTGTCTCCTTGCCGCTGCTTGGCCTTGCCGCGGCGTCCTCCTCGGCCGGGACGTTTCTTGCCGGATCCACCAGTTCCTTCCTGGGCCTTCTCCTTGTCGCGCCGCTCGTACTCAGCTTTCTGTTGCTCAACAAGCTGTTCGACTTTCTTGCAGTTCTGGAGATCGTGACCCTTGGTGCGGTGAATCTTACAATACTGCTTGCCGGAGCTGTCCTGCTTGTCGGCGGCCGCCACAGGCTGGGCCTCCTTGTCGGAGCCACCAGCTTTAGCTTCCTTGGCGCCACCTCCGTTGCCGGTCTGCTCGACAGCTAGCACTTCCTTGCCCTTTTTCCTTCTGTTGTTCCGCCGCCGGCCTTTCCTTGTCGGGGCGGCATCCTCACTGTCGGATCCTCCTGCTCCTGTACTCTCTCCGGGGAGCCTCCTCCCCTCTTCAGCGCGTGCACACTTGTCGGCCAGGGCGTAAAGCTCGCTGACGTCTCTGATCTTACACATCGCCATCTCCTCCCTCATCCTTCGGTTTCGCACGTTCTGATGGAACGCGCTGATGATCGCGGCGGGGTGGACGTCTGGGATGTTGTGCTGTACACGGCTGAATCTCTGAATGTACTTGCGCAGTGGCTCTCCTTCCTTCTGGGCGAGCAGATGAAGATCGCTCTCTTGGCCATGTGGCTTGTGGCCGCCTGTAAAGGCGCCGACAAACTGATGGCATAAATCTGCCCAAGAGGAGATGGAATTGTCCGGCAAGTGCATGAGCCAGGACCTGACGTTGGGCTTGAGTACCAGCGGGAAGTAGTTGGCAAGGATCTTGTCGTCCCGTCCCCCGGCAGCCTGCACCGCGATGGTGTAGATGCTGAGAAACTCCGACGGATGCGTCTTGCCGTCGTACTTCTCTGGTACGTCTGGTTTGAAATTCTTTGTGCTGGGCCACTGGACTTGCCGCAGCTCACGGGTGAACGCAGGACAACCTACCGCGTACGGCAGATCGCCTGGTTCCCCTGGCGCATGCATGTCAACAGAGGGCCCAGCGCGCTTGTCGGATTGACGTCGCGCTTCTCTTCGGCGCTCGATGCGGGTTCGAGCGTCTTCTTGTTGTCGTTCATGGAGAACTTGGCGCTGGTCGCGACGAGCTCGTGGGTCCGACGACGCGGTGGAGCCGCTGTCGGGGTGGACCCGGCGAGTCGGCGATTTTGGCCTTCGTAGTGGAGAGTGCATGGAAGTCGCACCTCCCCCGGTCTTGTTGCCATCGGCTCGCGTCCGGCTGTCCTGCCGCGGCAGCGAGGTGCTTGGTTGCCGCGCAGTGTCGCCGTTGGCGAAGCCGATGAGGCTCTGGATAGTGGCCCTCCATTCGTCGGTCTTGTCCGCCGTCGGAGGATAGTCTAGGAGCAGTTGAGCTCGCGCCAAGGCTTCTGCTGGAGTGGTGGGCGGCGGAGGTGAACGGTGCGAGGAGTGGGGCGTGCTCGGACTCCTAACCACGTTAGAAGGAGCAGTGCCCCGTCCAGGCGACCGTACTTCGCTCGAGCCAGCATGTTGACGTGCATGTTGGTCTTGAGCGCCACGAGAACCACCAGCTTGATCTTGGCCCAGCGGACGTATGGCGCTGCGAACGCCATGACGCTGCTGGTCCCGCGCCTCCTGAGAGGGGCGCGGTGCGCGCATGGACGCCGAGGTCTGTGCCGCCTTGTCCTTGGACTTGGCCGCACTGAGGGCTCCCTCGTCGACGCCCATTCTTCCGCCGGCGTCCACTCCACCACCCGTTTGCTCCGGAGGCGGTGAAAGCGACGCAGACGGAACAGCTGCCTCCGAATCCTTCTTCTTCGGTGGCATGTCGATGAAGACGATGAAGATTTAGCTCGCGTGCACGCCGGATCGGGTTCGCACAATCTCGACGCCCCCTACCTGGCGCGCCAAAGATGTCGGGGAAACTGATCCACCAACACCTATGGGGACCGGGCCCCTTTCGGTTCGGAGGGGGGCGGAGGCCGCGCAAAGAGCGGATCGAGGCAGTACACGCGAGCAGTTTTACCCAGCTTCGGGCCGCACGGATGCGTAAAACCCTACTGCTGCTTGTTTGTGTGTATTGAATTCTTGCTCAGGAGCGATGGACGCTGCCAGACCGAGCGTGAGAGTGTTCCTGATGTTTCGAATGAGCCGAACCCCTTCTACGTTGCGCTTGGGCCTCCTTTTATACTTTCAAGGGGTCACCGACAGGTGGCAACGTAGACTAGAAGGGTAAAAATGGAAAAGGATGCGGTAGGTGCAGCTACCGCTACTGTGGACACAGTGCACCCTACCTAACTCTGACGGCAGGGGACAAGGTCATTGAATGCCCGTCTGAGTTGCCTAAACAGTGCAAAAAGTGACCGTTAGGAGCGCCACCGTTTGCCACGATGGCCTTCTCTTCATCTCCGCTTGCCACCGCGTACCCCTGGCTGCACAGGCTCCCGCCACGCGCCCCTGAGGAAGCCTCATGGCGACACGCGGGTGGGTGCGCTGGAGCGTGGGTACAGAGTGGCAGCGGGCCCCGGCGAGTACCTTGTCGGGGTCGTCGTCTTGTCGAGTCCAGAAGCTTGTCGCTCACCGGACCTTGCCGGGATGTGCGGTGCATCGCGGCAAGTTTCTTGAAGTGTCGTGGTTGGCCTTCCCGGCAAGCTCCTCTTGCCGAGGCCTTGTCTCTTCCCGGCAAGATCCTCTTGCCGGGGCCTTGTTTCTTCATCTTGAATGCTTTGTTCTTGAATGGCTGCAAAGGAACCCACGGAGGACTCTGGCGGTCGTCCGGCAAGCCTTGCCGCGCGGCACTGCAACTGCCCGTGCACAAGTTCGGGATACTAGGGTACCCCTACTCTAGTACACCGACACTCCCCTTGTGTCGAATCAATAAATTTGGGTTGAATACTCTACCCTCGAAAGCTGTTGCGATCCCCTATACTTGTGGGTTATCATTGTTCGTCCCAGAGGCAGCATCGATCGGCTTCACTTAGCAGCAGTAGCGAAGGAATCGCTCGATCGGGTTCAGTTAACAGCCATCGATCGATCGCTCGGGTTCAGTAACGCGTAGCCTGCAGTGCAATCGCTCAGGTCCAGTTAGAGCCCAACGCCTCACTCGGGTTCAGTTAGAGCCAACGCCTCGCACACACGCGCGTACGTGTACGAGAGAAACACAAATCGCTCGGCCCCCGACCTCCCACCGTAATCGGGCACTCCCCAAAATTTTTCTCCCCCTCGCTTCTACCACGGTTTTTTCCGTCATGGACGGCCCAAAGAATGTCATGCAGCTGCGTCTCTGGCTCGCCCAGGACGAAAAGCCCATTTTCTGTCATGATTTTTTGTCATAGAAGTAGGAGGCCACCACATCTATGATGATACCGGGTTTTGTCACAATTATCGTCATAGAAGTGTCATATGTATGACAGAAAAAATTTCGTTCGGCCCAAAATGTCACGGACGTGTCTTTTTTTTGTAGTGTAGGACTTTGCATGCTCATAGTGAACCTGTTGTTGACACACCTGCGAATCCCAACGATATTTATATTTTTGATGTTGAAACACAATTTGGTAATGAACATGAACCTAGTGATAATGTTAATGATGATGTTCATGTTGATGCTCAACCTAGCAATGATAATGATGTAAATATTGAACCCGCTGTTGATCTTGATAACCCACAATCAAAGAATCAACGTTATGATAAGAGAGACTTCGCTGCTAGGAAGCACAGTAAGGAAAGAGAACCATGGGTTCAGAAACCCACGCCTTTTCCTCCTAAACCATCCAAGAAAAAGGATGATGAGGATTTTGTGCGCCTCGCTGAAATGATTAGACCTATCTTTTTGCGTGTGCGTTTGACTGATATGCTTAAAATGAATCCTTATGCTAAGTATATGAAGGATATTGTTACTAATAAAAGAAAGATACCGAAAGCTGAAATTTCCACCATGATTGCTAATTATACTTTTATTAAGGTTGGAATACCAAAGGAACTTGGAGATCCAGGAGTACCAACTAAACCATGCTCCATTAAAAGAAACTATGTTAAAACTGCTTTATATGATCTTGGAGTCGGTGTTAGTGTTATGCCTCTCTCTTTATATCGTAGACTAGATTTGAATAAGTTGACACCTACTGAAATATCTTTGCAAATGGCTGATAAATCAACTGCTATACATGTCTGTATTTGTGAGGATGTGCCTATTGTGGTTGCAAACGTTACTATTTTAACGGACTTTGTTATTCTTGATATTCTCGAGGACGATAGTATGTCAATATCCTTGGTAGACCCTTTTTGAATACTGCAGGGGCTGTTATTGATTGCAACAAAGGCAATGTCACTTTTCATGTTAATGGTAATGAGCATACGGTACACTTTCTGAGGAAACAACCTCAAGTCCACAGTATTAATTCTATTGGAAAAAATTCAACAATCACTATTGGAGGTTTTGAATTTCCTCTTCCTACTGTCAAGAAAACATATGATATTCTTATTGTTGGGGACATGCATATCCCCGTTGAGGTAACCTAGTGTTATTCGAAAATTCTCCATTTTCATGTTAGTCGAAATGAGTTTGTGAACAAGACCTGATCAACCTTGTTAGTGGATTCCTTTTGATGAGCATGAGATGGATGAAGTTAGAAAACACAACTCTCTGTACCTTCTTTTCACTTTCTGTTATTTATATTTAATAAAGTAAAAATAGTATTTTTCTGTCTGTTTTTTGAATTATCCTTGCAATAAAAAAATACCCCGAAAATTAAAGTTCTCCATATGCCCTGAAAATGAAATATGATTTTTTTCTAGAATATATGAGGATTTTAGGCACTGAGAACACATCAGGGGGAACAACCACGTGCCCACGAGGGTGGAGGGCGCGCCCACCCCCTGGGCGCGCCCCCTGCCTCGTGGACCCCACGTGGGTTCCCTCCACTTATCCTTGCACCCACACACTTCGTCTTGCTCCAGAAAAAATCACTAGACAGCTCAAACCCGAGTTCTTGCTCATCTTGCTGCCATTTTCGATCTCCTTGCTCAAAGCTCCTCTCACAAAACTGCTTTGGGGGATTGTTCTTTGGTATGTGACTCCTCCAATGGTTCGATTTGTTTTTGTTCTAGTGCTTTATTATTGCAAAATTTTGCTGCTTAGGTTACCTTGTTCTTGAGCTTGCATGTCAAATTTATGTGGTCAAAAGTAGTTTTAATGCATGATATAGCCTCTAGGCACTTGTAGGAGTAGTTGCTATCAATCTTGTTGAGTTTGGTTCACTTTTATTTGAAGTTACTAAATTTTTTAGAAATTTTCAGAAAAAGATGAAGAGATTTTTGAGGGGCTCATCAAGCCGAAGCTCGAAGGATAAGCAAAGTGAAGATAACAAGAAGCCCAAGTATAATCTCCCTCGTACTGCGGAGGTTCGGCCATGTGAATGGCCTTCTGACGAGTTCTTGAGAGAAGCTGGGATTCATGAAGATTTTTATCATTTGGCTGAGAATGCAGGCCTCACCGCCTTCCTCCACGACCAGCGTGAACAGTATCTCTTACTCACCATATCTTTGTGCAAAAATTTCATTTCCATGCTAGGATATCACCACCTTCGGTGGAATTTAATTTATACTAGTAATAATGTACGTGCAATGCACGTTTATATTAGGTAGGATATTAGTTGCTTGTTATATTAGGTAAGATATATTTGTTGCATGTTGGTATTTGGTAAGATATCAATTACTTTTTGCGGGAATGGTAGGATATTAATTACATGGCAGATTTCAAGGGATGGCATTGAGTCAAAACGTGTTTATAACCAATGGCAGTGGTGGGTAATTAGAGCATTAAACGTGTTTGGTGCTCAACATTGGAGCGATCTGAACCGCTAGATAACATGATTTGACGGTCGAGATGGTTCGGATCTGCCCATTTGGGTCTTTTTATATTGGTATAGATGATGAGCATAAGGAGATGTCACTTTATGATTTTTGTCGGGTCTGTTTGATACCCTTTGAGGGTAGCGTAGAGGAACCACATCGTAATGATGTGGAGGGATTTATTGATATGATTGTTGTAGGGGAAACGAGGAAGGTTTCCGATGTGAGAATCACTAGCATACTTTTTCCTATTCTACATTACTTCGCAATATTTGCTAGTAGATGCTTAATTGGTCACGGGAACTGTGGAAACCTTAGTGCCCCTGACATTGTTATTTTGTGCCATGCCTTGTTTCATGATACTACTTTCAGTTTAGGCGCTATTGTTGCTAAACGGTTAAATCTGAACCGCACTAAGGGCCCCATCCTCGGAGGCATCTTTGCCTCGCGCCTTGCTGCACACTTTAACATACCTATCAGGCATTATGAGAAAGAGGAAAAGTTGTTGCCTCCTATTGCTCTAGGTTATAAGAGTATGGTAGCACATGAGTTTATTGTTAAGGATAAGAATAACACACTCAAATATAAATTGATATCTAACAAAAAATATTGTGAGTTTATTACCTTGCCTCCGCCCTCTTTGTTCAACATATTTTCCGACATGTACCTTGTTTTGCCGGAGGCCATTCATGCCTATCGGAGCTAGATTGCAGCTGCAGAGCCGGAGCCACCATCTGATCCTCACCGTCAATTTGTTTATCAGTGGAATCCGGAGGAGATCGCCAACTAGTGGGAGCCTGAGGATCCTCCTCAGTACACCGGAGAGAGCAACTTTGATCCTTGGGCATAGACCAACTTAGGCCAAAAGCCTAAGCTTGGGGGAGTACGTATCTCTCACCGACATTACATTCATGTTCACACACTCATGCCAGTTGTCGGTGCTCATACTTTTTCATTGTATCATCCATGCTAGTTTATTTTCTGTTTAAGCTTTCTTCTTGTGTGTTTGAAAAACCTTAAGAAAAACCAAAAAAAATTAGTTATAGCTTTTAGTTACTTTACTTTTCATGCCTGTAGTAGTAGTAATTAGAAAGAAAACCCAAAAAGATTTCTCATTCTTCTTTTGCTTGTTGGGAGCTTTCCCGTGTAAATAGTTTTGTTTCTTTGCTTTCCTTTGGGGGTCAAGAGGAGAAGACCATAATGAAAATGTTGAGTGGCTCTTATATGTATTATTGTTGATCTAACAAAGAGCCCATATTACCTTGTCTTCTCCCATGTATTGAATGCTTGCAGATTCCAGCTTAGTCCAATGCACGTGCACTATTATTATTATCCACACTATTCGGTCATGCTAGTGAAAGGCAATAATGACGATAAATGATGAACTAATTGAGATGAGAAAAGCTGGTATGAACTCGACCTCTCTTGTTTTTGTAAATATGATTAGTTCATCGTTCCTGATTCAGCCTATATGAATGGAACATGTTTGCAATGAAAATTAGAGATTATAGTTGCTTATGCCATGCTTAATTAGCTAGGAGTTTATAATGGTTTACCTTGTGTGCCAACATGCTATTAAAATGGTTGTGATGTGGCATGATGGGGTGGTATCCTCCTATGAACGATTCGAGTGGGTTGACTTGGCACATGTTCACGCATGTAGTTGAAAAAAAATCAACATAGCCTCTATGATATTTATGTTCATGGTGAATTATATTCTACTCATGCTTGCATTCAGTGTTGATTAATTTTAATGCATGTTCATGACTGTTGTCGCTCTATAGCTGGTCGCTTCCCAGTCTCTTTCTAGCCTTCACTTGTACTAAGCGGGAATACTGCTTGTGCATCCAATTCCATAAACCCCAAAGTTATTCCATATGAGTCCACCATACCTTCCTATATACAGTATCTACCTGCCATTCCAAGTAAATTTGCATGTGCCAAACTCTAAACCTTCAAATACACATTCTGTTTTGTATGCTCGAATAGCTCATGTATCAACTGGGGTTGTCTGTATCTTCCATGCTAGGCAGCTTATTCTCAAGAGGAGTGGACTCCGCTCCTCATTCACAAGAAAATGGCTGGTCACCAGGATGCCCAGTCCCATGCTCAAATCAAATCAAAATAATTGAAAACAAAACTCCCCCAGGATTGTTGTTAGTTGGAGGCACCCGTTGTTTCGGGCAAGCCATGGATTGATGCTTGTTGGTGGTGGGGGAGTATAAACTTTACCATTCTGCTTGGGAACCGCCTATAATGTGTGTAGCATGGAAGATATTGGGATCTCTCGGTTGTTATGTTGACAATGAAAGTATACCGCTCAAAATATTATTCATATCTATTTCAAAATCGAGCTCGATCTGGCACCTCTACAAATTCCTGCTTCGCTCTGCGAAGGGCCTATCCATTTACTTTTATGCTGAGTAATCATCCTCTTATTAAAGAGCACCAGTTAGGGAGCACCGCTGTCATTTGCATGTATTATTGTTAGTTTACATTGAGTATGACTTGACTGGATCTCTTTTACCATGAATTACAATGTCTAGTAAGTCCTTGATCTTTAAAGGTGCACTGCATTATGTTTTGCAGTTTTAGAAAGGGCTAGCGAGATACCATCTTGTTATACCATATTATGATTTTTTTTGAGAAAGTGTTGTCATCCGAGATTTATTATTATTGCTCGCTAGTTGATTATGCCATTGATATGAGTAAACATGAGACCTAAGTGTTATTGTGAATATGGTTAGTTCATAATCTTTGCTGAAAACCTGAATGCTGGCTTTACATATTTACAACAACAAGAGAAAACAGAGTTTGTAAAAGTTTTTCTTTATCACTTTTAGTTTATCAACTGAATTGCTTGAGGACAAGCAAAGGTTTAAGCTTGGGGCAGTTGATACGTCTCTGTCGTATCTACTTTTCCAAACACTTTTGCCCTTGTTTTGGACTCTAACTTGCATGATTTGGATGGAACTAACCCGGACTGACGCTGTTTTAAGCAGAATTGCCATGGTGTTATTTTTGTGCAGAAATAAAAGTTCTCGGAATGACCTGAAAATCAACGGAGATTATTTTTGGAATATATAAAAATACTAGCAAAAATATCCACGTCAGGGGCCCCACACCCTGTCCACGAGGGTGGGGGCGCGCCCCCTGCCTCGTGGGCCCCCTGATGCTCCACCGATGTCCATCTTGACTCCATATATTCACTTTCGGGGAGAAAAAAATAAGAGAGAAGGATTCATCGTGTTTTATGATACGGAGCCGCCGCCAAGCCCTAAACTCTCCCGGGTGGGCTGATCTGGAGTCTGTTCGGGGCTCTGGAGAGGGGAATTCGTCGCCATCATCATTATCAACCTTCCTCCATCACCAATTTCATGATGCTCACCGCCGTGCGTGAGTAATTCCATCATAGGCTTGCTGGACGGTGATGGGTTGGATGAGATTTATCATGTAATCGAGTTAGTTTTGTTAGAGTTTGATCCCTAGTATCCACTATGTTCTGAGATTGATGTTGCTATGACTTTGCCATGCTTAATGATTGTCACTAGGGCCCGAGTGCCATGATTTCAGATCTGAACCTATTATGTTTTCATGAATATATGTGAGTTCGTGATCCTATCTTGCAAGTCTACAGTCACCTATTATGTGTTATGATCCGTTAACCCCGAAGTGACAATAATCGGGACACTTACCGGTGATGACCGCAGTTTGAGGAGTTCATGTATTCACTATGTGTTAATGCTTTGGTCCAATACTCTATTAAAAGGAGGCCTTAATATCCCTTAGTTTCCAATAGGACCCCGCTGCCATGGGAGGGTAGGACAAAAGATGTCATGCAAGTTCTTTTCCATAAGCACGTATGACTATATTCGGAATACATGCCTACATTACATTGATGAACTGGAGCTAGTTCTGTGTCACCCTATGTTATAACTGTTGCATGATTGACCGCATCCGGCATAATTCTCCATCACCGATCCAATGCCTACGAGCTTTTCCTATATTGTTCTTCGCTTATTTACTTTTCCGTTGCTACTGTTACAATCATAAAACCAAAAATATTACTTTTGCTACCGTTACCACTACTATCATATTACTTTGCTACTAAATACTTTGCTGCAGATATTAAGTTTCTAGGTGTGGTTGAATTGACAACTCAGTGCTAATACTTGAGAATATTCTTTGGCTCCCCTCGTGTCGAATCAATAAATTTGGGTTGAATACTCTACCCTCGAAAACTATTGTGATCCCCTATACTTGTGGGTTATCACCTCAGAACACTGAGACAGAAAGGTCGAGCATGAATCATATAGTAGATATGATCAACATAGTGATGTTCACCATTGAAAACTACTCCATCTCACGTGATGATCAGACATGGTTTAGTTGATATGGATCACGTGATCACTTAGATGATTAGAGGGATGTCTATCTAAGTGGGAGTTCTTAAGTAATATGATTAATTGAACTTTAATTTATCATGAACTTAGTACCTGATAGTATTTTGCATGTCTATGTTGTTGCAGATAAATGGCCTGTGCTACTGTTCCTTTGAATTTTAATGTGTTCCTAGAGAAAGCTAAGTTGAAAGATGATGGTAGCAACTACACAGACTGGGTCCATCATTTGAGGATTATCCTCATTGATGCACAGAAGAATTACATCCTGGAAGCATCGCTAGGTGCAAAGCCTGCTGCAGGAGCAACACCAGATGTTATGAACGTCTGGCAGAGCAAAGCTGATGACTACTCTATAGTTTAGTGTGCCATGCTTTACGGCTTAGAATCGGGACTTCAACAATGTTTTGAACGTCATGGAGCATATGAGATGTTCCAGGAGTTGAAGTTAATATTTCAAGCAAATGCCTGGATTGAGAGATATGTAGTCTCCAATAAGTTCTATAGCTGCAAGATGGAGGAGAATAGTTCTGTCAATGAACATATACTCAGAATGTCTGGGTACCTCAACCACTTGACTCAACTGGGAGTTAATCTTCCTGTTGATAGTGTCATTGACAGAGTTCTTCAATCACTGCTACCAAGCTACAAAAGCTTCATGATGAACTATAATATGCAAGGGATGGAAAAGACAATTCTCGAGCTCTTCGCAATGCTAAAGGCTGTGGAGGTAGAAATCAAGAAGGAGCATCGAGTGTTGATGGTCAACAAGACCACTAGTATCAACAAAAAGGGCAAAGGGAAGAAGGGGAACTTCAAGAAGAATGGCAAGCAAGTTGCTGCTCAAGTGAAGAAGCCCAAGTCTGGACCTAAGCCTGAGACTGAGTGCTTCTACTGCAAAGGGACTGGTCACTGGAAGCGGAACTACCCCACGTATTTGGCGGATAAGAAGGATGGCAGAGCGAATGGTATATTTGATATACATGTTATTGATGTGTACCTTACTAATGCTCGTAGTAGCGCCTGGGTATTTGATACTGGTTCTGTTGCTCATATTTGCAACTCAAAACAGGGGCTACGGATTAAAGGAAGATTGGCTAAGGACGAGGTGACGATGCGCGTGAGAAATGGTTCCAAAGTTGATGTGATCGCCGTCGGCACGCTACCTCTACATCTACCTTCGGGATTAGTTTTAGACCTGAATAATTGTTATCTGGTGCCAGCGTTAAGCATGAACATTATATCTGGATCTTGTTTGACGCGAGACCGTTATTCATTTAGATCAAAGAATAATGGTTGTTCTATTTGTATGAGTAATATCTTTTATGGTCATGCACCCTTGATGAGGGGTCTATTTTTATTGAATCTCAATAGTAGTGATACACATATTCATAGCATTGAAGTCAAAAGATATAAGTTTAATAATGATAGTGCAACTTATTTGTGGCATTGCCGTTTAGGTCATATTGGTGTAAAGCGCATGAAGAAACTCCATGTTGATGGGTTTTTGGAATCACTTGATGCTTGCGGACCATGCCACATGGGAAAGATGACTAAGACTCTGTTCTCCGGAATAATGGAGCGAGCAACAGACTTATTAGAAATAATACATACTGATGTATGCAGTCCAATGAGTGTTGATGCTCGCGGCGGGTATCGTTATTTTCTGTCCTTCATAGATGATTTGAGCACATATGTACATATCCACTTGATGAAACATAAGTCTGAAACATTTGAAAATTTCAAAGAATTTCAGAGTGAAGTGGAAAATCATCGTAACAAGAAAAAAACTTTCTACGATCTAATCGTGGAGGCGAATATTTGAGCTATGAGTTTGGTCTTCATTTGAAACAATGCGGTATAGTTTCGCAACTCACGCCACCCGGAACACCACAGCGTAATGGTGTGTCCGAACGTCGTAACCGCACTTTATTAGATATAGTGCGATCTATGATGTCTCTTACTGATTTACCGCTATCGTTTTGGGGTTATGCTTTAGAGACGGCTGCATTCACGTTAAATAGGGCACCATCAAAATCCGTTGAGACGACACCATATGAACTGTGGTTTGGCAAGAAACCCAAGTTGTCGTTTCTTAAAGTTTGGGGCTGCGATGCTTATGTGAAAAAGCTTCAACCTGATAAGCTCGAACCCAAATCGGAGAAGTGTGTCTTCATAGGATACCCAAAGGAGACTGTTGGGTACACCTCCTATCACAGATCCAAAGGCAAGATATTCGTTGCTAAGAATGGATCCTTTCTAGAGAAGGAGTTTCTCTCGAAAGAAGTGACTGGGAGGAAAGTAGAACTTGATGAGGTAACTGTACCTTCTCCATTATTGGAAAATAGTTCATCACAGAAATCAGTTCCAGCGATTCCTACACCAATTATTGAGGAAGCTAATGATGATGATCATGAAACTTTTGATCAAGTTACTACCGAACCTCGTAGGTCAGCCAGAGTAAGATCCGCACCAGAGTGGTACGGTAATCCTATTTTGGAGGTCATGTTACTTGACCATGATGAACCAGCAAACTATGAGGAAGCGATGATGAGCCCAGATTCCGCGAAATTGCTTGAGGCCATGAAATCTGAGATGGGATCCATGTATGAGAACAAAGTATGGACTTTGGTTGACTTGCCCGATGATCCGCAAGCAATAGAAAATAAATGGATCCTCAAGAAGAAGACTAACGCTGACGGTAATGTTACTGTATACAAAGCTCGACTTGTTGCGAAAGGTTTTCGACAAGTTAAAGGAGTTGACTACGATGAGACCTTCTCACCAGTTGCGATGCTTATGTCTATCCGAATCATGTTAGAAATCGCAGCATTTTATGATTATGAAATTTGGCAAATGGATGTCAAAATTGTATTCCTTAATGGATATCTCAAAGAAGAGTTGTATATGATGCAACCAAAAGGTTTTGTAGATCCTAAAGGTGCTAACAAAGTGTGCAAGCTCCAACGATCCATTTATGGACTGGTGCAAGCCTCTCGGAGTTGGAATATACGCTTTGATAGTGTGATCAAAGCATATGGTTTTATACAAACTTTTGGAGAAGCATGTATTTACAAGAAAGTGAGTGGGAGCTCTGTAGCATTTCTGATATTATATGTGGATGACATATTATTGATCGGAAATGATACTGAATTTCTTGATAGCATGAAAGGATACTTGAATAAGAATTTTTCAATGAAAGACCTCGGTGAAGCTGCTTATATATTGGGCATCAAGATCTATAGATATAGATCAATACGCTTAATTGGACTTCCACAAAACACATACCTTGATAAAGTTTTGAAGAAGTTCAAAATGGCTCAAGCAAAGAAAGGGTTCTTGCCTGTGTTACAAGGTGTGAAGTTGAGTTAGACTCAATGCCCGACCACTGTAGAAGATAGAGAGAAAATGGAAGTTATTCCCTATGCCTTGGCCATAGGTTCTATCATGTATGCTATGTTGTGTACCAGACCTGATGTGTGCCTTGCTATTAGTTTAGCAAGGAGGTACTATCGTGGGTTTGTCATGGCAGATGTCCTCGTGAAAGGACTTAGTCGTGGAGCCATCGCTACGGGTTAGCTTGAAGGGGTTAAACCGGACAAGGGACACGAGAGTTTATACTAGTTCGGCCCCTTCGATGAAGGTGAAAGCCTACATCTAGTTGTGATGGAATTGCAAGGGTTTTGATGACCAGGGAGCGAATCCACTTTGCCTGGCTCTTGAGTTGTTGTGTGTTGTCCCTAAACCGCTGCCGGGTTGTCCCTTTATATACATAGGTTGATGCCCGCCGGTTTACAGAGTCCCGAGGCTGGATCATAAACGTGTCCGGCTCGGTCTCTATTCCTTCTAACTTACAATACAAGTTACATGAGAGAGTCGGTTTACATCTATAGGCCTTAACTCGCCTTTGGGCCTTCGTAAAGCGCCACCATCCTTACATCTACATGGGCTTCTAATCTTCATGGGGTCAACCCGGCTACTCCTGGCCAGTTTACATCCAGTAATAATATCCCCAACATTAGGCCCCAGGTTGATTTGAACTTGTTCATGTCAATCTTCAACACTTAGATAAATTCTTCCCTTGCATCTTAATCTTGATCTTGTAAACCGCCGGGACGTTACACTCCAGGATCATGACAAATCGCCATGACGTCACTTTGTTATAAAAATGATACATGTCAGCTTCGGTTAATGAGCCTCCGACAATCGAGGCGACCGCTCCGTTAGATATAAATATTCCGGCTCCTCGATTCTCATGCTTGTCACCTTCCCCCTTTGCCTTATAAATAGGGCCAAGGGTCATTTCCTTTTTCCCCTTCGTCTCTTTCCTTCTTCTTCCTCCTTGCGACGCCCCTGCATCCGAGCGCCGCCGCCGTTGTCGAGCTCCACCTCTGCATCTCTGTTGGCTGCTGCATCAACCTGGTTGCATCAGAAAGACGCGACACATCTCCGCTACCTCAAACGCCGCCGTAAGCCTCTCCTCTTTCCTCTGTAGATCCGTTAGGGTTCATGCGGGTTCATGTCACTTTCCTTGTGTTCTTCGTCAACCCATAGACAGCAGAGCTTGATCTTGATGTATTCCGCATAGTAGCTATGAAACTCCTTATCTTAGCCATTTGATCCAAACCCTAAATTCATCGTAACTTGATCTGGACCTTTCAGGAACTGCTTCGGGACCAAACTTTTAAGTCTCAATATTTTTCCTTTTCCTGACTTACGGTAGATCCAAAATTTCAATGCAGTCTTGTGAAACCTGTTTTACCTTACTTAGTCGTTCTTGCCTTAGATTTGTACCTTCTTTATCACACAGACGGTTTACCCTTGTAGAGAATAATCTATTATATACCATTAGTACCCTTGTAAACCAGCAATCTTTTTATCTCCGTTGTCATACTCCGGTTTAATAGTATGTGTATACCTCTTTTTCCGCTTATCGCTTTGTCATTCATAATTGTATCAGCCTCCGGTTTACCAATTTCACATACTTGGATTCCTTTGTCCTGTTGTACCTTATGCATCACCATGAATGAATTGTAAACCAGCATTTCTTTTCAGCTTTTCACTTGCAATGGCCAAACAGTTCTATTCCTGCAACTGGGCTCCCTCCCGGGTTACTGATGTCTACTACACAACCTTCTTCTTGTAGACATTGTTGGGTCTCCAAGTGCAGAGGTTTGTAGGAGAGTAGCAAATTTCCCTCAAGTGGGTTACCTAAGGTTTATCAATCCGTGGGAGGCGTAGGATGGAGATGGTCTCTCTCGAGCAACCCTGCAACCAAATAACAAAGAGTCTCTTGTGTCCCCAACACACCCAATACAATGGTAAATTGTATAGGTGCACTAGTTTGGCGAAGAGATGGTGATACAAGTGGTATATGGATGGTAGATAAAGGTATTTGTAATATGAAATTATAAAAACAATAAGGCAACTAATGATAAAAATGAGTGTAAACGGTATTGCAATGTAACATCCCAAAATTCTAAATTTGGAATGTTATATTAAATAAATAACTTTGATTATTTGTTTGATTGTGAGTGATTGATTGTGTGAAACTGAGTGAAATTTGAAACTTTTTGAAAGTTGAATGAGAGGAAATGAAATGACTTCCCCAGACTTTCACTTTGCATTTTGATCTCAATGAATTCAAATTTATTTCACCACAAAACCCTAGAGTGAAGAAAATATGACTTCTTCCATTTAAAATGAAAAGGGTTTTTGAAAATATTTGAATTTCAGTTGCAAATAATTCAAACCAGAATCTTTATGCAGCTCAATGATTTTCACGAGAGAAGATAAAATGACTTCTTCAATTATACGAAATATGAGTTGGAAGTTACAAAGAATCAAATTGAAAGTCATTTGGAAGTATTTTGAAATACCCTTTCAATTTGGAATTATTTGGATTTCATTCAAATTACTTTTCTCCTAAAAATAAATAAATGGAAATAAGGGTAAAATGATTCCCTTCAATGGAAATTTTGGAGAAAATAAATTTGAAATCATTTTGGTATTTCAAAAATGATTTTTGTTGGGTTGTAATGCAACAGTAGCACTGTTTGGTTTATTTTAATTTTTTTGAATTTTATTTGTTGATGAAAATATGTTCATCTTTTGGGATTTCTTTTTCTGAACATTTTGATATATTATGCGTATACTATATTTCTATTTTGGCTTAGTTTATTTCTGTTTGTTCTCTGTTTAAAAGAAAAAGGGGGGAAAGTCTTTTTAAAAGGCTGAAGCCTAGTCGTCCAGGCCACCTCTCTCTCTCTCCCCGCGGCCCAGCTAGCCCAGCAGCTCGCTCCCGTGCCCGAAAATCCTCTACGCGCCGGCTACCCGCAGCCTTGCCCGCCTCCCTTGCCCACTGACGGGTGGGACCCGCACCCATCTTCCTCCTCACGCAAAAATCTGCCAGAGCACGCTGCCGCTGCCGCGCATGATCTTCTCGGGATCGCGTATCCTTGATCCGCCCCCTGCTCCAAGTCTCCCCCCTATATATACTCCTCCCCCTTGACCGATCCCGCCCCAAAGCCCCTTCCGAGAACCCCTGCCTCCTTCTCAATTGCTCGCCGGAGCCGAGGGCCCCCGCTATGCCATTGCCCCTGCCTCACTTGTCTCCGACCACCTCAACCCCTACCACCACCACCGAACATCCCGCCGTCTACTATCGCATCTCCTGGTGCACTCGCCGTAGCTCGAGGACCACCAAAGCGCCGCCACCGCCGCCACCCGACGCCATCCACTGCCTCTACCTCGCCGCTGACCTCCTCAGACCACCTCCGACGATGCCACGACAACTGACGAGGTCGCCGTCAACTGCCGCACCCACTCGACGTCTCCGCCGACCCTGCTGACGACCGGAGCACCACCGCCGACGACGTCCGAGCCACTCGCTGTCGACCTTCCCCATGGTGAGCTCTCCACTTCCCCTTCACCGTCCGATCTGTTATTGACGCTCTAGATTAGATCTAACGAATGGTTAGGTTTTTCTGTTTATAAATCGGTTTAGTTCCGGTTTGTTACGGTTTTTATTCGGTTTAGATCGGTTTAGGTCTAGTCGGTTTAGCCGATCGGTCTTTCTCTTTTAGCCCGTACGTGTTTCGGTTATTTTCCGCCCGAGCGCTGTTTAATTTTAGCTCGCACACCCCCGTAGCGCCCGTTAGTTTTTTCTGTTATTTTCATTTCTGTTTAAAAAAACAGAAATAGTTTCAATTTTAGATTGCTTATATCTTTTAGTGTGTTTATCCAAATTGACAGATTCTTTGTGCATTAGATTCAAAATTCCTTGATGTCTCTGTTTGTGTCTTTAGATATCAAGTTTGAGTAGTTTAAATTTTGAGTTTGATGAAATTTGTTCAAATCACTAATTTGGCCATATCTTGAGTTTTATAAAATATTTTTGATTGATTCTTTTTGCTACGGTTTTGTTATTGTTTTGTCTATCCAGAGTCATATAGTTATTTATTTTTAGTTTATTTTTAAATTAGGTTTTTAGCAAAAAAGTATTGTTTTAGTTATAGTTTTGTTTTAGTCTTTTCTTTATTGTTTTTATTAGTTTTACATTATTTCTTTTTGTCACTCTTAAAAAAATTAGTTTTCTTTCTGTTAGTCAACAAAAGAAAATTTTGTTTTTACTTTTAAAATTTTATTTTACTTAGTTTTGTATGAAAACTTGATTACGTCATAGTTAGTGTTTCATAAAAGCTTTTTATTTGTTTCTTTTTGCAAATAAAGTTTTATGAAAAATACTTTCTGTTAACTTAGTTGATCTAAATTTTATTTTCTGTTAAAATTATTAGTTTAGTATTTTCTTTGTTAAGTTTTACTTAGGACAAAACTATTTTTGTGTTATGTCAGTTTTCTTTAGTAGTTTCGTCGTGTAGTTTTCCTTGGTTTTTATTTGGTGTCCCTTGTTGTTTTGCAATTTATTTGTTGGTTTATTATGAGTGTTAGAATTGCTTGCTAGTATGTTTGCTTATATGAATGCTATGTTTGACTATATAGATTTTCAACGGAGTGACGAATAGTTCTACTAAGTCATTATTCTGAGAGCGTTGTTATCTTCATCAAGTAATACCAGGCAAGTTCACTCTGACCATGTTTTCCATACCTATGTTTATTTTCATGTAGTAGCACCCTTTCAACAATCCCTCCAGTAGTGTTATTGAATCTAGTAGTTGAGTAGAATGAATGAGGTAGAAACCCATCTCCCTGTTACCAAACCCAGGACGTTATATAGTTTTAATGCTACACTATAGTAGACGGGGTTTGGTATGAGTGCATGGGAGTGGTGTGAAGAAGGAGGACTCTACATCAATGGTGACAACTTCATGATGGCACCAGCAAGGACTGCATCTTCAGGACTCCTCAAGATTTCGAGACTCGAGACAAGAATTCAATACACACTACTAGGTGAAGGACGGTTGACGGGCACCCTAGAGAAACCAGTGGTTGGCGGCGATGTATGGAGAAGCGTCATGACATCTTGCGGAAAGCTTCACCCAGACTCAAAGAGACGGAAGAATACTTCATGCCCGGAAGCTTACCCGTGCAACCGCAAGTCACTATGGGCTCTGGCTTGGTTGACCATAGTTGTGACTCTGGCAGGAACTATGCTAGCAGATGTAGAACTACGGTAGGATTGGATGAGCACCGGACAGTGGTCAGAGGAACTCTTCGGAAGACCGTGTTTCAGTCATCTTGTTCTCAAACACCCTGAAGTGCGAGAATGTAAAGAGAGGGATTGATTCTTGCGGGTAAAGTGTACAAACCTCTGCAGAGGGTTAAAACCTAATCGATTAGCTGTGTCCCCGGTTACGGATAATTTGAGCCTCTGGACTTGGATCTATCTCAGAACTCTCAACACCGGACTGCTAAATTAATTGTGGGCAACTTATGATGATTTGTGCTATGAGACATCGGTTGGGGGAACCATGTCATGATAGAAAACTCCATAGTACAGACTCCGGATAATTCCTTTGATGTAGGGAAAATAAAACCAGCTTTTACGCCGACAAAACTCAGATACAGAGCCACAAAGCCATACTGCATATTGGTGATCTTGCCGGTACATTCAATGTACTGACCTACACGGCTGCAACGTATCATGTTGCAGGATTTGATATACAGTGAGTGAGTTTCGTTGATTGGGTTACGGTCTACACTCAACCCGCCGATGGCGTTGATGGGACTCCACACCCGTTGATTATTTTCGCTGAGACTTATAAGGTATATATCAGTTTTACGTTATTTACACATGTGATTGCACTTTGACATATACATTGATGTATTGTGTGTGCCAGCATACTGATCCAGGGATGGCACAGATACACAGAGGCTTGACTGTCTGAGGTCGGGTCGCTACAGATATGGTATCAGAGCACATGTTGACTGTAGGACATGACCCTAAAAATCAGAAAGCCCCTAGGACAGGATATCTACAAAACTTTTTTAAAAAAATCTTACTTCTCATCTTTTCTGATATTATCACAAATTCCCTTTTACCTCAGATAGTTAGAATATACCCCTTTCCCTTTTGACCACATGGAGGATCAACTGAATCCGCTGCAAGAAGGACAAGATTTTGGATAACTGATGGCCTCATCGGAGTAAAGAAGATTTCACCATGCGTTGGAAGAATTGCAGCTGCAACAACAGAAGACTCCGAAGACTTGAAGAATTGGAAAACTCTGAAGATTTATTTGACCCTTAGAAGACCAAAACCCCTATTATATACTTACATTAGATGCGACGATTTGTGAGCTGTCATTTGATTGATGTTTTTCCGACAGCCACAAAATAAACCCCTTTTTTAAACTATTGTTTGTATTGTGTGTATATCCCTCCATTCTTCTCTCCTATCTCACCCTAAAACTCTTGGACCTAGTAGATGATGAATGAAGTTGGACTGGTATTCTCTGGACCGAAAACCCAGCCGGAGGCAGAGCTATGGATTCAGAACATGGAGGACCACTTCGGGAAAATTTTGGTTTCAAGGAAGAATGAAGTATCGTACGCTCTTCAGTACTTTAAAGGAAGTGCTGCAACATGGTGGCAGATGCATCAAGCTATACATGGATGGAATGGAGCAAGGACTTGGGAAGAATTCAAGAGGACTCTGACAAGATCCCGTCTTATCCGGAAGCACCATGATACCCTAAGAAATAAACCTTGTGCCTGGAAGATTTGCGGAGAAATAGGACACACCCAGGAGGAACACAAGGATGGATGCCCTCATTGTGAGGAGAAACACCGAGCTGAGGAATGCCCAACTAGTCAGGTGACTTGTTTCTTGTGTGATGGAACCACCCACTACCCAGCTCAGTGTCACATTTACCCCCCGGTGCAACAAACTATTCAGAAGCAGGAAGAAGGAATGAAAGAAGCCCTCCGAGAAGTTATGAAAGAACCTGTGATTAAGGAAAGTGTTGAAGACCCTGATGGAGAAAGCCTCAACAGATTTTACTCCAATGCCTGTTATTCATGTGGAGAAGAAGGACATTTTTCACAGTATTGCACCAAGGAAAGAAAAGAGTATTTGGGATACTTCCCGACAGAAGCAGTGGAGTTTGATCCACAGGGAATAGAACGTTTGATCAGAACAAAGAAAATCAGGAAGAGAAAACAAAGACACCCTCAGAACAACCCAATTTCTGCAAAGAGGGACAAGAGTCATATTACCTGTTTTGAATGTAAGGACGTCGGGCATTATGCCAATGATTGTCTCAAAAGGAAGCAATGAACTCAAGGAGAAGGCACCATCACCAAGAAGCCTCAAGACATGTCGGAAGTTATTTGTTTTCGTTGCAAGGAAGCAGGACATTTTGCTAGGGATTGTTCAAATCATGAGAAAGCTGGAGCTGAGTAGTGGAGATGTTGATATCAGTAATAATGGTAGTATGGAAAACACTTTTTCATGAGAATGCAGGGTTGAGTTATGTAATAGGTTACTCAGAGATTGTAATAATTCATGACTCAATAAAGTTGATATGTCATATGCTGAAAGGATTTAAGGAGTTGTTATGTTTTATGTTGGAAATTAATATTCTGGGTGAACATGGAATAAAATGAGTTGTGATACATAAACTGGATGTTGGAAATTGAGTTTGAAGTTCTGTTTGGATGATATGAATGTGTACCCAAGGAGATATGTACCTTATTCTGAGCACCATTTTTGCTTTACAACTGCAGATGACGACCCTTTATGAGTCTTTCCTTAAGGGCCCGGAAACGATCATGACCCTGACAAGTGATCAGGATTACCCAAAGATCCTGAAGGACATGATGAAGCATATTCATCTGGAAGGAGATGCAGTCTACAAGGGTTATCCTTTCATGGAGAAGGGAGTGGAACTTTGGTATGTGGAGGTACACCTCCACCGTATGAAAGGAGTTTGCCCAAAGATGATGGGGCCGTACTTTTTCATCTCATGTGTACCACAAGCAACTTTCTTTGACGCTGTTCGTGAAGCACCCATGGAAGCCATACGCCAGATCGGAGAAATACTTGAAGCAAGACTCCGTTATACTCAGGAATACCTAAGAGAAGTGCATGCAGAGATGATGGAAATGAAGCTCAAGGCCACCATGATGAAACAGAAGATTGAAGATTTCAAGGCGCATGTCGCACAATTCCAGTGGGACTGAAGAGTCCTCAAGGAGGAAAAAATTAATAAAGTTGGAAGTAATGCCTGACCATACCAAACCATGTGGGTGGTAGCATTTGTAATAAAGTACTTTTTGGAATTTGGATTTTCGAAAAATGGTTAAGGATGTAATAAAATATTTGATATGAAAATAATATGATTTATGGATAAACTAGTGCATTTCATTTTAGGTGTGGTAGTACTCCCTAAAGCCACAGGATCAATGAAGAAAGAAATGTGTTATTCATGATGGTCCATAGAAGGGAGCTAGACCAAATAAGTTGGAGTTTTGTATGATCGTCACCACAAGGGTATGAAGGAAGAAGTACTATTGGATTTAAAGGAGATGTAATGTTGGAATACAGAATGATAATCCTCGAAAGGATGAGTTAAATTTGTACAAGAGTTGAAGTGGGCCATAACCCACAGGCCTAGGAGTTAATAAGAAGCAAGCACACTCTTGCTGAGGGAAGATATTTTGGAAGAAAAACTCTGAGTTAATCAGCCGACATTTTTAGGAGGATACAAAAAACCCGAGAGTTGTGAAGAAACGTTAGATGTCTTGTTCAGCTTGCAGAAACAATGGATTTATTCAAACTCCGTTCATCGACAAGAGAATTCTGCAATGCTTGTGAGTATGCCCAAGTGTTAGAATACGTGATTCGATGTCTGCATATGTAGTAATGGTTCAAGTACGGGATGGATTGGCCCCCATACTGGAGACTTCTATCATGAACTATCATATGTTGATGGAAAATCAGAGAGCCTTGAAAACCTTAGAAGAGTGTCGACACGTCAAACCATAAAACCATAGAATGGTAGAACGATGGAACCCCTAACAGGCAACCGATGCCAATCGTAGGATATACGGTGAGATTCAACCCCGGCCATTTTTCCTACAGGAGAAGCCATAAATTGTTGACCGCCAGGAGGTTCCGATAGTTTCTTAGTATTGACGACAGACATGTCAGATACGAAGACCCACTCTTCAGAAGAACCTCACCAGGATTGAGAGGACACAAGATTGTGAGAAAAAGGTCATGCCCTACTGGGAGAGCACCAGTGGAAGAGTTATTCCAGGGAATATGAGAAGACCGACACCATCAACCCAAAGGAAGGAGTACATAAGTTTCTGTCAGAAACATAACCCTGCTTTTAAGTGTGGTAGCACCCCAGACCTCTCCGGACAATGGATTTGTTGGAAGACCCCCAAACCCTAACCTTTTCTTGCTAGCCCCTTCGAATCTCGAGGACGAGATTCATTTTAAGTGTGGTAGGTTTGTTACATCCCAAAATTCTAAATTTTGGAATGTTATATTAAATAAATAACTTTGATTATTTGTTTGATTGTGAGTGATTGATTGTGTGAAACTGAGTGAAATTTGAAACTTTTTGAAAGTTGAATGAGAGGGAATGAAATGACTTTCCCATACTTTCACTTTGCATTTTGATCTCAATGAATTCGAATTTATTTCACCACAAAACCCTAGAGTGAAGAAAATACAACTTCTTCCATTTAAAATGAAAAGGGTTTTTGAAAATATTTGAATTTCAGTTGCAAACAATTCATCCCAGAATCTTTATGCATCTCAATGATTTTCACGAGAGAAGATAAAATGACTTCTTCAATTATATGAAGTATGAGTTTGAAGTTACAAAGAATCAAATTGAAAGTCATTTGGAAGTATTTTGAAACTCCCTTTCAATTTGGAATTATTTGGATTTTATTCAAATTACTTTTCTCCTAAAAATAAATAAATGGAAATAAGGGTAAAATGATTCCCTTCAATGGAAAATGAGGAGAAAATAAATTTGAAATCATTTTGGTATTTTAAAAATGAATTTTGTTGGGTTTTAATGCAACAGTAGCACTGTTTGGTTTATTTTAAAAAATTTCTGAATTTTATTTGTAGATGAAAATATGTTCATCTTTTGGGATTTCTTTTTCTCAACATTTTGATATATTATGCGTATACTATATTTCTATTTCGGCTTAGTTTATTTCTATTTGTTCTCTGTTGAAAAGAAAAAGGGGGAAAGTCTTTTTAAAAGGCTGAAGCCTAGTCGTCCAGGCCACCTCTCTCTCTCCCCGCGGCCCAGCTAGCCCAGCAGCTCGCTCCCGTGCCCGAAAATCCTCTACGCGCCGGCTACCCGCAGCCTTGCCCGCCTCCCTTGCCCACTGACGGGTGGGACCTGCACCCATCTTCCTCCTCACGCAAAATTCTGCTAGAGCACGCCGACGCCGCCGCGCACGATCTTCTCGGGATCCCATATCCTCGATCCGCCCCCCTGCTCCAAGTCTCCCCCCTATATATACTCCTCCCCTCAACCGATTCCGCCCCAAAGCCCCTTCTGAGAACCCCTGCCTCCTTCTCAATTGCTCGCCGGAGCCGAGCGCCCCCGCCATGCCATTGCCCCTGCCCCGCTTGTCTCCGACCACCTCAACCCCTACCACCACCACCGAATGTCCCGCCGTCTACTGCCGAATCTCCTGGTGCACTCGCCGGAGCTCAAGGACCACCAGAGCGCCACCACCGCCGCCACCCGACGCCATCCACCGCCTCTACCTCACCGCCGACCTCCTCAAACCACCTCCGACGACGCCACGACAACTAAGGAGGTCACCGTCAACTGCCGCACCCACTCGACGTCTCCGCCGACCCCGCTGATGACCGGATTGCCGCCGCCGATGACGTCTGAGCCGCTCGCCATCGACCTTCCCCATGGTGAGCTCTCCACTTCCCCTTCACCGTCCGATCTGTTATTGACGCTCTAGATTCGATCTAACGAACGGTTAGTTTTTTCTGTTTATACATCGGTTTAGTTCCGGTTTGTTACGGTTTTTATTCGGTTTAGATCGGTTCAGGTCTAGTTGGTTTAGCCGATCAGTCTTTCTCTTTTAGCCCGTACGTGTTTCGGTTATTTTCCGCCCGAGCGCTGTTTAGTTTCGGCTCGCACACCCCCGTAGCTCCCGTTAGTTTTTTCTGTTATTTTCGTTTCTGTTTAAAAAACAGAAATAGTTTCAATTTTAGATTGCTTATATATTTTAGTGTGTTTATCCAAATTGAGTGATTCTTTTTGCATTGGATTCAAAATTCCTTGAAGTTTCTGTTTGTGTCTTTACATATCAACTTTGAGTAGTTTAAATTTTGAGTTTGATGAAATTTGTTTAAATCACTAATTTGGTCGTATCTTGAGTTTTATAAAATATTTTTGATTGATTCTTCTTGCTATGGTTTTGTTATTGTTTTGTCTATCCAGAGTCATATAGTTATTTATTTTTAGTTTATTTTAAATTAGGTTTTTAGCAAAATAGTACTATTTTAGTTATAGTTTTGTTTTAGTCTTTTCTTTATTGTTTTTATTAGTTTTACATTATTTCTTTTTGTCACTCTTAAAAAAATTAGTTTTGTTTCTGTTAGTCAACAAAAGAAAATTTTGTTTTTATTTTAAAATTTTATTTTACTTAGTTTTGTATGAAAACTTGATTAGGTCATAGTTAGTGTTTCATAAAAGCTTTTTATTTGTTTCTTTTTGCAAATAAAGTTTTATGAAAAATACTTTCTGTTAACTTAGTTGATCTAAATTTTATTTTCTGTTAAAATTATTAGTTTAGTATTTTCTTTGTTAAGTTTTACTTAGGAAAAAAACTATTTTTGTGTTATGTGAGTTTTCTTTAGTAGTTTCGTCGTGTAGTTTTCCTTGGTTTTTATTTGGTGTCCCTTGTTTTTTTGCAATTTATTTGTTGGTTTATTACGAGTGTTAGAATTGCTTGCTAGTATGTTTGTTTATATGAATGCTATGTTTGACTATATAGATTTTCAACGGAGTGATGAATAGTTCTACTAAGTCATTATTCTGAGAGTGTTGTTATCTTCATCAAGTAATACCAGGCAAGTTCACTTTGACCATGTTTTCCATACCTATGTTTATTTGCATGTAGTAGCACCCTTTCAATAATCCCTCAAGTAGTGTTATTGAATCTTGTAGTTGAGTAGAATGCATGAGGTAGAAACCCATCTCCCTGTTACCAAACCCGGGACGTTATACAGTTTTAATGCTACGCTATAGTAGACGGGGTTTGGTATGAGTGCATGGGAGTGGTGTGAAGAAGGAGGACTCTACGTCAATGGCGACAACTTCATGATGGCACCGGCAAGGACTGCATCTTCAGGACTCCTCAAGATTTCGAGACTCGAGACAAGAATTCAATACACACTACTGGGTGAAGGACGGTTGACGGGCACCCTGTAGAAACCAGTGGTTGGCCGGGATGCATGGGGAAGCGCCATGACATGTTGTGGAAAGCTTCACCCAGACTCAAAGAGACGGAAGAATACTTCATGCCCGGAAGCTTACCTGTGCAACCGCAAGTCACTATGGGCTCTGGCTTGGTTGACCTTAGTTGTGACTCTGGCTGGAACGATGCTAGCCGATGTAGAACTATGGTAGGATTGGATGAGCATCGGACAGTGGTCAGAGGAACTCTTCGAAAGACCATGTTTCGGTCATCTTGTTCTCAAACACCGTGAAGTGCGACAATGTAAAGAGAGGGATCGAATCTTGCAGGTAAAGTGTACAAACCTCTGCAGAGGGTTAAAACCTAATCGATTAGTCGTGTCCCCGGTTACGGACAATTTGAGCCTCTGGACTTGGATCTATCTCGGAACTCTCAACACCGGACTACTAAATTAATTGTGGACAACTTATGATGATTTGGGCTATGAGACATCGGTTGGCGCAACCATGTCATGATAGAAAACTCCATAGTACAGACTCCAGATAATTCCTTTGATGTAGGGAAAATAAAACCAACTTTTACGCCAACAAAACTCAGATGCAGAACCACAAAGCCGTACTGCATATAGTATAGTTTATCATCTGTTTTCTCTTATGGTGATCTTGCCGGTACATTCAATGTACTGACCTGCACTGCTGCACCGTATCATGTTGCAGAATTTTATATATAACGAGTGAGTTTTGTTGATTGGGTTACGGTCTACACTCAACCTGCCGATGGCGTTGATGGGACTCCACACCCGTTGATTGTTTCCGCTGAGACTTATAAGGTATATATCAGTTTTACGTTATTTACACATGTGATTGCACTTTGATATATACATTGATGTACTGTGTGTGCCAGCATACTGATCTAGGGATGGCACAGATACATAGAGGCTTGACCGTCTGAGGTCGGGTCGCTACATGCAATGCGTTGAAACAAGGCCTAGGGTTCATACTTTCACTAATGCAAGTTCCCTCAACAGTACTAACATAATTGGATCACATAACTATCCCTCAACATGAAGGAAATATGCCCTAGAGGCAATAATAAAGTTATTATTTATTTCCTTATTTCATGATAAATGTTTATTATTCATGCTAGAATTGTATTAACCGGAAACATAATACTTGTATGAATACATAGACAAACTAAACGTCACTAGTATGCCTCTACTTGACTAGCTCATTGATCGAACATGGTTTTGTTTCCTAACCATAGACATGTGTTGTCATTTGATTAATGGGATCACATCATTAGGAGAATGATGTGATTGACATGACCCATTTCATTAGCTTAGCACCCGATCGTTTAGTATGTTGCTATTGCTTTCTTCATGACTTATACATGTTCCTATGACTATGAGATTATGCAACTCCCGTTTGCCGGAGGAACACTTTCTGTGCTACCAAACGTCACAACGTAACTGGGTGATTATAAAGGAGTTCTACAGGTGTCTCCAAAGGTACATGTTGGGTTGGCGTATTTCGAGATTAGGATTTGTCACTCCGATTGTCGGAGAGGTATCTCTGGGCCCTCTCGGTAATGCACATCACCATAAGCCTTGCAAGCAATGTGACTAATGAGTTAGTTGTGGGATGATGCATTATATAACGAGTAAAGAGACTTGCCGGTAACGTGATTGAACTAGGTATTGAGATACCGACGATCGAATCTCGGGCAAGTAACATACCGATGACAAAGGGAACAAAGTATGTTGTTATGCGGTTTGACCGATAAAGATCTTCGTAGAATATGTAGGAGCCAATATGAGCATCCAGGTTCCGCTATTGGTTTTTGACCGATAATAGTTCTAGGTCATGTCTACATAGTTCTCGAACCCATAGGGTCCGCACGCTTAAGGTTTCGATGACAGTTATATTATGAGTTTATGAGTTTTGATGTACCGAAGTAGTTCGGAGTCCCGGATGATAATGGGGACATGACGAGGAGTCTCGAAATGGTCGAGACGTAAAGATCGATATATTGGACGACTATATTTGAAGTTCGGAAAGGTTCCAAGTGATTCGGGTATTTTTCGGAGTGCCGGAGAGTTACGGGAATTCGCGGGGGAGTATATGGGTCTTATTGGGCCATACGGGAATAGAGGAGAGAGGCCGAAAGGAAGGAGGCGTGCAGACCCCCTCTGGTCCGAATTGGACAAGGGGTACGGCCCCCCTTTCCTTCCTCCTCTCCCCCTCTTTCCCCCTTCTCCTACTCCAACAAGGAAGGAGGGAGTCCTACTCCCGGTGGGAGTAGGACCCCCCTTGGCGCGCCCCTCCTAGGCCGGCCGCCCCCTCCCCCCCTTGCTCCTTTATATACGGGGGCAGGGGGGCACCTCTAGGACAACAACACAAGTTGATCTACGGATCGTTCCTTAGCCGTGTGCGGTGCCCCCCTCCACCATATTCCACCTCGGTCGTATCGTCGCGGAGTTTAGGCGAAGCCCTGCACCGGAAGAACATCATCATCGTCACCACGCCGTCGTGCTGACGAAACTCATCCCCGAAGCTTTGCTGGATCGGAGCTCGGGGATCGTCATCGAGCTGAACGTGTGCTGAACTCGAAGGTGCCGTACGTTCGGTGCTTGGATCGGTCAGATCGTGAAGACGTACGACTACATCAACCGCGTTGTTATAACGCTTCCGCTTACAGTCTACGAGGGTACGTGGACAACACTCTCCCCTCTCGTTGCTATGTCATCACCATGATCTTGTGTGTACGTAGAATTTTTTTTGAAATTACCACGTTCCCCAACAGTGGCATCCGAGCCTGGTTTTATGCGTAGATGTCATATGCACGAGTAGAACACAAGTGAGTTGTGGGCGATACAAGTCATACTGCTTACCAGCATGTCATACTTTGGTTCGGCGGTATTGTGAGATGAAGCGGCCCGGACCGACATTACGCGTACGCTTACGCGAGACTGGTTTCACCGTTATGAGCACTCGTGCTTAAAGGTGGCTGGCGGGTGTCTGTCTCTCTCACTTTAGCTGAATCGAATGTGGCTACGCCCGGTCCTTGTGAAGGTTAAAACAACACTAACTTGACGAACTATCGTTGTGGTTTTGATGCGTAGGTAAGAACGGTTCATGCTAAGCCCGTAGCAGCCACGTAAAACTTGCAACAACAAAGTAGAGAACGTCTAACTTGTTTTTGCAGGGCATGTTGTGATGTGATATGGTCAAGACGTGATGCTATATTTTATTGTATGAGATGATCATGTTTCTAACCGAAGTTATCGGCAACTGGCAGGAGTCATATGGTTGTCGCTTTATTGTATGAAATGCAAACGCCTTGTAATTGCTTTACTTTATCACTAAGCGGTATCGATAGTCGTAGAAGCAATAGATGGCATGAATGACAATGATGCTACGATGGAGATCGAGGTGTCGCGCCGGTGACGATGGTGATCACGACGGTGCTTCGGAGATGGAGATCACAAGCACAAGATGATGATGGCCATATCATATCACTTATATTGATTGCATGTGATGTTTATCCTTTATGCATCTTATCTTGCTTTGATTGACGATAGCATTTTAAGATGATCTCTCACTAATTATCAAGAAGTGTTCTCCCTGAGTATGCACCGTTGCGAAAGTTCTTCGTGCTGAGACACCACGTGATGATCGGGTGTGATAGGCTCTACGTTCAATACAACGGGTGCAAACAGTTTGCACACGCGGAATACTCAGGTTATACTTGACGAGCCAAGCATATACAGATATGGCCTCGGAACACGGAGACCGAAAGGTCGAGCGTGAATCATATAGTAGATATGATCAACATAGTGATGTTCACCATTGAAACTACTCCATCTCACGTGATGATCGGACATGGTTTAGTTGATTTGGATCACGTGATCACTTAGAGGATTAGAGGGATGTCTATCTAAGTGGGAGTTCTTAAGTAATATGATTAATTGAACTTTAATTTATCATGAACTTAGTCCTGGTAGTATTTAGCAATTATGTTGTAGATCAATAGCTCGCGTTGTTGCTTTCATATGTTTATTTTGATATGTTTCTAGAGAAAATTGTGTTGAAAGATGTTAGTAGCAATGATGCGGATTGGATCCGTAATCTGAGGTTTATCCTCATTGCTGCATAGAAGAATTATATCCTTGATGCACCGCTAGGTGACAGACCTATTGCAGGAGCAGATGCAGATGTTATGAGCGTTTGGCTAGCTCAATATGATGACTACTTGATAGTTTAGTGCACCATGCTTAACGGCTTAGAATCGGGACTTCAAAGACGTTTTGAACGTCATGGACCATATGAGATGTTCCAGGAGTTGAAGTTAATATTTCAAGCAAATACCCGAGTTGAGAGATATGAAGTCTCCAACAAGTTCTATAGCTAAAAGATGGAGGAGAATCGCTCAACTAGTGAGCATGTGCTCAGATTGTCTGGGTACTACAATCGCTTGAATCAAGTGGGAGTTAATCTTCCAGATAAGATAGTGATTGACAGAATTCTCTAGTCACGATCACCAAGTTAGTAGAACTTCATGATGAACTATAGTATGCAAGGGATGACGAAAACAATTCCCGAGCTCTTCGTGATGCTGAAATCGACGAAGGTAGAAATCAAGAAAGAGCATCAAGTGTTGATGATTGACAAGACCACTAGTTTCAAGAAAAAAGGCAAAGGGAAAGAAAGGGAACTTCAAGCAGAATGGCAAGCAAGTTGCCACTCCCGCGAAGAAGCCCAAAGCTGGACCAAAGCCTGAAACTGAGTGATTATACTGCAAAGGAAATGGTCACTAGAAGCGGAAATGCCTTGAATATTTGGTGGATAATAAGGATGGCAAAGTGAACAAGGGTATATTTGATATACATGTTATTGATGTGTACCTTACTAGTGTTTATAGTAACCCCTGAGTATTTGATACTTGTTCGGTTGCTAAGATTAGTAACTCGAAACAGGAGTTACAGAATAAACAGAAACTAGTTGAGGGTGAAGTGACGATGTGTGTTGGAAGTGGTTCCAAGATTGATATGATCATCATCGCACACTCCCTATACTTTCGGGATTAGTGTTGAACCTAAATAAATGTTATTTGGTGTTTGCGTTGAGCATGAATATGATTTGATCATGTTTATTGCAATACGGTTATTCATTTAAAATCAGAGAATAATTGTTGTTCTATTTAAATGAATAAAACATTTGATGGTCATACACCCAATGAAAATAGTTTGTTGGATCTCGATCGTAGTGATACACATATTCATAATATTGATGCCAAAAGATGCAAAGTTAATAATGATAGTGCAACTTATTTGTGGCACTGCCGTTTGGGTCATATCGGTGTAAAGCGCATGAAGAAACTCCATAAAGATAGATTTTTGGAATCACTTGGTTATGAATCATTTGATGCTTGCGAACCGTGCCTTTTGGGCAAGATGACTAAAACTCCATTCTCCGGAACAATGGAACAAGCTACTGACTTATTGGAAATAATACATACCGATGTATGCGATCCAATGAGTGTTGATGCTCGTGGCAAGTATCGTTATTTTCTGACCTTCACAAGATGATTTGAGCAGATATGGGTATATCTACTTGATGAAACATAAGTCTGAAATAATTGAAAGGTTCAAAGAATTTCAGATTGAAGTGAAAAAATCATCGTAACAAGAAAATAAAGTTTTTACGATCTGATCGCAGAGACGAATATTTGAGTTATGAGTTTGGTCTTCATTTGAAACAATGTGAAATAGTTTCGCAACTCACGCCATCTGGAACACCATAATGTAATGGTGTGTCCGAACGTCGTAATCGTACTTTACTAGATATGGTGCGATCTATGATGTCTCTTATCGGTTTACCACTATCGTTTTAGGGGTTATGCATTAGAGACAGCTACATTCACGTTTAATAGGGCACCATCTAAATCCGTTGAGACGACACCGTGGTTTAGCAGTAAACTTAAGTTGTCGTTTCTTAAAGCTTGGAGTTGCGATACTTATATGAAAAAGGTTTTCAACCTGATAAGCTCGAACCCAAATCGGAGAAGTGCGTCTTCATAGAATACCCAAAGGTAACTATTGGGTACACCTTCTATCACAGATCCAAAGGCAAGTTATTCGTTGTTAAGATGGATCCTTTCTAGAGAAGAAGTTTCTCTCAAAGAAGTGAGTGGGAGGAAAGTAGAACTTGATGAGGTAATTATACCTTCTACCTTATTGGAAAGTAGTTCATCACAGAAATCAGTTTCAGTGATTCCTACACCAATTAGTGAGGAAGTTAATGATGATGATCATGAACTTCAGATCAAGTTGCTACCAAACCTCGTAGGTCTTCTAGAGTAAGATCCGCACCAGAGTGGTACGGTAATCATGTTTTGGAAGTCATGTTACTAGACCATAATGAACCTATGAACTATGAGGAAGCGATGATGAGCCCAGATTCCACGAAATGGCTTGAGGCCATAAAATCTGAGATATGATCCATGTATGAGAACAAAGTATGGACTTTGATTGACTTGCTCGATGATCAGCAAGCCATGTAAATAAATGGATCTTCAAGAGGAAGACGGACACTGATAGTAGTGCTACTATCTACTAAGCTCGACTTGTTGTGAAATGTTTTCAACAAGTTCAAGGTGTTGAATACGATGAGATTTTCTCACTCGTATCAAAGCTTAAGTCTGTCTGAATCATGTTAGCAATTGCCACATTTTATGAAATCTGGCAAATGGATGTCAAAACTGCATTCCTTAATGGATTTATTAAAGAAGAGTTGTATATGATGCAACCAGAAAGTTTTTTGTCAATCCTAAAGATGCTAACAAAGTGTGCAAGCTCCAGCAATCCATCAATGGACTGGTGCAAGCATCTCGGAGTTGAAATATACGCTTTAATGAGTTGATCAAAGCATATGGTTTTATACAGACTTTTGGAAAGACCTGTATTTACAAGAAAGTGAGTGGGAGCACTACAACATTTCTGATAAGTATATGTGAATGACATATTATTAATTGGAAATGATGTAGAATTTTCTGGAAAGCATAAAGGAGTTTTTTGAAAGAAGTTTTTCAAAGGAAGACCTCGGTGAAGCTGCTTACATATTGAGCATCAAGATCTATAGAGATAGATCAAGACGCTTGATTAGCTTTTTCAATGAGTACATACCTTGACAAGATTTTGAAGTAGCTCAAAATGGAACAGTCAAAGAAAGAGTTCTTGCCTATGTAACAAGCTGTGAAATTGAGTAAGACTCAAAACCCGACCACGGCAGAAGATAGAAAGAGAGTGGAAGTCATTCCCTATGCCTCAATAATAGGTTCTATAAAGTATGCCATGTTGTGTACCTATTGTATACCCTACACTGTTTTTGGCAAGGGAGTACAATAGTGATCTAGGAGTAGATCACTGGACAGTGGTCAAAATTATCCTTAGTGGAATAAGGAAATATTTCTCAATTATGATGGTGACAAAAGGTTCGTCGTAAAGAGTTACATCGATGCAAGCTTTGACACAGATCTGGATGACTCTAAGTCTCGATCTAGATACATATTGAAAGTGGGAGCAATTAGCTAGAGTAGCTCCGTGCAGAGCATTGTTGACATAGATATTTGCAAAATACTTACGGATCTGATTATTACAGACCTGTTGACTAAAATTATCTCACAAGCAAAACTTGATCACACCTTAGTACTCTTTGGGTGTTAATCACATAGCGTTGTGAACTAGATTACTGACTCTAGTAAACCCTTGGGTGTTGATCACATATCGATGTGAACTATGGGTGTTAACCACATAAAGATGTGAACTATTGATGTTAGATCACATGGCGATGTGAACTAGATTATTGACTCTAGTGCAAGTGGGAGACTGAAGGAAATATGCCCTAGAGGCAATAATAAAGTTATTATTTATTTCCTTATTTCATGATAAATGTTTATTATTCATGCTAGAATTGTATGAACCGGAAACATAATACTTGTATGAATACATAGACAAACTAAACGTCACTAGTATGCCTCTACTTGACTAGCTCATTGATCGAAGATGGTTTTGTTTCCTAACCATAGACATGTGTTGTCATTTGATTAACGGGATCACATCATTAGGAGAATGATGTGATTGACATGACCCATTTCATTAGCTTAGCACCCGACCGTTTAGTATGTTGATATTTCTTTCTTCATGACTTATACATGTTCCTATGACTATGAGATTATGCAACTCCCGTTTGCCGGAGGAACACTTTATGTGCTACCAAACGTCACAACGTAACTGGGTGATTATAAAGGAGTTCTACAGGTGTCTCCAAAGGTACATGTTGGGTTGGCGTATTTTGAGATTAGGATTTGTCACTCCGATTGTCGGAGAGGTATCTCTGGGCCCTCTCGGTAATGCACATAACATAAGCCTTGCAAGCATTGCAACTAATGAGTTAGTTGCGAGATGATTGTGACGCCCCCGATTCAATCGTACACTAATCATGCACGCAAATGTGTACGATCAAGATCAGGGAATCACGTGAAGATATCACAACACAACTCTAAAACATAAATAAGTCATACAAGCATCATAATACAAGCCAGGGGCCTCGAGGGCTCGAATACAAGTGCTCGATCATAGACGAGTCAGCGGAAGCAACAATATCTGAGTACAGACATAAGTTAAACAAGTTTGCCTTAAGAAGGCTAGCACAAACTGGGATACAGATTGAAAGAGGCGCAGGCCTCCTGCCTGGGATCCTTCTAACTACTCCTGGTCGTCGTCAGCGGGCTGCACGTAGTAGTAGGCACCTCCGGTGTAGTAGGGGTCGTCGTCGACGGTGGCGTCTGGCTCCTGGACTCCAGCATCTGGTTGCGACAACCAGAAAGAAAGGAAAGGGGGAAAAGGGGGAGAAAGCAACCGTGAGTACTCATCCAAAGTACTCGCAAGCAAGGAGCTACACTACATATGCATGGGTATATGTGTAAAGGGCCATATCGGTGGACTGAACTGCAGAATGCGAGAATAAGAGGGGGAAAGCTAGTCCTATCGAAGACTACGCTTCTGGCAGCCTCCGTCTTGCAGCATGTAGAAGAGAGTAGATTGAAGTCCTCCAAGTAGCATCTCCAAGTAGCATCTCCAAGTAGCATCTCCAGTAGCATCGCAGTAGCATAATCCTACCCGGCGATCCTCCCCTCGCCGCCCTGTGGAAAAGCGATCACCGGGTTGTCTGTGGAACTTGGAAGGGTGTGTTTTATTAAGTATCCGGTTCTAGTTGTCATAAGGTCAAGGTACAACTCCAAGTCGTCCTGTTACCGAAGATCACGGCTATTCGAATAGATTAACTTCCCTGCAGGGGTGCACCAACTTACCCAACACGCTCGATCCCATTTGGCCGGACACACTTTCCTGGGTCATGCCCGGCCTCGGAAGATCAACACGTCGCAGCCCCACCTAGGCAAAACAGAGAGGCCAGCACGCCGGTCTAAACCTAAGCGCACAGGGGTCTGGGCCCATCGCCCATAGCACACCTGCACGTTGCGAGGGCGGCCGGAAGCAGACCTAGCCTAGCAGGCGTTCCAGTCCAATCCGGCGCGCGCCGCTCCGTCGCTGACGTCTGAAGTGCTTCGGCTGATACCACGACGTCGGGATACCCATAACTACTCCCACGTAGATGGTTAGTGCGTATAGGCTCGTAGCCAACTCAGATCAAATACCAAGATCTCGTTAAGCGTGTTAAATATCCGCGAACGCCGAACAGGGCCAGGCCCACCTCTCTCCTAGGCGGTCTCCACCTGCCCTGTCGCTCCGCCACAAAGTAACAGTCGGGGACCGTCGGGAACCCAGGCCCACCTCTACCGGGATGGAACCACCTGTCCTTTCAGCCCCCATCTCCGAACAGTATCACAGGTAATGTAACAGTGTAAAGTATATAGTATATGCCCGTGATCACCTCCCGAAGTGATCACAGCCCAGTAGTATAGCATGGCAGACGGACAAGAGTGTAGGGCCACTAATGGAACACTAGCATCCTATACTAAGCAGTAGGATAGCAGGTAAAGGTAACAACAATAGTAGCAAGGACAGGCTATGCAGCAGTATAGGATTAACTGAAAGCAGTAACATGCTACACTACTCTAATGCAAGCAGTATAGAGTAGAATAGGCGATATCTGGTGATCAAGGGGGGGGGCTTGCCTGGTTGCTCTGGCAAGAGAGAGGGGTCGTCGGTGACGTAGTCGTACTCGGTGGCATCAGCGTCGGTCTCGTAGTCTACCGGAGAGAAGAGGGGGAAGAAACAATGAATACAATGCAACAATGCATATCGATGCATGACATGACAAGTAACGATGCTAGGTGTGCCCAATCGCGGTAGTGGGTGATACCGACGAAGGGGGGAAACATCCGGGAAAGTATTCCCGGTGTTTCGCGTTTTCGGGCAGAGGAGCCGGAGGGGGAAAGTTGCGAGTTCGATAGGTTAGGGGTGTGTGGCGGACGAACGGACTGCGTATCCGGATTCGTCTCGTCGTTCTGAGTAACTTTCATGTAGAAAGTATTTTCATCTGAGCTACGGTTTATTTTATATTAATTTTAAAAGATTTAAATCATTTTTAGGACTAACTTAAATATTTTAAGTCAACATTATCCAGAACAGTGTTTGCTGACGTCATCATGACGTCAGCATGACATCAGCAGTCAACAGAGGTGTTGACTGGGTCGCTGACGTGTGGGTCCCACTGGTCATTGACTGATTAGCCTAATTAGTGTTTAACTAATCTAACCACTGTTTAATTAAACTAATTAGTTAATTAGGTTAATCCAATTGTGATTAATTAACTTAATTAATTCCTTAATTAATTAATTTAATTATTATTATTTATTTTATTATTTTTTTAACTCTTTTATTTTATAAAACGTTCTGGGCGGTGGGGCCCGCATGTAAGTGGCCCAGGGCCTTAACGGGCGCTGGGCGTTCGGGCGCAGGGGCTCACGGGCGCACGAACGGGCGCATGCCCGAGGGAACGGACCCGCGCGGTGCCGCTGGATCCAGCGGGGCGGCCGACGGAGGCCACGGCGGGGCTCAGCCGGGGAAGGCTGGCGCGGGTGTGCGGGCGTTGTGGCCGGCTCCGGGGTGGTTGAGTGCGGGCACGCACAGCAGGCGGCGGGCGCGTGCAGCAGGGGGCGACGGGCGTCGTGGCTGCGGCTGGATGGCGTTGGTCGCGCGCGCGGGGGCGCACGGGAGCGCATGGGCGCGCGCTCTGGGTCGAGCAGGGGCGAACGGGGTGCGGGCCGGTGACGTGCAACAGAGAGGGGGAGAAGAGGAGAGGGAGGCCGTGGCCTCACCAACGTTGCAGAGAAGAGGGTCGGCGAGGCTCGGTGGAGCCTTTGGGGAGGAGGATGGGGACGACGGCGACGTAGAGGAGGACGTCCGGCGAGGAGTCGAAGAGGAGGACGGCAGGGCGCTCCGCGAGGCAGCTCCGACGACGGCGGGGTCCAGCGGCGTCGAGGTCGGTGGATGAGCACGTCGGGGAGGAGGCGAGGCGGCTGGGCGGCGTCGGGTTGGGCGTCGGCATCGGGCTCAGGGGATCTGGCGGGGAAGAGGACGAGGAGGAGCTCCGGCGATGGGGTGGCTCCAGCGAAGTAGTGGCAGGATGAGGCGCGACGGTGGGGCGGGGCTCGATCCAGAATCGGGATCGGGCGAGGGAAAGGGAGCGGAGTGGATCGAGAGGTGGGGGGAAGTGGGGATCGTGGGGGTTAGGGTTCGGTCGCCCCGGGGGTTGTAGGGGTTCGGCGGGCCGGGGGAGGGAGCTGGGCTGGCTGGGTGCGCGACCAGCCGGGCCGCCTGGTGGGCCGAAGCCCAAGGGGCCGGGGGGGCTTTCTCCTTTTCTTTGTTTTTTTGTAATTTCTTTTTCTTTTATCTATTTTTTTCTGTTTTATTTCATTTTAAATCATTTAGGCATTTTATAAAAATGTGTTTGCTTCATTATAATCACCCTTGTAATACCCGACACCCACCGAACATTTTTGTTTCAACTTTTGAAAACTTTTATTGTTGACATTAATTTGAGTTTGAATTTTGAAGCGGTTTTGAATTAACCCGAGATTAACTACAGTGACAAAGGTGACGTGGCACCATTAACGTGAGATTACTGTAGCATGATTATTCGGGCGTCACAAATCTCCTCCACTGCAAGAAATCTCGTCCCGAGATTTAAGAGGGGGACTAGGGGGAAAGGTCTGGTTACGAAATCCTAATGAATCTTCTCGTCTTTGGTTGCTCTTGTCGAAGAGGTCGATCCATAGCGCTGATGTCTTCATTCCTATGCATCAATGCATCATGATGAGGTTGTCGTCCTTTCTTCAGGAACTCCATCGTACTTACGATAATGATAAGGGGTAACTACTGAAGAACGGACCTTCAAGGTCAACTACCTAGCAGATAACTGAGAGAATGTGGTAGAAGTAACTCTCGAATAGATACTTAAGAAATTATCGAGAGTAAAGTAAGAAGGTACCATGAGAAGTTTCAAACGGGTAGGCGATCGTTCGATGTCTGAAACAACACGCGAAAGGGGTCCAAAGCAATGAGATTGAATATTGCATCTGTTTCCAGAATAGATCACTAGGAAGGTGGCTCGTGAATTACACACGAAGCCAAGCGTGAGTATTGACTTTGGGAAAGGGGGTACAGGAGGGTCAGGTTTCGATCCTGTGGAACTGTGGGTTATGGGCCCACCATGTGGGTTAAAAGTAGGAAAGGCAATGACGTCTTGCACAATCATGTAAGCAAGGCATGTTAGAGGATAGCCTGACAGTTATGTCGGCAACAATGTCGGTACCAAGGGCGAGGGACGAAGAGAACCATCTTCCTGCTCGTTGAACGAGGCGGACCAATAGGCAAAGTTCTCGTCCATCGGTGGTTACCGGAATGTCATCACCAAAATAACAGGGTCTTTCTGACAGCATTGTACACCGAGGTGTTTACAAAAGTAGGAGAATATTACTGCTTAGATCTCATAGATCACAAGAAAGGTTAAACCAAACAATGGAAAGGAAGATATGATTATCGGATTTAACCAGATCAATGGAAAGGAAAAATGTGTTTAAACACATTTTCCAGGGGTATATCCTTCCCAAGGACAAGCAGATGATATCCATGACAGGATAGTAGGTAGAAAACCATTTTAGGTAAGGGGAGAAAATTTTCATGACATTATCCATACAGCGGTGTTTGGATAATTGAGCAAGAAACGTTTAGCATTGGGCTTCAAATGTTCTTGTTGAAACATCGGAGTACCATAGACATGCTTCGAGATAGCATTGACATGGTCTTCAAGCAAAGGTCAGACTTTGGATATAGGAAGGATCCATTAGGAACAACTTGTAGGATAAGTCTTACAATTTCCTCAGGGAAGAATGGCTAAACTTGCTAAAAAGGATACTACAATAATAGGTCCTCCACCCAGGGGGGGGGTGCTAGGCATGACATCATGTTACCAGGTCATCAAAGGACCAATGTTATAACTCTTGAAAATATGTTCCAACCATCATATCTGATGGAGATTCAGATATGATGGGTGTCAGGATACCTCAGGCTCAGGATGCCCGAGAAGAAAGGTGCAACACAAATTGACGGGATGACACTGTAAGATTCTCGGGAAATGAACTAAGAAGTGATTTCCGTTAACAAGAGTTCATCATTAACCCAAGGAGAGGATGATGAGGTGGCTGATGGACTCAGCGATAATTCAACGAGGTATCCAAAAGATGGATCTCCACAATTATGTGGATAAGGGGATAACATCTGTCAGATTAAACAATAAAATGGGATATGCTCGAGGAAAACATACATAATTAAACATTGGTTGAACGGTGCGCCCGAAATACGGGTTGGGTTGCACGACCAATGTCGGAATGGTGATTCAATAATCAATAGACTAAGAATGAACGACCGACTATTAACTTCAAAGCAATAGGGTTGCTAGAAGTGCAGGATCCAAACAGCACCGTTCACTTGTTGGTACCCCGGTTGGAATCAACACGAGGACCATGAAAGAGTGGTGATGGTGAGTAGTATCACTATACCAAGAACTCTTTAAGAGGTGGAGCAGTCCTCACAACATCCTTGATACTAAAAGATGGTAATACTCCAAGGTAAGAAAGAACAAATGCTGGATAGTAGGGATCTCAAGGTATAACTCAAAACACGAACAAGTTTGTGTTGAACGGAAGGCAAATAAGTGGTCAAAGGTAACACAAATCATCAGGTGCAAGGATGGTATTTCTCATCATGAACTCAATTGATATCCTGGAAGAGCTCATAAGGTTGATGATGATCACGACGCATTTGTCGAGAGATTTCATGAAGATGTAATCAATCAGTGATGACATCAAGTCAAAGGAATAATGAAGCGGAAGGTTATTGGAACCATGGGTAGGACACAAACTCGAAATCAAGCTTGCTGTCCAAGGACCAACGGTATGACGAGGAAGATCGATTGTAAGATTAGCTCACCGTCGAATTTTGTGCTCCGAGGAGAAGGACCCGTAGCACCGTTAGAATCGTCACGACAATGATATAGCCAAACAGGCTAGGAATGGCGTGATCGGGTACAAACTCGTACTTATAGTAGCTTACCGAAGAGTTGTTGAACCGTAGAGCGGACTCGGTTCAGTTATCGGGGTCTTTGAGTGTTTAATAACTCAGAGCCCGTGAAAAAATTGGAATCAGTGGGAAGGTAACACTTGATGAAGAACTCATAAGAAGTTATGCAGTTCCATGATAATCTCGAGATACCAGGGGGTAATACTCGACACAAGATCAAAGTAAAGGTTGGACTGGTGTATTGATCCATAGAAGACAATTGTTTTAACTTGTCCGAGAAATGAGATCAAAGAAGAACAATCATGGTCGGAACCACGGTTGAAAAAGGCCAGATCCTAGATATAAGATGAACTTATACCAAAGGAATAATTTATTTAAGAGAAGCTTTAATGATAAGATCTACACCGTGTCCATGGGCATGAACACAAGTTCAAGGTCGACTCCCACTTCTCCAATGCATACCCTTTCATTCACTTCTCGCTTTCGATGAAGTTATAGCGTTGAAATTTTATTTGGCGAAATACCAGAAGAGTACGACTCGTGAAAACTTTCGAGTTCACACATTAAGGAAGGCATAGGTTCAACCCATCGGGGCATCTTAGAAACATATACCACAAGTTTCAAGAGTAAACAACACAAGCCCGAAAGCAGAGCATGGTTGGCCAAGCAGAGGATACAACTTAACAAAGGCATTATGTATCCAAGGGAAGGCTCACAAGGTATTGAATATGAAGGGCGTTGTCAGGTAAAATCCAACAATGGATCGGGCGATCCACAACGGAGCTGATGTGAGTATCGGTACTCAATCAGAGGAAGAAAGAATGCACGGGCATCATATTATAGGACAACTGAATAATTTGATGCTTAGATAACAAAGGAATTATGATTTCCAAAACAAAGGATCAGAAGCAGACGCTCGGACCAAGGATGGATAAGTTCAATAGACTTAGGGGCACAATCGACGGCAATTGATTGGTCGAGAACCAGCTCATGTTCAAAAATGACGTCTGAGCCGGAAGGAGGAATTCTAGGATCTGTTTGAGGATTGCGAGCATTCGCAACAAATCGAATCAACGGACTCAAATGATAATGACAATGGATGTCAACAAGATTACTAGACTTATGGGATTAACCATAATGCAAGTAATCAAGAATTTCAAGAGCAATAGGATGCTCAGGATTTTCGGAAGATCGAATGGTACTTCGAGGATTCGTGACATACATGCATCAACTGGGGATGAGTGGATACTCGGTAAGAGCGAGAAATTATCCGTAGGGGTATTCAGGCGACAAGGAACTGCAAGGCAGTAGGCACAAAAGGATTCTCGGAACATTAGAGAGAATTTCGGGGTATCTTGTAATAACAAGATCAACTGGGAATAAAAGTAAGAACGACAGGTGTAAGTATTTATCCATAGGGATGTTTCGGCGGTAGGGAATTGCAAAAGCGACAGGCATAAGGTCTCGAGAGAATATCGGAGAGTATCTTCAAATCCTTCTGGTTCACGGAGCAATCACCTGTAGTGAGGGGTTCTCCGGGAGGAAGTAGTGACGAGATCCTAAAGTTAGATTTTAGTAAATTCATTAAACCCGAATAGGAGAGAGATCAGAGTCCCAGAGTAAAGGTCGAGGAGTAAAAGATCCTACTACCACCCAAATGGCGACGTGTGCCTGTAAGACACACAACCATGTTAGTAAAAGTTTTGCAATGTCTAGACTCGACTTCGGCCAAGGAGTGTGGAAGGGGGATTCCTACAGGCAGTCAGCTCTGATACCAACTTGTGACGCCCCCGATTCAATCGTACACTAATCATGCACGCAAATGTGTACGATCAAGATCAGGGACTCACGGGAAGATATCACAACACAACTCTAAAACATAAATAAGTCATACAAGCATCATAATACAAGCCAGGGGCCTCGAGGGCTCGAATACAAGTGCTCGATCATAGACGAGTCAGCGGAAGCAACAATATCTGAGTACAGACATAAGTTAAACAAGTTTGCCTTAAGAAGGCTAGCACAAACTGGGATACAGATCGAAATAGGCGCAGGCCTCCTGCCTGGGATCCTTCTAACTACTCCTGGTCGTCGTCAGCGGGCTGCACGTAGTAGTAGGCACCTCCGGTGTAGTAGGGGTCGTCGTCGACGGTGGCGTCTGGCTCCTGGACTCCAGCATCTGGTTGCGACAACCAGAAAGAAAGGAAAGGGGGAAAAGGGGGGAGAAAGCAACCGTGAGTACTCATCCAAAGTACTCGCAAGCAAGGAGCTACACTACATATGCATGGGTATATGTGTAAAGGGCCATATCGGTGGACTGAACTGCAGAATGCCAGAATAAGAGGGGGAAAGCTAGTCCTATCGAAGACTACGCTTCTGGCAGCCTCCGTCTTGCAGCATGTAGAAGAGAGTAGATTGAAGTCCTCCAAGTAGCATCTCCAAGTAGCATCTCCAAGTAGCATCTCCAGTAGCATCGCAGTAGCATAATCCTACCCGGCGATCCTCCCCTCGCCGCCCTGTGGAAAAGCGATCACCGGGTTGTCTGTGGAACTTGGAAGGGTGTGTTTTATTAAGTATCCGGTTCTAGTTGTCATAAGGTCAAGGTACAACTCCAAGTCGTCCTGTTACCGAAGATCACGGCTATTCGAATAGATTAACTTCCCTGCAGGGGTGCACCAACTTACCCAACACGCTCGATCCCATTTGGCCGGACACACTTTCCTGGGTCATGCCCGGCCTCGGAAGATCAACACGTCGCAGCCCCACCTAGGCAAAACAGAGAGGCCAGCACGCCGGTCTAAACCTAAGCGCACAGGGGTCTGGGCCCATCGCCCATAGCACACCTGCACGTTGCGAGGGCGGCCGGAAGCAGACCTAGCCTAGCAGGCGTTCCAGTCCAATCCGGCGCGCGCCGCTCCGTCGCTGACGTCTGAAGTGCTTCGGCTGATACCACGACGTCGGGATACCCATAACTACTCCCACGTAGATGGTTAGTGCGTATAGGCTCGTAGCCAACTCAGATCAAATACCAAGATCTCGTTAAGCGTGTTAAATATCCGCGAACGCCGAACAGGGCCAGGCCCACCTCTCTCCTAGGCGGTCTCCACCTGCCCTGTCGCTCCGCCACAAAGTAACAGTCGGGGACCGTCGGGAACCCAGGCCCACCTCTACCGGGATGGAACCACCTGTCCTTTCAGCCCCCATCTCCGAACAGTATCACAGGTAATGTAACAGTGTAAAGTATATAGTATATGCCCGTGATCACCTCCCGAAGTGATCACAGCCCAGTAGTATAGCATGGCAGACGGACAAGAGTGTAGGGCCACTAATGGAACACTAGCATCCTATACTAAGCAGTAGGATAGCAGGTAAAGGTAACAACAATAGTAGCAAGGACAGGCTATGCAGCAGTATAGGATTAACTGAAAGCAGTAACATGCTACACTACTCTAATGCAAGCAGTATAGAGTAGAATAGGCGATATCTGGTGATCAAGGGGGGGGGCTTGCCTGGTTGCTCTGGCAAGAGAGAGGGGTCGTCGGTGACGTAGTCGTACTCGGTGGCATCAGCGTCGGTCTCGTAGTCTACCGGAGAGAAGAGGGGGAAGAAACAATGAATACAATGCAAACAATGCATATCGATGCATGACATGACAAGTAACGATGCTAGGTGTGCCCAATCGCGGTAGTGGGTGATACCGACGAAGGGGGGAAACATCCGGGAAAGTATTCCCGGTGTTTCGCGTTTTCGGGCAGAGGAGCCGGAGGGGGAAAGTTGCGAGTTCGATAGGTTAGGGGTGTGTGGCGGACGAACGGACTGCGTATCCGGATTCGTCTCGTCGTTCTGAGTAACTTTCATGTAGAAAGTATTTTCATCTGAGCTACGGTTTATTTTATATTAATTTTAAAAGATTTAAATCATTTTTAGGACTAACTTAAATATTTTAAGTCAACATTATCCAGAACAGTGTTTGCTGACGTCATCATGACGTCAGCATGACATCAGCAGTCAACAGAGGTGTTGACTGGGTCGCTGACGTGTGGGTCCCACTGGTCATTGACTGATTAGCCTAATTAGTGTTTAACTAATCTAACCACTGTTTAATTAAACTAATTAGTTAATTAGGTTAATCCAATTGTGATTAATTAACTTAATTAATTCCTTAATTAATTAATTTAATTATTATTATTTATTTTATTATTTTTTTAACTCTTTTATTTTATAAAACGTTCTGGGCGGTGGGGCCCGCATGTAAGTGGCCCAGGGCCTTAACGGGCGCTGGGCGTTCGGGCGCAGGGGCTCACGGGCGCACGAACGGGCGCATGCCCGAGGGAACGGACCCGCGCGGTGCCGCTGGATCCAGCGGGGCGGCCGACGGAGGCCACGGCGGGGCTCAGCCGGGGAAGGCTGGCGCGGGTGTGCGGGCGTTGTGGCCGGCTCCGGGGTGGTTGAGTGCGGGCACGCACAGCAGGCGGCGGGCGCGTGCAGCAGGGGGGCGACGGGCGTCGTGGCTGCGGCTGGATGGCGTTGGTCGCGCGCGCGGGGGCGCACGGGAGCGCATGGGCGCGCGCTCTGGGTCGAGCAGGGGCGAACGGGGTGCGGGCCGGTGACGTGCAACAGAGAGGGGGAGAAGAGGAGAGGGAGGCCGTGGCCTCACCAACGTTGCAGAGAAGAGGGTCGGCGAGGCTCGGTGGAGCCTTTGGGGAGGAGGATGGGGACGACGGCGACGTAGAGGAGGACGTCCGGCGAGGAGTCGAAGAGGAGGACGGCAGGGCGCTCCGCGAGGCAGCTCCGACGACGGCGGGGTCCAGCGGCGTCGAGGTCGGTGGATGAGCACGTCGGGGAGGAGGCGAGGCGGCTGGGCGGCGTCGGGTTGGGCGTCGGCATCGGGCTCAGGGGATCTGGCGGGGAAGAGGACGAGGAGGAGCTCCGGCGACGGGGTGGCTCCAGCGAAGTAGTGGCGGGATGAGGCGCGACGGTGGGGCGGGGCTCGATCCAGAATCGGGATCGGGCGAGGGAAAGGGAGCGGAGTGGATCGAGAGGTCGGGGGGGGGGGAAGTGGGGATCGTGGGGGTTAGGGTTCGGTCGCCCCCGGGGGTTGTAGGGGTTCGGCGGGCCGGGGGAGGGAGCTGGGCTGGCTGGGTGCGCGACCAGCCGGGCCGCCTGGTGGGCCGAAGCCCAAGGGGCCGGGGGGGGCTTTCTCCTTTTCTTTGTTTTTTTTGTAATTTCTTTTTCTTTTATCTATTTTCTTTTCTGTTTTATTTCATTTTAAATCATTTAGGCATTTTATAAAAATGTGTTTGCTTCATTATAATCACCCTTGTAATACCCGACACCCACCGAACATTTTTGTTTCAACTTTTGAAAACTTTTATTGTTGACATTAATTTGAGTTTGAATTTTGAAGCGGTTTTGAATTAACCCGAGATTAACTACAGTGACAAAGGTGACGTGGCACCATTAACGTGAGATTACTGTAGCATGATTATCCGGGCGTCACAATGATGTATTACGAAACGAGTAAAGAGACTTTCCGGTAACGAGATTGAACTAGGTATTGAGATACCGACGATCGAATCTCGGGCAAGTAACATATCGATGACAAAGGGAACACCGTATGTTGTTATGCGGTCTGACCGATAAAGATCTTCGTAGAATATGTGGGAGCCAATATGAGCATCCAGGTTTCGCTATTGATTATTGACCGGAGACATGTCTCGGTCATGTCTACATTGTTCTCGAACCCGTAGGGTCCGCACACTTAAGGTTTTAATGATAGTTATATTATGAGTTTATAAGTTTTGATGTACCGAAGGAGTTCGGAGTCCCGGATGAGATTGGGGACATGACGAGGAGTCTCAAAATGGTTGAGACATAAAGATCGATATATTGGACGACTATATTCGGACATCGGAAAGGTTCCGAGTGATTTGGGTATTTTCGGAGGTACCGGGGAGTTACGGGAATACGAGGAAGAAGCAATGGGCCTTAATGGGCCTTAGTGGAAAGGACCAGGAGGTGGCGCGCGCCCCTCCCAAGCCCAGTCCGAATTGGACAAGGGGTTTGGGGTGCGGCCCCTCTCTCCCTTCCTTCCCCTCTTCCCCCCTTTCCCCCCTTCTCCTAGTTGGACTAGGAAAGGAGGAAACCTACTCGAACTAGGAGTAGGAATCCTACTCCCTGGCGCGACCCTCCTAGGGCCGGCCTCCTCCCCCTTGATCATTTATATACGGGGACAGGGGGGCACCTCTAGACACACAAGTTGATCTTCATGATCGTTCTGTTAGCCGTGTGCGGTGCCCCCCTCCACCATAATCCTCGATAATATTGTAGCGGTGCTTAGGCGAAGCCCTGCGACAGTAGAACATCAAGATCGTCACCACGCCGTCGTGCTGACGGAACTCTTCCCCGATACTTTGCTGGATCGGAGTCCAGGGATCGTCATTGAGCTGAACGTGTGCTAGAACTCGGAGGTGCCGTAGTTTCGGTACTTGATCGGTCGGGCGTGAAGACGTACGACTAGATCAACTGCGTTGTCATAACGCTTCCGCTATCGGTCTACAAGGGTACGTAGATCACACTCTCCCCTCTCGTTGCTATGCATCACCATGATCTTGCGCTTGCGTATGATATTTTTTGAAATTACTACGTTACCCAACGAAACATGCAACAAAGAGTCACTCCAAAGTCACTAATAGCGGAGAACAAATGAAGAGATTATGGTAGGGTACGGAACCACCTCAAAGTTATTCTTTCCAATCAATCCGTTGGGCTATTCCTATAGGTGTCACAAACAACCCTAGAGTTCGTACTAGAATAACACCTTAAGACACAAATCAATCAAAACCCTAATGTCACCTAGATACTCCAATGTCACCTCAAGTATCCGTGGGTATGATTATACGATATGCATCACACAATCTCAGATTCATCTATTCAACCAACACATAGAACCTCAAAGAGTGCCCCAAAGTTTCTACCGGAGAATCACAACGAAAACGTGTGCCAACCCCTATGTATAGGTTCATGGGCGGAACCCGCAAGTTGATCACCAAAACATACATCAAGTGAATCATGTGATATCCTATTGTCACCACAGATACGCACGGCAAGACATACATCAAGTGTTCTCAAATCTTTAAAGACTCAATCCGATAAGATAACTTCAAAGGGAAAACTCAATCCATTACAAGAGAGTAGAGGGGGGAAGAAACATCGTAGGATCCAAATATAATAGCAAAGCTCGCGATACATCAAGATCGTATCACCTCAAGAACACGAGAGAGAGAGATCAAACACATAGCTACTGGTACATGTTGGGAAACGTAGTAATTTCAAAAAAAATTCTATGCACACGCAAGATCATGGTGATGCATAGCAACGAGAGGGGAGAGTGTTGTCCACGTACCCTCGTAGACCGAAAGCGGAAGCGTTAGCACAACACGGTTGATGTAGTCGTACGTCTTCACGATCCGACCGATGAAGTACTGAATGCACGGCACCTCCGAGTTCAGCACACGTTCAGCCCGATGACGTCCCTCTAACTCCGATCCAGCCGAGTGTTGAGGGAGAGTTTTGTCAGCACGACGGCGTGGTGACAATGTTGATGTTCTACCGATGCAGGGTTTTGCCTAAGCACCGCTACAGTATTTTCGAGGTGGACTATGGTGGAGGGGGGCACCGCACACGGCTAAGAGACGATCAACTTGATCAACTTGTGTGTCTAGAGGTGCCCCCTGCCCCTGTATATAAAGGAGCAAGGGGGGTGCGGCCGGCCAAGGGGAGAGGCGTGCCGGAGGAGTCCTACTCCCATCGGGAGTACGACTCCCCCCTTTTCCTAGTTGGATTAGGACTTGGGAGGGGGGAAGAAGGAAAGAGGGGGGCCGGCCCCCTTTGCCCTAAACCAATTCGGTTTGGGCCTTGGGGGGGGGGCACACTTCCCTTGCTTCCCTCCTTTTCCACTAAGGCCCATGTAGGCCCATTAAGTCCCCGGGGGGTTCCCGTAACCCCCCGGTACTCTGGTAAAATCCCAATTTCACCAGGAGCACTTCCGATATCCAAACATAGGCTTCCAATATATCAATCTTCATGTCTCGACCATTTCGAGACTCCTCGTCATGTCCGTGATCACATCCGGGACTCCGAACAACCTTCGGTACATCAAAACATAAAACTCATAATATAACTGTCATCGTAGCGTTAAGCGTGTGGACCCTACGGGTTCAAGAACTATATAGACATGATCGAGACACGTCTCCGGTCAATAACCAATAGCGGAACCTGGATGCTCATATTGGCTCCTACATATTCTACGAAGATCTTTATCGGTCAGACCGCATAACAACATACGTTGTTCCCTTTGTCATCGGTATGTTACTTTCCTGAGATTCGATCGTCGGTATCTCAATACCTAGTTCAATCTCGTTACCGGCAAGTCTCTTTACTCGTTCCGTAATACATCATCTCGCAACTAACTCATTAGTTGCAATGCTTGCAAGGCTTAAGTGATGTGCATTACCGAGAGGGCCCAGAGATACCTCTCCGGCAATCAGAGTGACAAATCCTAATCTCGAAATACACCAACCCAACAAGTACCTTCGGAGACATGTGTAGAGCACATTTATAATCACCCAGTTACGTTGTGACGTTTGGTAGCACACAAAATGTTCCTCCGGTAAACGGGAGTTGCATAATCTCATAGTCATAGGAACATGTATAAGTCATGAAGAAAGCAATAGCAACATACTTAAACGATCGTGTGGTAAGCTAACGGAATGGGTCATGTCAATCACATCATTCTCCTAATGATGTGATCCCATTAATCAAATGACAACCCATGTCAATGGCTAAGAAACTTAACCATCTTTGATCAATGAGCTAGTTAAGTAGAGGCATACTAGTGACACTCTGTTTGTCTATGTATTCACACATGTATTATGTTTCTGGTTAATACAATTCTAGCATGAATAATAAACATTTATCATGATATATGGAAATAAATAATAACTTTATTATTGCATCTAGGTCATATTTCCTTCAGTACATACCCTCAGCCCCGAGGGAGAACTACTCCCTCCTCGTCATGGAGAGCACCGGGATGATGAAGATGGCCACCGGAGAGGGATTCCCCCTCCGGCAGGGTGCCGGAACGGGTCTAGATTGGCTTTCGGTGGCTACGGAGGCTTCTGGCGGCGGAACTCCCGATCTATTGTGCTCCCGGATCTTTTTAGGGTATATGGAGATATATAGGCGGAAGAAGTACGTCAGGGGGGGGCACGAGGGGCCCATGAGGGTGGAGGGAGCACCCAGGGGGTGGGCGCGCCCCCTACCTCGTGGCCTCCTCGTAGATCCCCTGACGTGCACTCCAAGTCTTCTGGGCTTCTTCTGATCCAAAAATAAGTTCCGTGAAGTTTCAGGTCAATTGGACTCCGTTTGGTTTTCCTTTTCTGCGATATTCTAAAACAAGGTAAAAACAGAAACTGGCACTGGGCTCTGGGTTAATAGGTTAGTCCCAAAAATGATATATAAAAGTGTATAATAAAGCCCATAAACATCTAAAACAGTAGATAATATAGCATGGAGCAATCAAAAATTATAGACATGTTGGAGACGTATCAGCATCCCCAAGCTTAATTCCTGCTCGTCCTTGAGTAGGTAAATGATAAAAACAAAATTTTGATGCAGAGTGCTACTTGGCATAATTTCAATGTAATTCTTCTTAATTGTGGCATGAATATTCAGATCCGAAATATTCAAGACAAAAGTTCATATTGACATAAAAATAATAATACTTCAAGCATACTAGCTAAGCAATTATGTCTTCTCAAAATAACATGGCCAAAGAAAGTTCATCCCTAAAAAATCATATAGTTTAGTCATGCTCCATTTTCGTCACACAAGAATGCTCTTGTCATGCACAACCCCGATGACAAGCCAAGAAATTGTTTCATACTTTAGTAATCTCAAACCTATAAACTTTCACGCAATATATGAGCGCGAGCCATGGACATAGCACTATGGGTGGAATAGAATATAATGAGGGGGTTATGTGGAGAAGACAAAAAGGAGAAAGTCTCACATCGACGCGGCTAATCAATGGGCTAGGGAGATGCCTATCAATTGATATCAATGCAAGGAGTAGGGATTGCCATGCAACGGATGCACTAGAGCTATCAATGTATGAAAGCTCAACAAAAGAAACTAAGTGGGTGTGCATCCAACTTGCTTGCTCATGAAGACCTAGGGCACTTGAGGAGGCCCATTGTTGGAATATACAAGCCAAGTTCTATAATGAAAAATTCCCACTAGTATATGAAAGTGACAAAACAAGAGACTCTCTATCATGAAGATCATGGTGCTACTTTGAAGCAGAAGTGTGGTAAAGGATAGTAGCATTGTCCCTTCTCTCTTTTTCTCTCATTTTAATTTTTTTCATTTTTTGGGCCTTCTCTTTTTTATGGCCTTTCTCTTTTTTTTGGGCCTTCTCTTTTTTATGGACTTTCTCTTTTTTTATTCCTCACTTGGGACAATGCTCTAGAAAATGATGATCATCACACTTCTATTTATTTACAACTCAAAGATTACAAATCAATACTAGAATAAGATATGACTCTATATGAATGCCTCCAGCGGTGTACCGGGATATAAATGATGCATGAGTGACATGTATGAAAGAATTATGAATGGTGGCTTTGCCACAAATACGATGTCAACTACATGATCATGCAAAGCAATATGACAATGATGATGAGTGTCATAATAAACGGAATGGTGGAAAGTTACATGGCAATATATCTCGGAATGGCTATGGAAATGCCATAATAGGTAGGTATGGTGGCAGTTTTGAGGAAGATATAAGGAGGTTTATATGTGAAAGAGCGTATCATATCACGGGGTTTGGATGCACCGGCGAAGTTTGCACCAACTCTCAATGTGAGAAAGGGCAATGCACGGTACAGAAGAGGCTAGCAATGAAGGAAGGGTGAGAGTGCGTATAATCCATGGACTCAACATTAGTCATAAAGAACTCACATACTTATTGCAAAAATCTACAAGTCATCAAAAACCTCGGCACTACGCGCATGCTCCTAGGGGGATAGATTGGTAGGAAAAGACCAATGCTCGTCCCCGACTGCCACTCATAAGGAAGACAATCAAATAGCACCTCATGTTTCGAATTTGTTACACAATGTTTACCATACGTGCATTCTACGGGACTTGCAAACTTCAACACAAGCATTTCACAAATTCACAACTACTCAACTAGCACGACTTTGATATTATTACCTCCATATCTCAAAACAATCATCAAGCATCAAACTTCTCTTAGTATTCAATACTCTATATGAAAGTTTTTACTATTCTTGGATGCCTAGCATATTAGGATTATTTAAGAAAATTACCATGCTATTTAAAACTCTCAAAATGATATAAGTGAAGCATGAGAGTTCATCTATTTCTGTAATACCACCACCGTGCTCTAAAAAGATATAAGTGAAGCACTAGAGCAACAACAAACTACTCCAGAAGATATAAGTGAAGATCAATGAGTAGTCGAATAATTATGAAACTATGTGAAGACTCTCTAACATTTAATAATTTCAGATCTTGGTATTTTATTTAAACAGCAAGCGAAACAAAATAAAATGAAATGACGCTCCAAGCAAAACACATATCATGTGGCGAATAAAAATATAGCTCCAAGTAAAGTTACCGATGAACGAAGACGAAAAGAGGGGATGCCTTCCAGGGCATCCCCAAACTTAGGATTTTTGGTGTCCTTGGATATTACCTTGGGGTGCCTTGGGCATCCCCAAGCTTAGGCTCTTTCCACTCCTTATTCCATAGTCCATCGAATCTTGACCCAAAACTTGAAAACTTCACAACACAAAACTTAACAGAAAACTCGTAAGCTCCGTTAGTATAAGAAAATAAATCACCACTTAGGTACTGTTGTGAACTCATTCTAAATTCATATTGGTGTAATATCTACTGTATTCCAACTTATCTATGGTTCATACCTGCCGATACTACTCACAGATTCATCAAAATAAGCAAACAACACATTGAAAACAGAATCTGTCAAAAACAGAACAGTCTGTAGTAATCTGGATCAAACGTATACTTCTGGAACTCATAAAATTCTCAAGTAAATTTATGGACGTGAGGAATTTATCTATTAATCATCTTCAAAAATAATTAACTAAATATCACTCTCCAATAAAAAATGGCAGCAATTCTCGTGAGCGCTAAACTTTCTGTTTTTTACAGCAAGATTAACAAGATTTTCCCCAAGTCTTCCCAACGGTTCTACTTGGCACAAACACTAATTAAAAGCATAAAAACACATCTAAACAGAGGATAGATGAATTATTTATTACTAAACAGGAGAAAAAAGCAAGGAACAAAAATAAAATTGGGTTGCCTCCCAACAAGCGCTATCGTTTAACGCCCCTAGCTAGGCATGATGATTTCAATGATGCTCACATAAAAGATAAGAATTGAAATATAAAGAGAGCATCATGAAGAATATGACTAGCACATTTAAGTCTAACCCACTTCCTATGCATAGGGATTTTGTGAGCAAACAACTTGTGGGAACAATAATCAACTAGCATAGGGAGGTAAAACAAGCATAACTTCAAAACTTTAAGCACATAGAGAGGAAACTTGATATTATTGCAATTCCCACAAGCATATGTTCCTCCCTCATAATAATTTTCAGTAGCATCATGAATGAATTCAACAATATAGCCAGCACCTAAAGCATTATTTTCATGATGCATAAGCATAGAATTTTTATTACTCTCCACATAAGCAAAATTCTTCTCATTCGGAATAGTGGGAGTATCATAAGAGACTCGATGTCGGTGTACTAGAATAGGGGTACCCTAGTACCCCGAACTTGTGCACGGGCAGTTGCAGCACCCCGCGGCAAAGGCTTTCCGGGCGAACGCCAAGATCCCCCAAGGTTCCCTTGGAGCCATCCAAGAACAAAGTATTTAAGCTAAGGAGACAAGACCCCGACAAGAGGAGCTTGCCGGAAAGGCCAACCAAGGCGCTCCAAGGAACTTGCCGCGACGCGCCACGCGCTCCGGCAAGGCAACAAGGCCCCGGCAAGAGGAGCTTGCCAAGACTAAACAAGGTACACCGAGGCCCGGTGAGCGACGAGCTTCTGGACCCGGCGAGATAACAACAGCGGCAAGGCGCTTGCCGCGGCAGGCGGCCACTCTGCGCCCACGCTCCAGCGCATCCACCAACGTGTCGCTCTGGGGGCCTCTCCGGGCGCGCATGGCGGGAGGCTGTGCAGCCAGCGGTGCGCAGTGGCATGCGAAGCTGACAAGATCGCCATCGTGGCGAACGGTGGCGCCCCTAATGGTCCTTTTCTGCACTGTTCGGGCGACTCAGACGGGCATTTAATGCCCTTGTCCCCTACCATCAGGGTTCGGTAGGGTGCACTATACAAGCAACTGTATCAACTACCTCGCTTTTTACGTTTTTACCCTCCTCTGCGTTGCCACCTGTCGGTGACCCCTTTAGCGTATAAAAGGAGGCCCATGCGCAACGTAGAGGAGGTTCGGACAGTTTGCTTCGATTCATTCGTAGCCCAGAAAACATCACACTCTCTCGCTGGAGAGCAAGAACACCAGATAATACAACCAGACAAGCAGCAGTAGGAGTGTTATCTCTCCGGAGAGCTCCGAAGCTGGGTAAACTGCTCGTGTGCCTCGCCTCGATCTGCTCTTCGTGCGACCTCCGCCCCCCGCCGAACCGAAAGGGGCCCGGTCCGCCGGCCCCATAGGTGTTTGTGGATCAGTTTCCCTGACATCTTTGGCGCGCCAGGTTTTCCATACAAAGCAGGGTCGTTCGAGGAAGATAACTCAAAAATTTAAAAAGTGATTGCTCAAACTTTGGCAACTTAGCTTTTCTGTCATTTGCTTCCCGCTAAGGCTAGTCTTCGCTTGAACGACGCCTGGCCCATACCACAATCTTCTCCTTCCCCCCCGGCAAACTTGTGTGCGAGAGAACCTTCTTTTCCTTTAAAAGAAAAGGAAAGGAGAGAAAATAATAATATGGAGCTCTTCGGCTCGTTACTGCTTACCGGATGTAGGTGCTGCAAAAAGTGTCAGATAATCACATGCAAGAAAGGAACTACCGCATGAAATGGACAAGTTGTGCGGAGCACATGGGGTTTTACTTATGCACGGGATCTACGCCCGGCTTTGTACAAAGGATTACATGCAACAGCGGCAAGACTTGTACAAAAGGTGGTTGCCGGAACGGGTTCCGGCAACCGCGCCTTATGGGAAAAACTTACGAAGATGTTCTATGTTCCAGGAGTTGCTCACCGGAATGCCATCTTCGGTCTCAAGGCGGACAGCGCCAGGCCTTGTGACTCGTCTCACCCGATAAGGGCCTTCCCACTTCGGCGTCAACTTGTTGGAATTCTTGGCGGACTGAACGCGCCGAAGAACAAGGTCGCCTTCCTCGAAGCTTCTGGCTTTAACTTTGCGGCTATGATAGCGGCGCAAAGCTTGCTGGTATCGAGCAGCTCCTACAGCAGCCTAAAGACGATCTTCCTCAAGGAGCAGCGCGTCGTCTTGCCGCAACTGTTCTTGCTCAAGCTCATCATAAGCGAGCACTCGAGGTGATCCGTATACGAGTTCCGTGGGGAGAACTGCCTCTGCTCCATAGACTAGAGCGAAAGGTGTCTGGCCAGTGGCTCGATTTGGCATCATTCTGATCGACCAAAGAACCACCGGCAGCTCCTCGATCCAGTTCCTTCCGCACCTGTGCAGCCTGTCGAAAGTTCTGGTCTTGAGCCCGCGCAGCACTTCAGCATTTGCCCTCTCTGCTTGACCGTTGCTTCTTGGATGAGCAATAGAAGCGAAGCAGACCTTGGCGCCAAGGTCTTGGACGTACTGCATGAAGGTGTGGCTCATGAATTGCGTGCCGTTGTCGGTGATAATCCTGTTAGGGACCCCGAAACGGCAAACAATTGACCTGAAGAACTTGACTGCTGACTGTGCTGTCACCTTCCTCACTGGCTGCACTTCCGGCCACTTTGTGAACTTGTCGATTGCGACGTACAAGTACTCAAAGCCCCGACAGCTCGGGGGAAAGGGCCGAGGATATCGAGCCCCCAGACCGAAAATGGCCAGGATAAAGGGATTGTCTAGAGAGCTTGAGCTGGCTGCTGTATCTGTTTGGAGTGGAACTGGCACGCTTCACACTTGGTTACTTGTGCAGTTGCATCCTGGAGGGCTGTCGGCCAAAAGAAACCTTGCCGGAAAGCTTTGCCGGCAAGTGCTCTTGCGCCAATGTGGTGGCCACATATGCCTCCATGTATCTCCGCCAACAGCTTTTGTCCATCTTCCCGGTGAATACACTTCAATTTCACACCGTTGAGTCTTCTTCTGTACAGTATGCTATCGACAAACTGGTACATACTTGACTGCCGGGCTACTCTTTCCGCTTCTTCTTGTTCTTCGGGAAGTTCTCCTGTCTGAAGGAAGTGGACAATCTGATGTGCCCATGCTGGAGCTTGTGGCTCGACAACAAGGACTAAAGGCACATCTGCTGCTGTGGGAACATCCGCTTTCACGGCAAGGACTTGTGGTCCTGCCGGAGCTTGATGTTCCCCGGCAAGCTTGCCGGAGCAAAACTTGTCGGGAGCGTCTGCTTCAACGGAACAAACCATAAGGCTTGCCGGAGCAGACTGCCCCTCAACATCGTTGGTGTTGATCTTGGGGACTTTCTTGACGGCGGCTTCGGGGAGCTCTGCTGGAAAGTAGTCACCAGAAACCAACTTCCTCTTCTTGCTTTGTCCAGTTGATGGTGTTACGGATGGTTGAGTCAACTTAAGCACAGAGATCCCTGGTTCCACAGGTAACTTTAGCGCGGCGCACTTTGACAGGCCACCAGCAATATCGTTCTGAGCTCTTGGGATATGCTCCATTTGTAGGCTGTCAAAGTGCTCTTCTAGCTTCCTCACTTCATCAACATACGCTTCCATCAACGGACTCTGGTAGTTCTTGTTCACTTGTCGGACGACAAGCTGTGAGTCACCCCTGACAATGAGTTTCTTGATCCCAAGGTCTGCTGCGATTCTGAGACCGGCAAGCAATCCTTCATACTCTGCAGTATTGTTGGTTGCTTGCTCTTTGGGAAAGTGCATCTGGACTACGTACTTGAGGTGCTCTCCGGTGGGTGTGACAAGCAGCACGCCTGGACCGGCGCCTTGCAGCGAGAAGGCACCATCAAAGTACATCAGCCACTCTTTGTTTGCCTCTTTGATGGGGATGCTCGTTTATGAAATTTCTTCATCTGGGGTTGGCGTCCACTCTGCTATGAACTCTGCCAATGCTTTGCTTTGGATAGTTGAAGTGCTCTCAAACTTGAGGCCAAAGCTTGACAGTTCCAGCGCCCACTCGACAATCCTGCCCGTTGCTTCTGGATTTTGCAGTATCCTCTTCAGCGGAAAGCGAGTGATGACTGTGATCTCATGTGCTTGGAAGTAATGGCGCATCTTTCTCGAGGCCATGAGGAGGCCGAAAAGCAACTACTGCACACCAGAGTACCTTGATCTAGCCCCCTGCAGAAGAGAACTGACGAAGTAAACTGGGCGCTGCACCATTCTCCTTGGCATGTTATCATGTTCCTGCGCAAACCCATGTTTGTCGGGACCATAGCTTGTCAGCGAAGCCCCCTGCTTGTCGCTAGATGGATCTGCCGTGGTTGCTGGCTCATCATCCGCCTCCCTCTCCGCCACTAACGCAGCACTAACCACTTGATTGGTTGCCGCTATATACAGCAGCAACTTCTGTTGCGGCTTAGGTGCGACAAGCGTTGGAGTGGAGGACAGGTATCTCTTCAAGTCCTGCAGCGCAGCCTCCGCTTCCGGAGTCCATTTCATTGGACCTGCCTTTTTCAAAATTTTGAAAAATGGCAGGGCGCGCTCGGCAGATTTAGAGATAAACCTGCTGAGAGCAGCCACGCAACCGGCAAGCCTTCGTACATCCTTGACGTGCTTTGGTGCTTCGATCTGCTCGATGGCTTTGATTTTGTCGGGATTGGCTTCAATTCCCCGCTGAGACACGAAGAACCCGAGAAGCTTGCCGGAAGGGACTCCAAACACGCACTTCTCGGGGTTAACCTTGAGGTTGATCTTGCGCAGGTTTGCAAATGTTTCGTCTAAATCTTGAATCAGGGTCACCTTGTTGTTGCTCTTGACCACTATGTCATCCATGTAAGCTTCCACATTTCTGTGCATTTGCGGCTCAAAAGCATGGTGGACTATCCTTGCGAATGTTGAACCAGCAATCTTCAAACCGAAAGGCATCCGTACGAAGCAGTACGTGCCACATGGGGTGATAAATGCGGTTTTCTCTTCATCTTCTTCTGCCATGAAGATCCGATGGTATCCTGAGTATGCATCAAGAAATGAAAGCAAATCACATCCGGCTGTGGAGTCAACAATCTGGTCAATACGCGGCAAGGGAAATGGGTCTTTGGGACAAGCTTTATTAACATCAGTGAAGTCAATACAAAGTCTCCATTTCCCGTTAGCTTTGCGCACAACAACAGGATTGGCCAACCACGTGGGATGGAGTACTCCTCTGACAAGGCCTGCTGCTTCCAATTTCTTGATTTCTTCTGCGATGAATTCTTGGCGTTCTACTGCCTGCTTCCTGACTCTCTGCTTGACGGGCCGCGCATGAGGACAGACGGCAAGGTGGTGCTCAATCACTTTCCTGGGAACACCGGGGATATCAGACGGTTGCCACGCAAACACATCGACATTCGCCTGCAGGAAAGCAACGAGCGCGCTTTCCTATTTGGGGTCAAGAGTGGCGCTGATGGTAAATGTACCACCAGTGCCATCCTCCTTGGTGGACACCTTCTTGGTCTCAGGTGGAGCTGCCATTGCCTTCTTACACTTGCCGGTGGAGCTCGATGGTGCGTCCTTGACGGTAGCACAGCACTCCGAAGAGGTGCGCTTGCCGGAGTAGGCATCAGAGCTCTTGCCGGACTTGGTCTTCTTCTTCCCCCCGGGAGCTTCAGCGGCAAGTGTCCTGCGTTCTGCTGCGGCTGCTGCTTCCCGGTAGATCTTGTCGGCACAGATAAGAGCATCCTTCTTGTTGCCAGGGACAGAGATGACACTTATTGGGCCTGGCATTTTCAGTACGTTGTACGCATAGTGAGAGGCTGCCATGAACTTGGCGAGTGCCGGACGGCCAAGGATTCCATTGTAAGGTAATGGAAAGTCGGCAACGTCAAACGTGACCCTCTCAGTCCTGAAGTTCAGCTCACTGCCAAATGTTACCGGCAACGTGATCTTTCCCTTTGGCTTGCTCCTTCCCGGGTTGATTCCTTGAAATGTGCCGGTCTCTTCGAGCTCGCTGTCAGGGATCTGGAGCTTCTGGAGCACCGCGAAGGAGATAAGGTTCAAGCCGGCCCCGCCGTCAACTAGCATCTTAGTGACCTTGAGGTTGCGGATTGTTGGTGAAACCAACATCGGCAAGCACCCGACCGCAGTTATGCGATCCGGGTGGTCCTCAATATCAAAGATGATAGGCATGCCGGACCATTTCAGAGGCTTGCGTGACTCGACGGGTGGTTCTGCTGCATTAACTTCCCGCACCCACTGCTTGAGCTGGCGGTGCGAGGCATGCAGAGAAGCACCACCATCAACGCACAGGACCTCTGTGGCTTTCTGGAACTCCTGCTCATCAGTCTCCTCATCATCCATATCTTCATCTTCGTTATCATCTTCATCCTTGTCGCGGCCACGGGGAGGTCTATCTCCTTGCCGCTTCTTGGCCTTGCCGCGGCGTCCTCCTCGGCCGGGACGTTTCTTGCCGGATCCACCAGCTCCTTCCTGGGCCTTCTCCTTGTCGCGCCGCTCGTATTCAGCTTTCTGTTGCTCAACAAGTTGCTCGACTCTCTTACAGTTCTTAAGATCATGGCCCTTGGTGCGGTGAATCTTGCAATATTGCTTGTTGGGGCCGTCCTGCTTGTCGGCGACTGCTGCCTCCGCGGCAACCTCCTTACCGGAGTCACCAGCTTTGGCTACCTTGGCGCCGCCACCGTTGCCGGACTGCTCAACAACTAGCACTTCTTTGCCTTTCCTCCTTCTGTTGTTCCACCGCCGGTTTTTCCTTGTCGGGGCATGTCGGTGTACTAGATTAGGAGTACCCTAGTACCCCGAACTTGTGCACGGGCAGTTGCAGCACCCCGCGGCAAAGGCTTGCCGGGTGATCGCCAAGATCCCCCAAGGTTCCCTTGCAGCCATCCAAGAACAAAGTATTTAAGCTAAGGAGACAAGACCCCGGCAAGAGGAGCTTGCCGGGAAGGCCAACCAAGACGCTCCAATGGACTTGCCGCGACGCGCCACGCGCTCCGGCAAGGCGACAAGGCCCCGGCAAGAGGAGCTTGCCGGGAAGACAAACCAAGGTACCTCGAAGCCCGGTGAGCGACAAGCTTCCGGACCCGACAAGATAACAATAGCAGCAAGGCGCTTGGCATGGCAGGCGGCCACTCTGCGCCCACGCTCCAGCGCATCCACCAACGTGTTGCTCTGGGGGCCTCTCCGTGCGTGCGTGGCGGGAGGCTGTGCAGCTAGCGGTGCGCAGTGGCATGCGAAGCTGACAAGATCGCCATCGTGGCGAACGGTGGCGCCCCTAACGGTCCTTTTCTGCACTGTTCGGGTGACTCAGACGGGCATTTAATGCCCTTGTCCCCTGCCGTCAGGGTTAGGTAGGGTGCACTGTACAAGCAACTGTATCAACTACCTCGCTTTTTACGTTTTTACCCTCCTCTGCGTTGCCACCTGTCGGTGACCCCTTTAGCGTATAAAAGGAGGCCCATGCGCAACGTAGAGGGGGTTTGGCTCATAGGTTCAAAGCCTCAGACAGTTTGCTTCGATCCATCGGTAGCCCAGAGAACATCGCACTCTCGCTTTGGAGAGCAAGAACACCAGATAATACAACCAGACAAGCAGCAGTAGGAGTGTTATCTCTCCGGAGAGCTCCGAAGCTGGGTAAACTGCTCGTGTGCCTCGCCTCGATCTGCTCTTCGTGCGATCTCCGCCCCCCGCCAAACCGAAAGGGGCCCGGTCCGCCAGCCCCATAGGTGTTCGAGGATCAGTTTCCCCGACATCTTTGGCACGCCAGGTAGGGGGCGTGGAGATTGTGTGAACCTGATCCGGTGTTCACACGAGCTAGATCTTCATTCCCTTCATCAACATGCCACCGAAGAAGAAGACTTCAGCAGCAGCCGCTCCGTCCACGTCATTTCCGCCACTGTTGGAGCAAGCGGGTGGTGGAGTGGACGCTGGCGGAAGAATAGCCGTCGATGAGGGTGCTCACAGTGCTGCCAAGTCCAAGGACAAGGCTGCACAAACCTCGGCGACTGTACATGTTCCGCGCCACTCTCAGGAGGCGCAAGATCAGCAGCACCATGGCGCTCGCAGCACCATGCGCATGATAGACCAAGGCCAAGTTGGTGGATCTCGGGGCGCTCAAGACCAGCATGCACGGCAGCATGCTGGCACGAGCCGGGCACGGTCGCCTGGGCGGGATACTGCTCCTTCTAACATAGTTAGAAGTTCGAGCACGTCCCGCTCCTCGCGCCGTCCGCCACTGCCACCCACCACCCCAGCAGAAGCTTTGGCGCGAGCTCAACTTCTCCTAGATTACCCTCCAACATCGGACAAGATCGACGAATGGAGGGCCACCATCCAGAGTCTCATCGGCTACGCCAACGGCGACACTCCATGGCGGCCGAGTGCGTCGCCGTCACGGCAGGACCGCCGGACGCGAGCCGGTGGCGACGAAACGGGCGAAGGTGCAACTACCATGCAATCACCGCCCCGAAGGCCAAGATCGCCGACTCGCCGGACCCACCTCGACAGCGACTCCACCGCCTCGTCAGATCCACGAGCTCGTCGCGACCAGCGCCAAGTCCTTTATGATCGACAACAAGAAGACGCTCGAACCTGCATCGAGCGTCAAAGAGAAGCGCGGCGTCAATCCGACAAGCGCGCTGGGCCCTCTGTTGACATGCATGCGCCAGGGGAACCATACGATCTGCCGTATGCGGTAGGTTGCCCTGCGTTCACTCATGAGCTGCAGCAAGTCCAGTGGCCCAGCACAAAGAACTTCAAGCCAGACGTATAGGAGAAGTACGATGGCAAGACGCATCCGTCAGAGTTCCTCAGCATCTACACCATTGCGGTGCAAGCTGTCGGGGGACGAGATGACAAGATCCTTGCCAACTACTTCCCGCTGGTGCTCAAGCCCAATGTCAGATCCTGGCTCATGCACTTGCCGGACAACTCCATATCCTCTTGGGCCGATCTGTGCCATCAGTTTGTCGGCGCCTTTACCGGCGGACACAAGCCTCATGGCCAGGAGAGTAATCTTCATCTGCTCGCCCAGAAGGAAGGAGAACCTTTGCGCAAGTACATCCAAAGATTCAGTAGTGTGCAGCACAACATCCCAGACGTCCACCCTGCCGCGGTGATCAGCACGTTCCATCAGAACATGCGGAACCGAGGATGCGGGAGGAAATGGCTATGTGCAAGATCAGAGACGTCAGTGAGTTATATGCACTGGCCGACAAGTGCGCGCGTGCTGAGGAAGGGAGGAGACTCCCCGGAGAAAATATAGGAGCAGGAGAATCTGACAGCGAAGATGCCGCCCCGACAAGGAGAAACCGGCGGCGGAACAACAGAAGAAGGAAAGGCAAAGAAGTGCTAGTTGTTGAGCAGTCCGGCAACGGTGGCGGCGCCAAGGAAGCCAAAGCTGGTGACTCCGGCAAGGAGGTTGCCGCGGAGGTGGCGGTCGCCGACAAGCAGGACGGCACCAACAAGCAGTATTGCAAGATTCACCGCACCAAGGGCCATGATCTTCAGAACTGCAAAAGGGTCGAGCAGCTTGTTGAGCAACAGAAAGCTGAATACGAGCGGCGTGGCAAGGAGAAGGCCCAGGAAGGAGCTGGTGGATCCGGCAAGAAACGGCCCGGCCGAGGAGGACGCCGCGGCAAGGCCAAGCAGCGGCAAGGAGACAGACCTCCTCGCGGCCGCGACAAAGATGAAGATGACGGCAACGATGGAGATATGGATGATGAGGAGACTGATGAGCAGGAGTTCCAGAAAGCCACAGATGTCTTGTGCGTTGACGGTGGTGCTTCTCTGCATGCCTCACACCGCCAGCTCAAGCAGTGGGTGCGAGAAGTTAATGCAGCAGAACCACCCGTCGAGTCACGCAAGCCTCTGAAATGGTCCGGCACGCCTATCATCTTTGATATTGAGGACCACCCAGATCGCATACCTGCGGTCGGGTGCTTGCCGATGTTGGTGTCACCAACAATCCGCAACCTCAAGGTCACTAAGATGCTAGTTGACGGCGGGGCCGGCTTGAATCTGATCTCCTCCGCAGTGCTCCAGAAGCTCCAGATACCTGACAGCGAGCTCGAAGAGACCGGCGCATTTCAAGGAATCAACCCGGGAAGGAGCAAGCCAAAGGGAAAGATCACGTTGCCAGTAACATTTGGCAGTGAGCTGAAGTTCAGGACTGAGAGGGTCACGTTTGACGTTGCCGACATTCCATTACCTTACAATGGAATCCTTGGCCGTCCGGCACTCGCCAAGTTCATGGCAGCCTCTCACTATGCGTACAACATACTGAAAATGCCAGGCCCAATAAGTGTCATCTCTGTCCCTGGCGACAAGAAGGATGCTCTTATTTGTGCCGACAAGATCTACCGGGAAGCAGCAGCTGCAGCAGAACGAAGGACACTTGCCGCTGAAGCTCCCGGGGGGAAGAAGAAGACCAAGTCCGGCAAGAGCTCTGATGCCCACTCCGGCAAGCGCACCTCTTCGGAGTGCTGCGCTACCGTCGAGGATGCACCATCGAGCTCCACCGGCAAGTGCAAGAAGGCGATGGCAGCTCCACCTGCGACTAAGAAGGTGTCTGCCAAGGAGGATGGCACTGGTGGTACCTTCACCATCAGCGCCACTCTTGACCCCAAATAGGAAAGCGCACTCGTTGCTTTCCTGCGGGCGAATGTCGACGTGTTTGCGTGGCAACCGTCTGATATCCCCGGTGTTCCCAGGAAAGTGATTGAGCACCACCTTGTCGTCTGTCCTCATGCGCGGCCCGTCAAGCAGAGAGTCAGGAAGCAGGCAGTTGAGCGCCAAGAGTTCATCGTAGAAGAAATCAAGAAGTTGGAAGCAGCAGGCCTTGTCAGAGGAGTACTCCATCCCACGTGGTTGGCCAATCCTGTTGTTGTGCGCAAGGCTAACGGGAAATGGAGACTTTGTATTGACTTCACTGATGTTAATAAAGCTTGTCCCAAAGACCCATTTCCCTTGCCGCGTATTGACCAGATTGTTGACTCCACAGCCGGATGTGATTTGCTTTCATTTCTTGATGCATACTCAGGATATCATCAGATCTTCATGGCAGAAGAAGATGAAGAGAAAACCGCATTTATCACCCCGTGCGGCACATACTGTTTCATACGGATGCCTTTCGGTTTGAAGAATGCTGGTTCAACATTCGCAAGGGTAGTTCACCATGCTTTTGAGCCACAAATACACAGAAATGTGGAAGCTTACATGGATGACATAGTGGTCAAGAGCAAGGACAAAGCGACCTTGATTCAAGATTTAGATGAAACATTTGCAAACCTGCGCAAGATCAACCTCAAGCTTAACCCCGAGAAGTGCGTGTTTGGAGTCCCTTCCGGCAAGCTTCTCGGGTTCTTCGTGTCTCAGCGGGGAATTGAAGCCAATCCCGACAAGATCAAAGCCATCGAGCAGATCGAAGCACCAAAGCGCGTCAAGGATGTACGAAGGCTTGCCGGCTGCGTGGCTGCTCTCAGCAGGTTTTTCTCTAGATCTGCTGAGCGCGCCCTGCCATTTTTCAAAATTTTGAAAAAGGCAGGTCCAATGAGATGGACTCCGGAAGCGGAGGCTGCGCTGCAGGACTTGAAGAGATACCTGTCCTCCACTCCAACGCTTGTCGCACCTAAGCCGCAAGAGAAGTTGCTACTGTATATAGCAGCAACTAATCAAGTGGTTAGTGCTGCGTTAGTGGCGGAGAGGGAGGCGGATGATGAGCCAGCAACCACGGCAGATCCATCCAGCGATGAGCAGGGGGCTTCGCCGACAAGCTCTGGTCCCGACAAACATGAGCTTGCGCAGGAGCATGATAAGATGCCAAGGGGAATGGTGCAGCGCCCAATCTACTTTGTCAGTTCTCTTCTGCAGGGAGCTAGATCAAGGTACTCTGGTGTGCAGAAGTTGCTTTTCGGCCTCCTCATGGCCTCGAGAAAGCTGCGCCATTACTTCCAAGCACATGAGATCACAGTCGTCACTCGCTTTCCGCTGAAGAGGATACTGCAAAATCCAGAAGCAACAGGCAGGATTGTCGAGTGGGCGCTGGAATTGTCAAGCTTTGGCCTCAAGTTTGAGAGCACCTCAACTATCCAAAGCAGAGCATTGGCAGAGTTCATAGCAGAGTGGACGCCAACCCCAGATGAAGAAATTCCAGAAACGAGCATCCCGTCAAAGAGGCAAGCAAAGAGTGGCTGATGTACTTCGATGGAGCCTTCTCGCTGCAAGGCGCCGGTGCAGGCGTGCTGCTTGTCGCACCCACCGGAGAGCACCTCAAGTACATAGTCCAGATGCACTTTCCCAAGGAGCAAGCAACCAACAACACTGCAGAATATGAAGGATTGCTTGCCGGTCTCAGAATCGCAGCAGACCTTGGGATTAAGAAGCTCATTGTCAGGGGTGACTCACAGCTTGTCGTCCGACAAGTGAACAAGAACTACCAGAGTCCGTTGATGGAAGCGTATGTCGATGAAGTGAGGAAGCTAGAGGAGCACTTTGACGGCCTACAAATGGAGCATATCCCAAGAGCTCAGAATGATATTGCCGATGGCCTGTCAAAGTGCGCCGCACTAAAGTTACCTATGGAACCAGGGATCTTTGTGCTTAAGTTGACTCAACCATCTGTAACACCATCAACTGGACAAAGCAAAAAGAGGAAGTTGGTTTCTGGTGACTACTTTCCGGCAGAGCTCCTCGAAGCCGCCGCCAAGAAAGTCCCCAAGATCAACACCACAGATGCTGAGGGGCAGTCTGCTCCGGCAAGCCTTATGGTTTGTTCCATTGAAGCAGACGCTCCCGACAAGTTTTGCTCCGGCAAGCTTGCCGGGGAACATCAAGCTCCGGCAGGACCACAAGTCCATGCCGTAGAAGCAGATGTTCCCGCAGCAGCAGATGTGCCTTTAGTCCTTGTTGTCGAGCCACAAGCTCCAGCATGGGCACAACACATTGTCCATTTCCTTCAGACAGGAGAACTTCCCGAAGAGCAAGAAGAAGCGGAAAGAGTAGCCCGGCAGTCAAGTATGTACCAGTTTGTCGATGGCATACTGTACAGAAGAAGACTCAACGGTGTGAAATTGAAGTGTATTCGCCGGGAAGATGGACAAAAGCCGTTGGTAGAGATACATGGAGGCATATGTGGCCACCACATAGGCGCAAGAGCACTTGCCGGCAAATCTTTCCGGCAAGGCTTCTTTTGGCCAACAGCCCTCCAGGATGCAACTTCACAAGTAACCAAGTGTGAAGCGTGCCAGTTCCACTCCAAACAGATACACCAGCCAGCTCAAGCTCTCCAGACGATCCCTTTATCCTAGCCATTTTCGGTCTGGGGGCTCGATATCCTCGGCCCCTTCCCTCGAGCTGTCGGGGGCTTTGAGTACTTGTACGTCGCAATCGACAAGTTCACAAAGTGGCCGGAAGTGCAGCCAGTGAGGAAGGTGACAGCACAGTCAGCAGTCAAGTTCTTCAGGTCAATTGTTTGCCGTTTCGGGATTCCTAACAGGATCATCACCGACAACGGCACGCAATTCACGAGCCGCACCTTCATGCAGTACGTCCAAGACCTTGGCGCCAAGGTCTGCTTCGCTTCTGTTGCTCATCCGAGAAGCAACGGTCAAGCAGAGAGGGCAAATGCTGAAGTGCTGTGCGGGCTCAAGAGCAGAACTTTTGACAGGCTGCACAGGTGCGGAAGGAACTGGATCGACGAGCTGCCGGTGGTTCTTTGGTCGATCAGAACGACGCCAAATCGAGCCACTGGCCAGACACCTTTCGCTCTAGTCTATGGAGCAGAGGCAGTTCTCCCCACGGAACTCGTATACGGATCACCTCGAGTGCTCGCTTATGATGAGCTTGAGCAAGAGCAGCTGCGGCAAGACGACGCGCTGCTCCTCGAGGAAGATCATCTTCAGGCTGCTGTACGAGGTGCTCGATACCAGCAAGCTTTGCACCACTGTCATAGCCGCAAAGTTAAAGCCAGAAGCTTCGAGGAAGGCGACCTTGTTCTTCGGCGCGTTCAATCCGCCAAGAATTCCAACAAGTTGACGCCGAAGTGGGAAGGCCCTTATCGGGTGAGACAAGTCACAAGGCCTGGCGCTGTCCGCCTTGAGACCAAAGATGGCATTCCAGTGAGCAACTCCTAGAACATAGAACATCTTCGTAAGTTTTTCCCATAAGGCGCGGTTGCCGGAACCCGTTCCGGCAACCACCTTTTGTACAAGTCTTGCCGCTGTTGCATGTAATCCTTTGTACAAAGCCGGGCGCAGATCCCGTGCATAAGTAAAAACCTATGTGCTTCGCACAGCTTGTCCATTTCATGCATTAGTTCCTTTCTTGCATGTGATTATCTGACACTTTGTGCAGCACTTACATCCGGTAAGCAGTAACGAGCAGAAGTGCTCCATATTATTATTTTCTCTTCTTTCCTTTTCTTCTAAAGAAAAAGAAGGTTCTCCCGCACACAAGTTTGCCGAGGGGAAAGGAGAAGATTGTGGTATGAGCCAGGCGTCGTTCAAACAAGGACCTGCCTTACCGGGAAGCAAATAACAGAAAAGCTAAGTTGCCAAAGTTTGAGCAATCACTTTTTTAAATTTTTGAGTTATCTTCCTCGAACGACCCTGCTTTGTATGGAAAACCTGTGCACGGAGGAACCAACTCGTGGCTAGTTGCGCCCTTACTTTGTTTCGAGTCTGCTCAACAGCTTAAGCGTGCTGCATCTAGTCACGACAAGGTTTCTTGTCAGAAGCAGCGCCGCCAGCAGGCTGCTGAAGTTCCGCACTCAGCGCTTGCGGCTCGGGCGCCTGCGCCGACAAGTTCCCTGGAAGCGTAGGGTGAAAACATACAAAGGGAGGAATCCAGTAGAGGAAATAACATTGCAATTGATAACAGAAATAAAGTTATATTACAAAGATAACTTGTCGCAACTCTAACAGACTGTTTTCATGACATGACTAGCAGCGACAAGGGAAAAGAAGAAATGGGCGGCCTAGTCTACGCGCCCGCCCTCGACTCGCTTGATCTCGCTCACCTTGTCCATGATGGGTGCGACAAGGGCCTTGAGTGCGTCCAGATCGGCATCAGGCGGCAAGGATCGGAGGACGTTTGTGAAGCTGAGGCCTGGGTTGCGGAAGGCCACCTTCATCAGCACCTTCTGGAGAACCCCAGCGCAGATTTTGCGTGACTCGTCAGCCAGTTGCTTCGGGATCCGCTCCCGGAGCCGCTGGAGTGCCGTCGCCACACCCTTGAAGAATAGACTGAGCTTGGCGCTGGGTTGAAGGCTCTCGTCGGAAGGATACCCAAAGTCCTCCATCCCCAGCTGCGCCAGCTCCTCGTTGATGATGGCGGCAGTGTTCACCAGACCCTCGGTCCAGTGCTCCACTGTGTCTCTGAAGGAGTTCTGGGTGACTGCAATGCTCTCCAGCAGCGCCGTGTCAGCCTTGACCTTCTCCGCCAAGGTCTTCTCCCGCTCCTTGGCGGCCTCCAGCGTCTGCGTCAGCGTGGCCAGCTTCAGCTCCAGATCTGCTTTGGAATCCTTGGCGGCGCTGAGCTCCTTGCCCCTCTCAGCAAGAAGGCCTTGCAGTTCACCATGGGCGGCGGCATCCTTCTCGCGCTCACGCTTGAGCGCGGCAATCTCCTCGCCACTCTTCCCAATTTCGGCCTCCAGCCGCGCCACCTTCTCCTCTAGTTCCCTCTTGGCGGCCTCTGCAGTTGCCGCGGCATCCTTTGCCTCCTTGAGCGCCCCGCCAAGTGCTCGCTCGCGCTCGGCGAGCTCTTCCTCATAGCTGTCGAGGTGGGCCTTCCGCTGCACTAGCTCGCCTTCCCGCGCGGACTGCTTCTCGGCAGCAAGCCTTTGTTCCTCCTCAGCCTCGGCCTTCTCGAGAAGAAAGGCCGTGCGCTCCTCGTCTACTCGCTCCCGCTCCTGCGCCAGGGACCGGAGAGCTTCTTGATTTTGGCTCCGAAGCTCTTCCGCACGCTTCTCCATGTCAACTCCCGCCTTCGCGACAAGCGCTTCCCGGGAAGCCAGCTTGGCTTGCCGGGTGCGGTAGAGTGACAGCAGCTTCCGCAGTAGCTGCTCCTCCTCAGGCTCGCCACTGCTGCTGCCGGGCGCGTCAACCAATGACAGCCCAGCAGAGGCGAGCACCTCCCCGTCAAAAGTCTCCCCTTCGACTGGCGCCCTGGAGCTCGACGCCCAGGGTAGCTTGATGAAGATGTCGTCACCGGCCTGCAAGTAGGCGCCGAGCTGGGGCTCCTCGGAGCCCGGCTCCGTAGAAGCGGCAGAGGGTTCGGCGGTCGGTGCAGCGCCCGACGCTCCTGCGGCCTCAGGGTCGTCAGTGCGATCGCCCGACCCCTCGCCGTCTTCCGCAGCAGCAGCCCCGGCGGCCTCCTCGCCGGCGGTCACATCAGCACTGGCACCTTCCTCGCCGGCGCCCTCTGTCTCCATTGGCTCAGCCGAAGATGGGTCTGAAGAACAAAGAGGGGAGGAAAATCAATCAGAAAATCCAAGAAAAGAAAAACAGAAAAAGCAGAAACCAAGGAAAAGTTTTTGAGCAAGTGGATTACCTGCGCCAAGATCTTCAGTTACGGCCTCGGTCGCCGCAGGATCAGCAGTGCCGTCCCTTGCCGGAGAGTCCCCCCTTGCCGGAGAGCGCTCCCTTGCCGGGGACTCCTCCCTTGGCGGCGCAGTCGAAGCAGGTGGCGCTTCGGGATCGGCCTCCGGGCGCTCCTGATGAGGCTGCTCTGCTCCTGCACAAGTCAACAAGCACGATATCAACAAAGGAAAAAGCACTCAAGCGCGCTCGACAGCAGAAGGATAAACTATGAACTTACGCTGGGGGCTGCTCCGAGGAGTGATTGCCTGGTCCGTCAAGGTGGTCTCGAATCCACCTCCTGCCGACGCGATGGGGTCATCCTCGATGATGATCACCGCGGCCTTGGCCCTCTTCGCCGCTCTCTGGGCCAGTGTTCTGAAAAGAAAAGAGTCCAGATTGGAGCAAGTCAAATACAAGATATAAACAGCAAGATTGAAGGATTATAAGAGCACCAAAGAAACTCACTCTTCTTCCTCCTCATCGGAGCTGAGCGCAGAAAGATCGAAGTCCGGCCCTCCTCCGGTGCGGCGAGGTGGAGGAGTAGGATCCCTTGCCCGCTTGGCGGGGGCGGCGGCGGTGGCCCGGGAAGGTCCCGCTCCAGTTGCCGCTGTTGCGTGAGGCGCTCCCGCGGCAACATTACTTGCCGCGGTAGAGCGCGTCGCGCGGCTCGGTGGCTGTGGAGCCGGCTGCCCCCCTGCTGCGTCCCCGACCCTGCGAAGGCGCCTCCTCGGCGGGGCCGGGGGCTCCGCCTGCGGCAAGCTCTCTGAAGGTTCAGCCTCCTCCTCGCCGGCCTCGCTCGATTCGGCTTCAGAACTGGCAGGCTCCTCCTCGCCCATGAAGTCCGCGCGTTCGGCAAGGTTTGCCGCCTCTGCAGCCTCCGCCTCCTCCAAAGTGAACCCAAACACACCTGCAACAGCTGCGGCCGTAGCCTCTTCCGCCCTGGTAGCGATAAGCTGCAGCTCCTCGTTGGTGGTGTAACGAGTGAGGCTCTTCTGCTCATCAGCGCGGACCGGCAACTCCTCCAAGGTGTTGAAGAACGCTCGCACAACATCGTCCGCAGGCTCTTGCCAAGTGGGGATGATGCCGTGTGAATCGCACAACGGCATCATGGCGCGGATCCGGTCAAGTGAAGAGTTATTGCACAAAGGAACTACGCCCTTCGGCAGTGTGAATGGATGCTGGGGGTCGCGTTTGAATAACTCCAAGAGCATTGCATCCAACTCCAAGACAGTGAAGTTGTAGTTGAGGCCCGGCCGCAGCCTCATGATGTCCGCCGAATTCTTAAATTCCCAGGCGGGCCTCCTCCTCTCCTGCAGGGGGGCAATGCGGCGGCGGAGGAAATATGCCCCGACAGCACCTACGGTGAGCCCGGCAAGCCTGAGGCGAAGAATCCTAGTGATGGCGATCTTCAGCCTCTCGTCTTCCGGGGCCATGTTGCTCCAGTCATTGCCACGCACAATTGGGGTTTGGCGCACGGCGGTGAAGGGCTGCGGATCCTCCTCGACGATCCAACACCACTCCGCTCTCCACTCCTCCCACTTGCTGCGAAGCTCACCCTCCAAGTATGCCTCTTTCTTGCCGATTCTCGAGACCCAGGCAATCCCTCCGGCAAGCGGCTCTCCTCTCTCTACCCGAGGTATGAAGAAGTGGCGGAAAAGGGCTACACTAGGGTGGACTCCGACAAAGTTTTCTCACAGGTGTGCGAAAACCGCCATGGTCAAGACAGCATTGGGGGTGAAGTCAAGGATGCGGAAGCCATACGTGTTCATAATGTCGCAAAAGAATTCCGAGAAGGGCGGGCAGAGCCCGCAGTAGAAGAATAGCGGGAAGAACGGGTACCCATTTGGAGCTGACTCCGAGGTAGCAGCCGGGAGTACCCTCGTGCGCGGATGCGCACGCGTCTCCGTCGCCCAAAAGAGGTAGAAGTACTCCCTCAGCTCCTGCACTCCGAGCTGGGGGGTGAAGATCGCCCGCTCCTTCCGCAGCGCCGCGAGCCGCTGCGCCTTGGTCGACTTCACGCCTTTTCCCTTGTCGCCTTTCGGGGCCATGGCGGAGGTGGTGGAGAAGGTCGACGGCGTGGTGATGCTGCTGGCAATGGGGGGGGCGGAGCGCTGCTCTCTCGGCTTCGAGAAGAAGAGGGGAGCGGCGGAGTTTGTGAAGAAGGAGTAGCAGCAAGCAGCAAGGGGGAACGAACTGCCCCTGTTTCCTCTGCTTATAAAGAGGGACGGGGCGGACGTTTTGGCCTTCCGCTTAAACAACCACCCACGATCTCTCCCACAATGCCGCAATCAACGCGTGCCGTTATGGGAGAGTGCGGTGGATAGGGAACAAGATTTGGCGTGGCCCAGCCCACGTGTGCCCGTGCCCTGTCTTGGGCCTGGCCCAACAGCGCTCGGCACCGTGTCTGGCCCAGGCCCGGGGGCTCCTGTCGGTGTACTAGATTAGGGGTACCCTAGTACCCCGAACTTGTGCACGGGCAGTTGCAGCACCCCGCGGCAAAGGCTTGCCGGGTGATCGCCAAGATCCCCCAAGGTTCCCTTGGAGCCATCCAAGAACAAAGTATTTAAGCTAAGGAGACAAGACCCCGGCAAGAGGAGCTTGCCGGGAAGGCCAACCAAGACGCTCCAATGGACTTGCCGTGACGCGCCACGCGCTCCGGCAAGGCGACAAGGCCCCGGCAAGAGGAGCTTGCCGGGAAGACAAACCAAGGTACCTCGAAGCCCGGTGAGCGACAAGCTTCCAGATCTGACAAGATAATAACAGCGGCAAGGCGCTTGCCGCGGCAGGCGGCCACTCTGCGCCCACGCTCCAGCGCATCCACCAACGTGTCGCTCTGGGGGCCTCTCCGTGCGTGCGTGGCGGGAGGCTGTGCAGCCAGCGGTGCGCAGTGGCATGCGAAGCTGACAAGATCGCCATCGTGGCGAACGGTGGCGCCCCTAACGGTCCTTTTCTGCACTGTTCGGGTGACTCAGACAGGCATCTAATGCCCTTGTCCCCTGCCGTCATGGTTAGGTAGGGTGCACTGTACAAGCAACTGTATCAACTACCTTGCTTTTTATGTTTTTACCCTCCTCTGCGTTGCCACCTGTCGGTGACCCCTTTAGCGTATAAAAGGAGGCCCATGCGCAACGTAGAGGGGGTTCAGCTCATAGGTTCGAAGCCTCAGACAGTTTGCTTCGATCCATCGGTAGCCCAGAGAACATCGCACTCTCGCTTTGGAGAGCAAGAACACCAGATAATACAACCAGACAAGCAGCAGTAGGAGTGTTATCTCTCCGGAGAGCTCCGAAGTTGGGTAAACTGCTCGTGTGCCTCGCCTCGATCTGCTCTTCGTGCGATCTCCGCCCCCCGCCGAACCAAAAGGGGCCCGGTCCGCCGGCCCCATAGGTGTTCGAGGATTAGTTTCCCCGACAGGGCAGCATCTTCACTGTCAGATCCCCCCGCTCCTATATTTTCTCCGGGGAGTCTCCTCCCTTCCTCAGCACGCGCACACTTGTCGGCCAGTGCATATAACTCACTGACGTCCCTGATCTTGCACATCGCCATTTCCTCCCGCATCCTGCGGTTCTGCACGTTCTGATGGAACGCGCTGATCACCGCGGCAGGGTGGACGTCTGGGATGTTGTGCTGCACACTACTGAATCTCTGAATGTACTTGCGCAGGGGCTCTCCTTCCTTCTGGGCGAGCAGATGAAGATCACTCTCCTGGCCATGAGGCTTGTGTCCGCCTGTAAAGGCGCCGACAAACTGATGGCACAGATCAGCCCAAGAGGATATGGAGTTGTCCGGCAAGTGCATGAGCCAGGATCTGACATTGGGCTTGAGCACCAGCGGGAAGTAGTTGGCAAGGATCTTGTCATCTCGTCCCCGGGCAGCTTGCACCGCAATGGTGTAGATGCTGAGGAACTCTGACGGATGCGTCTTGCCGTCGTACTTCTCCGGTACGTCTGGCTTGAAGTTCTTTGTACTGGGCCACTGGACTTGCCGCAACTCACGAGTGAACGCAGGACAACCTACCATGTACGGCAGATCGCCTGGTTCCCCTGGCGCGTGCATGTCAACAGAGGGCCCAGCGCGCTTGTCGGATTGACGTCGTGCTTCTCTTCAGCGCTTGATGCGGGTTCGAGCATCTTCTTGTTGTCGATCATGAAGAACTTGGCGTTGATCGCGACGAGCTCGTGGATCCGACGATGCAGTGGAGTCGCTGTCGAGGTGGATCTGGCGAGTCGGCGATCTTGGCCTTCGGGGCGGTGATTGCATGGTAGTTGCACCTCCACCCGTTTCGTCGCCACCGGCTCGCGTCCGGCGGTCCTGCCGCGGCGGCGACGCGCTCGGCCGCCGTGGAGTGTCGCCGTTGGCGTAGCCGATGAGACTCTGAATGGTGGCTCTCCATTCGTCGATCTTGTCCGACGTCGGAGGGTAATCTAGGAGAAGTTGAGCTCGTGCCAAAGCTTCTGCTGGAGTGGTGGGTAGCAGTGGCGGACGGCGTGAGGAGCGGGACATGCTCGAACTTCTAACTATGTTAGAAGGAGCAGTATCCCGTCCAGGCGACCATGCCCCGCTCGTGCCAGCACGCTGGCGTGCATGCTGGTCTTGAGCGCCCCGAGATCCACCAGCTTGGTCTTGGGCTATCATGCGTATGGCACTGCTAGTGCCATGATGCTGTTGATCTTGCGCCTCCTGAGAGTGGCGTGGAACATGTACAGTCGCCGAGGTTTGTGCAGCCTTGTTCTTGGACCTGGCGGCATCATGAGCTTCCTCGTCGACGTCCTTTCTTCCGCCGGCGTCCATCCCACCACTCGTTTGCTCCAATGGTGGCGGAAGTGACGTGGATGGAGCGGCTGCCGCCGAAGTCTTCTTCTTTGGTGGCATGTGGATGAAGGGAATAAAGATCTAGCTCGTGTGAACGCCGGATCTGGTTCACACAATCTCAAAGGAACTACGCCCCTCGGCAGTGTGAATGGGTGCTGGGGGTTGCGTTTGAATAATTCCAAGAGCATTGCGTCCAACTCCAAGACGGTGAAGTTGTAGTTGAGGCCCGGCCGCAGCCTCATGATGTCCGCCGAATTCTTGAATTCCCAGGCGGGCCTCCCCCTCTCCTTCAGGGGGGCAATGCGGCGGCGGAGGAAATCTGCCCCGACAGCACCTACGGTGAGCCCGGCAAGCCTGAGGCGAAGAATCCTAGTGATGGCGATCTTCAGCCTCTCGTCTTCCGGGGCCACGTTGCTCCAGTCATTGCCGCGCACTATTGGAGTTTGGCGCACGGCGGTGAAGGGCTGCGGATTCTCCTCAACGATCTAGCACCACTCCGCTCTCCACTCCTCCCACTTGCTGCGGAGCTCACCCTCCAAGTACGCCTCTTTCTTGCCGACTCTCGAGACCCAGGCAATCCCTCCGGCAAGCGGCTCTCCTCTCTCTACCCGAGGTATGAAGAAGTGGCGGAAAAGGGCAACACTAGGGTGGACTTCGACAAAGTTTTCGCACAAGTGTGCGAAAACTGCCATGGTCAGGACAGCATTGGGGGTGAAGTCAAGGAGGCGGAAGCCATATGTGTTCATAATGTCACAAAAGAACTCCGAGAAGGGCGGGCAGAGCCCGCAATAGAAGAATAGCGGGAAGAACGGGTACCCGTTTGGAGCCAACTCCGAGGCAGCGGCTGGGAGTACCCTCGTGCGCGGATGCGCACGCGTCTCCGTCGCCCAAATGAGGCAGAAGTACTCCCGCAGCTCCTGCACGCCGAGCTGGGGGGTGAAGATCGCCCGCTCCTTCCGCAGTGCCGCGAGCCGTTGCGCCTCGGCCGACTTCACGCCCTTTCCCTTGTCGGCTTTCGGGGCCATGGCGGAGGTGGTGGGGAAGGTCGACGGCGTGGTGATGCTGATGGCAATGGGAGGGGGGGCGGAGTGCTGCTATCTCGGCTACGAGAAGAAGGGGGGAGCGGCGGAGTTTGTGAAGAAGGAGTAGCAGCAACCAGCGAGGGGGAACGAACTGCCTCTGTTTCCTCTGCTTATAAAGAGGGACGGGGCGGACGTTTCGGCCTTCCAAATAAACAACCACCCACGAGCTCTCCCACGATGCCGCATTCAACGCGTGCCGTTATGGGAGAGCGCGGTGGATACGGAACAAGATTTGGCGTGGCCCAGCCCGCGTGTGCCCGTGCCCTGTCTTGGGCCTGGCCCAACAGCGCTCGGCACCGTGTCTGGCCCAGGCCCAGGGGCTCCTGTCGGTGTACTAGAATAGGGGTACCCTAGTACCCCGAACTTGTGCACGGGCAGTTGCAGCACCCCGCGGCAAAGGCTTGCCGGGCGAACGCCAAGATCCCCCAAGGTTCCCTTGGAGCCTTCCAAGAACAAAGTATTTAAGCTAAGGAGACAAGACCCCGGCAAGAGGAGCTTGCCGGGAAGGCCAACCAAGGCGCTCCAAGGAACTTGCCGCGACGCGCCACGCGCTCCGGCAAGGCAACAAGGCCCCGGCAAGAGGAGCTTGCCGGGAAGACTAAACAAGGTACACCGAGGCCCGGTGAGCGACGAGCTTCTGGACCCGGCGAGATAACAACAGCGGCAAGGCGCTTGCCGCGGCAGGCGGCCACTCTGCGCCCACGCTCCAGCGCATCCACCAACATGTCGCTCTGGGGGCCTCTCCGGGCGCGCGTGGCGGGAGGCTGTGCAGCCAGCGGTGCGCAGTGGCATGCGAAGCTGACAAGATCGCCATCGTGGCGAACGGTGGCGCCCCTAACGGTCCTTTTCTGCACTGTTCGGGCGACTCAGAGGGGCATTTAATGCCCTTGTCCCCTGCCGTCAGGGTTAGGTAGGGTGCACTGTACAAGCAACTGTATCAACTACCTCGCTTTTTACGTTTTTACCCTCCTCTGCGTTGCCACCTGTCGGTGACCCCTTTAGCGTATAAAAGGAGGCCCATGCGCAACGTAGAGGAGGTTCGGACAGTTTGCTTCGATTCATTCGTAGCCCAGAAAACATCACACTCTCTCGCTGGAGAGCAAGAACACCAGATAATACAACCAGACAAGCAGCAGTAGGAGTGTTATCTCTCCGGAGAGCTCCAAAGCTGGGTAAACTGCTCGTGTGCCTCGCCTCGATCTGCTCATCGTGCGACCTCCGCCCCCCGCCGAACCGAAAGGGGCCCGGTCCACCGGCCCCATAGGTGTTCGTGGATCAGTTTCCCCGACACTCGAATACTATAAATAGTTTCAACATTAAAAGAGTAATGTTCAGAAAAGGGGTAATCATAATCATGACAAGTTTTATAAATATAATCACTACTTTTTATAGCATAAGTATCATCACAATAATCATCATAAGTAGGAGGCATGCTATCATCATTATAAATTTGCATATCAAAACTTGGGAGACTAAAAATATCATCTTCATTAAATGTAGCATCCCCAAGCTTGGGACAAACATTAATTGCAGCAAATATATTCTCAAAAACATCATCTTCATCAAACATAGCATCCCCAAGCTTGGGCCTTTTCATATCATAAGCATAATGACCTCATCATTAATAGTATGGATAACACCAATAGTATAACAATTATCATATTCTTCCAAGCAAGTGCCAAAAAGATTTTCAAGATCATAAGAAGTATCATTATCTCCCATAATTATATTTTCATGTGGCACGATAGTAATAGGAGCAGCATTATTTGGGGGAGATATCTTTTTACCTCTCTTCCTTTTTCTTTTCTTCTTCTTCTTCTTCTTCTTCTTCTTCTTCTTCTTCTTCTTCTTCTTCTTCTTCTTCTTCTTCTTCTTCTTCTTCTTCACCACATCATGTGTGGGTTCAATCCTCTTTTCGGAGCTCCTTATTAATGAGATTGGTTGAATAGGAGGCTCCTCCTCATTACCTGATTCATCATAAGAAATAATAGAAGGGTATTGGGAAGTATCTTCCCTTTCGTTAGTATTCTCTTCATCCTCTATTTGTTTTCTTTTCTTTATGTAATTGGCAATATAAGGATTTTCAATACAATTCACCGCACAATACATATAAATTTCCTCTAGATCAAAATGAAGAACTCTATCAAGGGAAAATTTTGGAATATCCTTAGTTATATGTTTCATTTCTTCATAACCCAAGAGCAAACTAAGTTCATTATGATGTGCAAGGGAAATAAAGTCATCACAATTTTTGGACACGATACGATCATGAAACAATTTGCATTGGGTATTGAAATGATCATGTTCATTGCAAAGCTCACAAGTATGGCCAAGATAATTTAAATTTTCAGCACATTCATCTAGCCTTTCTTGCAACAATTTAGTTTCTAAGTACTTATGCCTCTTGCAATATCTATCTTCCCTATTTGGTGTGTACTTACAAACCCAATGTACTCCACAAAAATTGACATGTTTACAGGAGACATCATAACTAGTGCAATCATCATTAGTATCATTGATATTCAAAGAATTCATACTAACAACATTGCAATCATGCTCATCATTCAAAGATTTAGTGCCAAACATTTTATAGACTTCTTCCTCTAGCATTTGAGCACAATTTTCCTTTCCATCATACTCACGAAAGATATTGAAAAGATGAAGCGTATGAGACAAACTCAATTCCATATTTCTGTAGTTTTCTTTTATAAACTAAAGTAGTGCTTAAACAAGAAACTAAAAGACTTGATTGCAAGATCTAAAGATATACATTCAAGCGCTGACCTCCCCGGCAACGGCGCCAGAAAAGAGCTTGATGTCTACTACACAACCTTCTTCTTGTAGACGTTGTTGAGCCTCCAAGTGTAGAGGTTTTTAGGACAGTAGCAAATTTCCCTCAAGTGGATGACCTAAGGTTTATCAATCCATGGGAGGCGTAGGATGAAGATGGTCTCTCTCGAGCAACCGTGCAACCAAATAACAAAGAGTCTCTTGTGTCCCCAACACACCCAATACAATGGTAAATTGTATAGGTGCCTAGTTCGGCGAAGAGATGGTGATACAAGTGGTATATGGATGGTAGATAAAGGTATTTGTAATCTGAAATTATAAAAACAGCAAGGTAACTAATGATAAAAGTGAGCGTAAACGGAATTGCAATGCGTTGAAACAAGGCCTAGGGTTCATACTTCCGCTACTGCAAGTTCCCTCAACAATACTAACATAATTGGATCACATAACTATCCCTCAACATGCAACAAAGAGTCACTCCAAAGTCACTAATAGCGGAGAACAAATGAAGAGATTATGGTAGGGTATGAAACCACCTCAAAGTTATTCTTTCCAATCAATTCGTTGGGCTATTCCTATAGGTGTCACAAACAGCCCTAGAGTTCGTACTAGAATAACACCTTAAGACACAAATCAATCAAAACTCTCATGTCACCTAGATACTCCAATGTCACCTCAAGTATCCGTGAGTATGATTATACGATATGCATCACACAATCTCAGATTCATCTATTCAACCAACACATAGAACATCAAAGAGTGCCCCAAAGTTTCTACCGGAGAATCACGACGAAAATGTGTGCCAACCCCTATGCATAGGTTCATGGGCGGAACCCACAAGTTGATCACCAAAACATACATCAAGTGAATCAGCAGATATCCCATTGTCACCACAGATACGCACGGCAAGACATACATCAAGTGTTCTCAAATCTTTAAAGACTCAATACGATAAGATAACTTCAAAGGGAAAACTCAATCCATTACAAGAGAGTAGAGGGGGCAAGAAACATCATAGGATCCAAATATAATAGCAAAGCTCGCGATACATCAAGATCGTATCACCTCAAGAACACGAGAAAGAGAGATCAAACACATAGCTACTGGTACATACCCTCAGCCCTGAGGGAGAACTACTCCCTCCTCCTCATGGAGAGCACCGGGATGATGTAGATGGCCACCGGAGAGGGATTCCCCCTCCGGCAGGGTGCCGGAATGGGTCTAGATTGGTTTTCAGTGGCTACGGAGGCTTCTGGCGGTGGAACTCCTGATCTATTGTGCTCCCGGATGTTTTTAGGGTATATGGAGATATATAGGCAGAAGAAGTACGTCAGGGGGGGCACGAGGGGCCCACGAGGGTGGAGGGCGTGCCCAGGGGGTGGGCGTGCCCCCTGCCTCGTGGCCTCCTCGTTGATCCCCTGACGTGCACTCCAAGTCTTCTGGGCTTCTTCTGATCCAAAAATAAGTTCCGTGAAGTTTCAGGTCAATTGTACTCCGTTTGGTTTTCCTTTTCTGCGATATTCTAAAACAAGGTAAAAACAGAAACCGGCACTGGGCTCTGGGTTAATAGGTTAGTCCCAAAAATGATATAGAAGTGTATAACAAAGCCCATAAACATCCAAAACAGTAGATAATATAGCATGGAGCAATCAAAAATTATAGATACGTTGGAGACGTATCAGTTACCGAGGAGCAACTAAATGGAATGGTCAAGATCGGTACTTTACCAAAGAAGAATGAGATCCGGTGGCGAGTTCCTGGACCGGAGAATCCTCCCACCCCTAAGCAAGGTGAGGTAGTGGTGTTTGTTGATCACATAGGCCGTGGTTTTAAACCGCCAGGATCAAAGTTTTTCCGGGATGTGCTTGCCAGCTTTCAACTCCACCCTCAAGATATCAGACCCAACTCCGGGATGTGCTTACCAGTTTTTTGTGAAGTGTACCTGCAAGAGGAACCAACTGTCGAGCTGTTCCGGGATTTCTTCAACCTAAACCGTCGCACTGAATTTGTAGACGGACCCAATACTGAACTCGGCAGTGTCTCAATTCAGAAAAGGAAAGAGGTTGAATTTCCTCATGCCAAACTCCACAGCCACCCAAAAGAATGGAACCATACTTGGTTCTATTGTAAAGATACTTCCCCTGAAGATGAGAACCCTCTGCCGGGTTACCTTGCTCACCGGCTCGTCAATACTCATCCACTGCCACAATGTCTAAGTGCCCAGGAACGGGCCTCATATGCCCCTCAACTCGCCAAGCTCCAAGCCTTTATGGCCAATGGTTTAACAGGCGTATACTTTGTCCGTTGCTGGATATCCTGGAGCATCCTACCATTAAGTCGCCGCGCCGGTTTAATGTGCGAGTATACCGGCAACGTAGAAGACTCCCAACGCCATATCAACATTCAGCTAACAGATGAAGAAGTCACCGAGTCTGTCAAGAAGATATTGAATGAATCGGAAGCTGTCTCTCGCCAAACCGGATTAAACCCCTTTTATACGAAAAACAATCCGCCTGTTGTAAGTTTTGTTCTTCCTCCTTACACTTGATATCTTTGTACTGTACAAGCTTTGAATATCCTCTGCCCATCTTTAAACAGGGGGATGATCCGTTATGGAAAAGGAAGCCTCGGGAGAAGGCAGTAAAGCCTTCCCGTCCTAAGATGGAAGCCATTAAGAAAACCACAAAGAGGAAGGCATCTGAACGCATTAGTATGGAATTGGATGACGACCCGGATGAACCGGAAGTTGAGGTAGAACCTGATTCACTTGGTTCACTTTTCATACATCTCATTGACAATGATATTTATCAGGAGGACGTTGAAGGCAGCCAAGCTGACGATGCAGAGGTAATTATCCTTTCCTCCGGTTCAGACTCTCTACCAACACAAAAAATCCGTCAAGCGGTCCGGAAAGTAAGCTTTTCTCATCCTCTTGCACACTTGGATCCAACATTTATTTTGAAGAAACAGCAGCACGAGGCCCGCCGCACAACCCGGCACAACGGTCAAAAGGTCACTTCGACCAGTTTACCGGACACCCCGGTTCAAAAACACCGATCTGAGGTCTCACCCACTTCTGACACTTCTTATCCCAAGGTAGGCTATTTCCGACAACCTCTTAATCTGTCCGATTCGAATTATCAGGTGACACCTCCTTCATCCTCTGGCGAGTCAACAGCGACCCAACTCCCTCCTCTCAAAACCGTAGCTGGGTAAGTACTTCACTCCCTTCTTTTGATGTTTCATACTTTATATGCTATGCTAACCTTTGCATCTTTTTCTGTTTAGAGCCAAAGCCAGACCCAGTAAAAAGGCTCGGGTGACTAATCCGCCCAAAGACCAGGTGGTTATTGAACCGGAGCAAGCTGTTGAACCGGAGGGTCCAAGTACTGAAGCCACCTTTGATGAACCACCCCCTCAAGATCACAATACTGATGAACAAGCAGAAGTTGATACTGCTGTGACCGATGATGAACCGGCCAATCCAATCCGGACTGATGACATACCTTCTAGTCCAGTGAGAACTACTGACACTCCATCAACTCCAGAAAAGGCTGCTGGAGACAAAGGAGGCGAGGTTATCATTACTGGTATTGGTCACACCTCTCCTGGCCATCCTGTAATTTTGGCAAAACATAGTGCCAAGGAAGAGCGTGCTGCTATGGAGAAAGGCAAATGGAGCACTGATTTATCTAGCTATGCCCATCTTAGTGCTCAAGAGCTCCACTCCGGTTTCCTAAACCGTCTGCACTCAAACCGTGATTATGAAGCCGGTTTGGTGAATCTAATGAAGGAGCGCTATGAGGTATTTTCATCACTTTTCCTTTCATAAATCCAATTTATAAGTACCAACTCAAGTAGCCCTCAAGGGCCGGTTTATGATAGCAATCATAAATCGGGACTTTGTAATACCTCAATCCTTGCATGCTTACCTCTATATGTCTAGTGATCCTTAGAAATAAACCGGTACTTTATCATTGTATTCCTGTAATTTTCATTTGTGTAGCCCCCAAGGGCCGGTTTATCTTTCCAAGGTAATCCGGGTCTTGAATCAATGCATCAACTTTGAACAAATGTTCATTAGCCCCCAAGTGTTAAAGTTAATGCTTGCATTGTACTTGGGACATGCAAAAAAATATATGTTGATGACAGAGCAAATAGGCATTAGCCCCCAAGTACAAAGTGCATAACTTGTTATATGCTTGGTACTTCATAGACACTGATGATATATCTTGCTTTTGTAGGCCGAGCTGAGTAAGAAGAATGCTCAAACCGCTGACCTTCGGGAGAATGTTAAATCTCAGCAAGCAGAGGCTTCCAAGGCAAAAGAAGAGCTGAAAAATGCCTTAGCAGCCATGGAGAAGCTGAAAGAAACCTTTAACAAAGAGCGTGCAGACTGGGAGATAGAAAAGCCGGTTTAACGAAGAAGGCCGAAGACGCATAAGCAGCCCTGAAGCCAGTGGTTGAAGAACTGACGGGCTTAAAGCGGCAGATTAATGCTATGACCTCTGCTGTCTTTGGTAAGTATCTCATATGAAGTTTTTCCAATCCATAACATCTTATCAAAAGCCGGTTTACTGATGCTTTATCATGACAGGGACCCGCATTACTCATCTAGGCTCCGATATGCGGATGAAGCTTAAAGCGGCCTATACTTTGATAGAACAGTTGTATTCTGGATCCCAGCGAGCCATTTGCACTGCTGCTTATAACAAGCCTCCGCCAACGCTGATCAAAGAAACCATCAAAAAGCTGGCCATGTTACCTGCCCGGTTGGATGAACTGAAGAGGTCAGCTGCAAGGTCAGGTGCACTGACTGCGCTTATCCAGGCCAACGCATGGATTCCAGATCTTGAACCGGCAGACATCATCAAAGGCTATCCTGGTGTGAAGGAAGACGGTTCAGATTTCAATAATGACGATCTCCGAAGGCTGACAAACGAGATGCAGCCTATAGCAAGCAAACTGGCGGATGACACAGATCTATCAAATTTTCAACCGGTTTACAATGATGAAAGGAAAAGATAGCCCGCGCTGATTCATAATGTGGAAGATCTTGTGCCGCCAATCCGTAAGCACACTTACACTCCTGATATCAACCCTTCCACCCTTATTCATGAAGAAGCCATTTTTCAAGCCTTAACTGGAATCGATTGGTCAACAATTGACTTCCAGCGAGTGGGTAGGGATGAAGAGAATGCGACCACTCAAGATGACCCTCAATCGTCAAGCCGTCCAGAGGAGGAATCATAAACCGGTGGCCAGTTTTATCAGTTGCAGTCTGCCACTCCGTTTAAAACAATTATTCAATTTGGGCTGTTTAAAGCGCCTTGTAATAGGACAACGTGAACACCTTGTTTGCCACTCCATTGAGCATGTTTGTTTTGCTTGTTACTGAAAACTTGCCATGCCTTTGGGAGTTATGATATGCATAGTCCATTATGGATTTTGTTCCTGCATAAAAACTTGAAAATGTCCTAGTGGTTTACCACTGGACGGGTCATAATGCCCAAAAAATATATACATAACTTGGATGGGTAACCAAGATTGTGATAACCAGATAGATGATACCTGTGATATACCTCGTTGGCTGACTAACTGTTTGTATAGTAAGGGTGAAAAACACCAGTCCGAAGTATTGATGACTCCTTGCCCTCTTGCTGGTTCATATAAAAACCATACCGGGCTATAATAGCCACCGATTTGTTCGTATAATACTGGTGACATCTAGTCAAAACCAGACCGGAGCAACTTACTGCCGGTTTAGAACTGATCATGTATTTACAACTGAGCGTTGAAAGCCACGCCGGTTTGTAATAAACACCGGCTGATCAGAAAATATTCATAAATCCCTTATCAAAAGATTTTGAAAACAGCAAATACAAAAGAAATATGCAAGGCTTTTCATGGGCTGCCAGGCCCTAAATCGAGGCTTTTCATGGGCTGCCAGGCCACTGAGTTAAACCATTTTGCAAAGCCTTTTAAGATGGACCTCAATCTTTAACCAATCACCGTTGTAACTTTGACAAGTTCAGGGTCTATGAGATTGACTTGTCAAACGTTCGATTGGTCATACCAGGTTTACCTGGATGGAGTGTCTTACTTAAAAAAGCAGGATAACCTGGAGTTTTAGGTGAATACACCTGGCTTCCAAGCCTGGCTTGATAGCCTATTACAAGGGTGCAAGCTCATTGTTCTTTGAGAAGCAAGGAGCCCCCAAGTAATATTTGAGCTATGCTCAGTGGTTACCTATGTTTGAGTTGTGCTTTGTGCAACAGACTCTCTTTGGTTCAACATAATTTCCTTTTGGCTTATGAGCCTATCAAAAGGTGTAGCTATGGTGTAAATACGATGAAGCCCCCTAGTGATTTCCTTTTCGGTCTTAAGTCGATCAAGAGGTGTAACTATGGTTCGGATATGACCAAGCCCCCTAGTGATTTCCTTCATATCTGTGTGGCTTTATAGGCCGGGTTAATAGAACTCTGCTTTGTAAGTAGAATCCCCCATGGTACCACACATGATGTAAAAAAGAACAGAGACCCCGCTTTAGCTGAGGCTTCAGTTTATTATATAATATATACATTGTCATAAGTATGTACATAAGAAGAGCCTGTGGCTCAAGTATAGTAAGGCCGAAGAAGAGCTATATTCCATGGCCGCTGGGTCTCCTCCTCCGATTTGCGTGAGTCTTTGTGCTCTTGAACATCGATAAGGTAGTAGGACCCATTGTGCAAGTTTTTGGTGACCACAAAAGGTCCTTCCCAAGGTGGGGATAGCTTGTGCATATCAGTTTGATCCTGGATGAGCCGGAGCACCAGATCGCCTTCTTGAAAAGTTCTGGTCTTAGCCCAGGCATTAGCAGCCACATATAGCAGTAAAGGCTCTTTATCGACCGGAGCCGCAAGGACATGCGGTTCAGCTAACTGTCTCTTCAAATCCTCAAACGCTTTATCAGCCGCGTCGCTCCAGACAAAGTCATCCATTTTCTTTAACATCTGATATAAAGGGATAGCTTTCTCCCCAAGATGACTGATAAACCGGCTCAAAGCCGTGATCCGGCCGGCTAAACGTTGAACGTCATTGATACACGCCGGTTTAGCCAGGTACGTGATAGCTGAATTTTTTTTCGGATTAGCCTCAATGCCCCTGTTAGACAGCAGAAAACCCAAGAGTTTGCCTGCCGGAACACCAAAGACACATTTGTCCGGATTAAGCATCATCTTATAGACCCGGAGGTTGTCAAAAGTCTCTCTCAAGTCATCTATCAATGTTTTCTCCTTCCTAGACTTCACCACAATATCATCCACATATGCATGAACATTGTGCCCAATCTGCTTATGAAGAAAATTCTGAACACAACGCTGATAAGTCGTCTGGGCACTCTTGAGCCCAAAGGGCATGGAGACATAGCAGAAGGCTCCAAAGGGAGTTAGAAAAGTTGTTTTCTCCTGGTCCTTAACTGCCATTTTGATCTGATGATAACCATAGTAAGCATCCAGAAAACACAAACGATCACAACCTGCCGTAGCATCAATAATCTGATCAATACGAGGGAGGGCAAAGAGATCTGCTGGACAAGCCTTGTTCAAATCTGTGTAGTCCACACACACACGCCAAGTGCCATTTTTCTTTAGAACCAGCATCGGATTAGCTAGCCACTCAGGGTGAAAAACCTCCATGATAAACGCCGCTGCCAAGAGCCGAGCTACCTCCTCACCAATAGCCTTACGCCTTTCTTTGTTAAGAGGCGGAGAAACTGCCTGACCGGTTTAAACTTACGATCTATATTAAGTGTGTGCTCAGCGAGTTCCCTCGGTACACCTGGCATGTAACACCCTCGATGCGGCTATATCTCCCACGTGTCGAAGCACGACTTAGAGGCATAACCGCATTGAAACAATGTCGCAAGTGAGGTAATCTTCACAACAACCCATGTAATACATAAGGGAAAGAGATACATAGTTGGCTTACACTCGCCACGTCACACAAATAGCATAAATATCATTACATTCATCCAGTTACACTCAAGGTCCGACTACGGAACCAAAATGAAGATAAACCCCAAATGCAACAATGTCCCCGATCGCCCCAACTGGGCACCACTACTGATCGTCTGGAAAGGAAATGTAGTATCGTCATGAGTCCTCATCGAACTCCCACTTGAGCTCAGTCGAATCACCTGGAGCGGTATCATCGGTCCCTGCATCTGGTTTGGAAGTAATCTTTGAGTCACGGGGACTCAGCAATCTCACACCCTCGCGATCAAGACTATTTAAGATTATAGGAAGGGTAAAAGTATGATGTGGAGCTGCAACGAGCAACTAGCATATATGGTGGCTAACATACACAAAAGAGAGCGAGAAGAGAAGGCAAAGGCACGGTCGATGAACTATGATCAAGAAGTGATCCTAGAACAACCTACGATCAAGAATAACACGAGGCCGTGTTTTCTTCCCGGACTCCACCGAAAAGAGACCATCATGGCCACACACTCAGTTGATTCATTTAAATTAAGTTAAGCTTTAGGTTTTCTACAACCGAACATTAACAAATTCCCATATGCCCATAACCGCGGGCACGGCTTTCGAAAGATCAAATCCCTGCAGGGTGTCCCAACTTAGCCCATCACAAGCTCTCACGGTCAACGAAGGATATTCCTTCTCCCAAGACAACCCGATCAGACTCGGAATCTCGGTTACAAGACATCTCGACAATGGTAAAACTAAACCAGCAAAGCCGCCCGAATGTGCCGAGAAATCCTAATAGGAGTTGTACATATCTCGTTCTCAGGGCACACTCAGATGAGACAAGCTATGAGTAAAACCAACCCTCAAGTTTCCCTGAGGTGGCCCCGCAAGCAGCTCAGTTTGGACCAACACTCAGAGGAGCACTGGCCCGGGGGGGCTTTAAATAAAGATGACCCTCGGGCTCCGAAAACCCAAGGGAAAAAGAGGCTAGGTGGCGAATGGTAAAACCAATGTTGGGCATTGCTGGAAGAGTTTTATTCAAGGCGAACTGTCAAGGGGTTCCCATTATAACCCAACCGTGTAAGGGACACAAAATCAAGGAACATAACACCGGTATGCCGGAAACTAGGGCGGCAAGAGTGGAACAAAACACCAGGCATAAGGCCGAGCCTTCCACCCTTTACCAAGTATATAGGTGCATTAAAATATACAAGATATGGTAATGATATCCCAACAATAAACATGTTCCAACAAGGAACAAACTCCAATCTTCACCTGCAACTAGCAACGCTATAAGAGGGGCTGAGCATAGCGGTAACATAGCCAAACAACGGTTTGCTAGGACAAGGTGGGTTAGAGATTTGACATGGCAATATTGGAGGCATGATAAGAAAGTGGTAGGTATCGTAGCATAGGCATAGCAAAAGAGCGAGCATCTAGCAAGCAAAGATAGAAGTGATTTCGAGGGTATGGTCATCTTGCCTGCAAAGTTCTCCGAGTTGACGTTAGCTTGATCCTCGTAAGCGTACTCAACGGGCTCCTCGATCACGTACTTGTCTCCCGGCTCTACCCAAGCAAGAACACAAGCAAAGGGAGACACAATCAACCACGTGCAATGCACAAACAATATGATGCAAAACATGGCATGATATGCGGGATGCGATATGCGATGCATATGCATGCTTCGGAAGGAATGATTGAACCTGGCCTCAACATGGAAAACCAAGAGTGCCACTGGAAAGAGGAGTTGATTTCGGTTGAAATCGATATAAAGATCACCGGAATCGGATGCACGGTTTGGAAATGACAAGCAAAACAAATATGGCATCGATCTACGATTAACAGCACGAGACCATCTAAATGCATCAAGAACAACAAGCTAATGCACTCTAACATAGCAACAAAATACATGGCAGGGATCCACTCAAGATGCTTGACAAAAGATGAACACTGAGCTACGGCTAATTCCCTCAATAGCAGGTTCAAACAAGCATGACAAAAGAGCAAAAGATAACAGGTTTCAGACTTAGTGGAATTAACAGCATGTCAGGAATTTAACATCAAGAAGAAATGTTTAGAGCAAGATAACAACATGCTACAAGAATACATCATGGCAAAGCAAGGCATGGCATGAAGCTACACAAAACCTACAACAAAAGTCCCTTACTGACCATAAGCCAAAAGGGATCAGAAAATACAATGGCATCCATGTGAACATAGCAATTACCGTAAACAGATCCAGACTTAGTGAAAAACTGGAACATGTCAAAACAGATATCAAGTAAGCATGTTTACGAGCTCGATGCACTCACCACAAGGCAAGGCATGACAAACTAAGAGTACACCCAGCAAGTAGACATGGCATAGAAGCTAGACATGGGAAGAACAACAACATAGCATGCATGGATCAACTACAACAACCTCGGCAAAAATGCTTAACATGTAAACATTATGCCAGGAACATTTTATAGCAAAAGAAGAGCTCGATTGACTCAAACTAGGGTGCTCCATAAATGCAAACAAAGACATGGATGGATAGAGCACCACAACATCTACAAAACATCCTTACTGATCATGCTCGAAAGAGGCATGGATCACTCTGTATCAACATGAACACATGGCATAAAAATATAAACATGGCAAAGACTTAGAATATTTCTAAGTCCCTGAAATCAGCAACATTATGTGAGCTACTTTGCATGCTTGTGCTAGTCACCACAGAGATCACAAAAATACATGGCATACACCCCTGTAAAGATGGCATGGCATACTTCAAAACACATGTAGAGCTCAATATCATAGGAGGCACACATCAATCATGGTAAAAATGACAAATGTCCAATTACTGATATGAATCTGAAACTAACAGAAACTAGCACTCTTGCAACAGCATTTAGGACATCAAGATGAGCTCAAATGAACATGATGCAATGTGATGAAATGAAGTACTCGTCGAGACAAACATTTCGATATGCTACACGCACGAATTGGAGCAACGGTGATGAAGTTATGACATGATGAAAATCACATAAAAAATTAGGGGTTGGGGTAAAAAGTCAACCCACACGATCCAAATCTGGATCCGGCAGCACCCACTTCGTGGATGAACTAGAACTCGCCGGAGACTTTGTTATTCGCTGGAATTCGCTGTGGGGGCGGCCGGATCCTCGCCGGAGAGGGGTGCGGGGTTCGCTGGAGTCGGACTGGGCGCGGTCAACAAGGGGGCGGCAAGGCGGCGGCGCCGGGTGGCAGGGATGGAGCAGGGCGGTCGCCGGAGCGGGGCGTCGCCGGCGATGGCGCGCGGAAGGGAGGCGGGCGGCGCTCGGTGGGGCTCGGGCGGAAGGGACGCAGCCCGGGCAGGGCGCGGGGAGGGCCGGTGCCGGGCCTGGCGGGCCCGCGCGGCGGCGGCGAAGTGGGGCGCGCGGGCGGCGAATCCCAGCGCGACACGTGGCGGCGGCGGGGTGAAGCGGACGTGTCCGGCCGGACGGAATTTGTCCGGCAGCGCGTGGAGAGGGAGGGGACTAGGGTTTGCCCGAAAATTTCGGGGGGAGATCTATATGTAGAGGTAGAGGGAGCTAGGAGGCTCCAAATTGAGCACGGTTTGCGGCCACGCGATCATAATCGAACGGCCTAGATGATGGAGGAGGTTTAGGTGGGTTTTGGTCCACTTTGGAGGGGTGTTGGGCTGCAACACACACGAGGCCTTTTCGGTCCCTCGGTTAACCGTTGGAGTATCAAACGAAGTCCAAATGGCACGAAACTTGATAGGCGGTCTACCGGTAGTAAACCAATGCCGCATGTCAAGTCTTGGTCCAATCCGAGAACGTTTAATACCCGCACACTAAAAGAGGTAGAAAGGGACACCGGAGGACATAGGAGCATCGGAATGCAAAACGGACAACGGGGAAAATGCTCGGATGCATGAGACGAACACATATGCAAATGCAATGCACATGATGACATGATATGAGATGCATGACGAAGACAAAAGCACACGAAGACAAAAACGCGACAACGAGGAAATATCATAACTTAGTGCCGGAAATGGCAAGAGTTGGAATACAAATATGGCATGTTACATACGGGGTGTTACAACACTCCACCACTACGAAAGGATGTCGTCCCGAGATCTAGGATTGGAAAAACTCCGGGTACTCAGAACGGAGGTGATCCTTGCGTTCCCAGGTGGCTTCATGGTCGGAATGATGTGACCACTTGACTTTCAGGAATTTGATAGACTTGTTGCGAGTCTTGCGCTCAGCTTCTTCAAGAATAGCGACTGGGTGCTCATGATAAGACATGTCTTCTTGGAGATTAATCTCTTCAAAGTTGACGGTGCGATCAGGAGTCTTGAAACACTTGCAGAGTTGAGACACGTGAAACATGTCGTGCATGTTTGCAAAGTTGGATGGAAGCTCAAGTTGATAGGCGAGATCGCTTCTTTTGCCAATGATCTTGAAGGGACCCACGTATCTAGGGGCAAGCTTCCCTTTGATACCGAAGTGATGAGTACCTTTCATTGGAGAGACGCGGAGGTAGACATGGTCTCTGATCTCGAAAGCCAAGTCACGATGCTTGCTATCATAGTAACTCTTCTGGCGCGATTGCGCGGCTTTGAGATTATCACGGATGACTTTGCACATTTCTTCTGCCTCTGTGATCAAGTCATTGCCAAGAAGTTGGCGTTCACCAGTTTCTGACCAGTTAAGAGGAGTACGACACTTCCTGCCATAGAGAATTTCGAATGGGGCCTTGCCCGAACTCGCTTGGAAGCTGTTGTTATAGGAGAACTCGGCAAATGGAAGACAATCTTCCCACTTCATACCAAAAGAGATGACGCAAGCCCTGAGCATATCTTCAAGAATTTGATTTACTCGCTCGACTTGGCCACTAGTTTGAGGATGAAAGCTGTGCTGAAGCGAATGTTGGTGCCCATGGCCTTCTGAAAAGAATCCCAGAACTTGGAGGTAAAGATGCTGCCATGATCTGAAGATATCAACTGCGGAATGCCGTGCAGGGAGACAATCCTGGAGGTATATAGCTCTGCCAATTGAGCTGCTCTGATAGATTCTTTGATAGGAAGAAAATGAGCCACTTTGGTGAGCTTGTCGATGACAATGAATATTGCATCATTGCCACACTTGGACTTAGGAAAACCAGTCACGAAGTCCATCTCAATATGGCCAAACTTCCATTCTGGAATGGCAAGAGGTTGGAGGAGACCAGCTGGTCGTTGGTGTTCTGCTTTCACTCTTCTGTAGACATCACATTCGTTCACGAACTGAGCAATCTCGCGATTCATTCGAGTCCACCAATACGACCGCTTAAGGTCCTGGTACATCTTTGTACTTCTAGGGTGGATAGAGAGGAGTGAATTGTGAGCCTCATTCATAATGACTTTACGAAGGTCACCTTTAGGCACAACAATGCGATCCTCGAAGAATAGAGTATCCTTGTCATCAAGACGATAGCACTTGTACTTGGGTTGACTCTTGGCAATCCCAATCTTGACCTTCTTCACCATAGCATCAAGAAGTTGAGCCTCGCGAATCTAATCTTCCAAAGTAGGAGAGACTTGGAGGTTGGCAAGAAATCTTTGAGGAACAACTTGAAGATTGAGTTTACGGAAAGCTTCACAAAGCTCTGGTTGGTAAGGCTTGAGAATCAAACTGTTGCAGTAAGTCTTCCTGCTCAATGCGTCAGCAATTACATTGGCCTTGCCTGGAGTATATTCGATACTCGGATTATACTCTTGAATCATTTCGACCCAACGAGTCTGCCTGAGGTTGAGGTTTGGCTGAGTGAAGATGTACTTGAGACTTCTATGATCATTGAAGATGTCCACTTTTCTTCCCAATAAGAGGTGTCTCCAAGTTAAAAGAGCTTGGACGACTGCCGCAAACTCGAGGTCGTGAGTGGGGTAGTTCTTTTCGTTGGGTTTCAACAGGCGAGAGGTATAGGCCACAACTTTCTTCTCTTGCATCAACACTGCACCAAGACCTTGAAGGGAAGCATCACAGAAGACCTCAAACGGTTTGGATTCATCAGGAGGAGTCAGAACTAGAGCAGTGACTAACTTCTCTTTCAGGGTGTTGAAAGCGATGTCACATTCAGGCGACCAGACGTACTTCACATGCTTCTGGAGGAGGTTGGAAAGAGGCTTAGCGGTCTTAGAGAAGTTCTCAACAAACCTTCGACAATAGCTTGCGAGCCCAAGGAAGCTGCGGAGTTGCTTCACATTCTGAGGTGGTTCCTAATTCACAATTGGAGACACCTTCTTAGGATTAACAGCTATGCCCTTGGCGGAAATGATATGCCCAAGGTAGAGAACCTCATCGAGCCAGAACTCGCACTTTGAAAACTTCGCATAGAACTGATGTTCTCTGAGTTTATCCAGCACCAATCTCAAATGTTTCGCATGATCCTCCTTGTTCTTGGAAAAGACCAAAATGTCATCAAGGTAGACCAAGACGAAGTTATTTGTGTAGTCATTGAAGATGAAATTCATCATGCGAGAGAATGTTGGAGGAGCATTGACGAGGCCGAAAGACATGCCAGTGTATTCATATGAACCATAGCTTGTTCTGAATGCTGTCTTGGGGATATCTTCTTCACGAATGCGAATTTGATGATAGGCCATACGAAGATCAAGCTTGGAGAATACTTGGGCACCTTTGAGTTGTTCGAAAAGCTCATTGATGTTGGGAAGTGGGTACTTGTTCTTTATGGTCTTCTTGTTCAATGGACGGTAGTCGACACAAAGTCGGTCCGTTCCATCCTTCTTCTTGACAAAAAGAACACCACAACCCCATGGAGAAGAACTTGTTCGGATGAGACCCATACACTCTTGAATATCGAGTTGCTTCTTCAGCTCCTTCAACTCTTTAGGTCCAAGCTTGTAAGGACGTTTGCAAACAGGTTCCGTGCCAGGCTCAAGATCGATGACGAATTCAACTGGCCGGTGCGGAGGCATTCCTGGAAGCTCTTCTCGAAAAACATCTTGATATTCACAAATGACTGGAATCTGAGAGATGGCATCCAGCTCGCCCTTCTCATTGAGAGAAAATAGTCGAATGGTATTATCACGAGCGACAAAGACGATTACATCCTCAGACGAATGTGTCAATTGAATCCGTCTGGAAGCACAATCAAGCTGAGCCTTGTGCTTAGAAAGCCAGCCCATTCCGAGAATAAGATCGATATCCGAGTTACCAAGGACCATTGGAGAAGCCAGAAACTTGAAATCACCCATCATGATCGAATTATCCGGAACCATCATGCTAGAACTCAAACGCTTTGCTGGAGAAACAACTTGCAATGCTTTAGGTAATGCCTTAGTGCCAAAGTTGTGCTCCGATGCAAAAGGGAATGACATGAAAGAATGCGATGCACCAGAGTCAAAAAGAACTTTTGCTGGAATATCATTAACAGGAAGGTTACCCATAATCACATCTGACGAGTCCTCTGCCTGAGCTAGATTCATCATGTTGACCTTGGCGTGCTTGGGATTATGCTTGACCATTGCGATACTGGCAGATCTCACAGGAGGAGGAGGAGGAGGAAGACGCCTCTGATTGAAACATTTGTTGGCATAGTGACCCTTCTACTGACACTTTTTGCACGTAACCTTCGAGAGCGGACGGTGATACGGAGCACTTGATCTTGGAGCTTGAGATGAAGTCTTGTTCTGAAAGCCTGGGATGGGTGGGTGGGAAGATCCATTGCCGCCTTTGCTCTTCTGCTGATAAGGCTAACGAAACGGAGGAGGAGGCAGCCAATACTTTTGCTGCTAAGCAGCCACTTGAGTTGAGGAAGAAGGAGTTGCATCTCTGACTCGCTTCTTGGAAGCATCGTACTTAAGCTGAGCAGCCTCTTGTTTCAGTGCCATGTTGTAAAACTCATCGTACTTCTGAGGCTCGAAAAGCACAAGAGCAAGTTGAAGATCTTCTCTGAGGCCACCTCTGAACTGGTAAATCATTCTCTTCTCGTCGGGGACGTCCTGCTTGGTGAAATGAGCGAGTTTCTGGAACATGATGTTATACTGGTAAACAAACAGGCTGCCTTGCTTCAGGTTGCAGAATTCCTCACACTTGCTCTCAACAACACTCTGAGGAATGTGGTGAGCTTTGAAGTCTTGACGGAATTCATCCCAGGTAATCACACGGCCTCCTTTGGAATCTTTGTATTGCTGAAACCATTCTACAGCTTGGTCTTTGAGTCGGAACGAGGCAAACTTGACAAAGTCCTCAGGCCTGACGTTGTTGCACTCGAAATGCTTGCAGATATCCATGAGCCAATCATCAGCGTTTGTTGCCTCGACACAGTTGTTGAAGGTCTTTGGCTAGTTAGCGAGGAACTGGTTGAGTGTAGCAAACTGATTCTGATTGTTGCCATGGCCTCGGTTGTGCTCTTGCAAAATTTACATGATCAGCTGCGTGTTTGCATTGGTAGCAGCCATCACAGCTTGCCATGCCTCCGGAGGTGGAGGTGGTGGTGGCGGTTCAGGATTCTGACGTGTTGGAGGAGCCATCCTGAAGAGGGTGACATCCGTTAGCATCTTGACAGACATATATTCAAGCTGAATCAAATGGATTGAAATTGCAACATATAGTCTTAACATCCGAACAAAATGAACGAATGCATTCCAATAGAAATGGTCACACTTCCATAAATTGAGAAGCCACTAAGATAGAGGTAGAAGAATAAAACAACAAGGTACATACAAGAACAAATACTTGGTGAGGATTACCCAATCACAAACTAAATATCCGTAGAAGAAATACTATAGCTACAAGAATTCCCACCTATGAAACTCCCGAACCTTTCCGGTTATGTAATCAGGTGTTGGGGATACACGGGAAGCATAATATCTCACCCAAAGCTAGCAAATCCTACATCCAGTTGTATCCATCCTTCAACACATAACCAAGAAACCTTCGGAAATCATTTACCTCAACCTTCGAAAAGCATCCGTTATACGAGTTATGGCGATACTCCCAAACTCCCGCCCCAGTACTAGGTGGCGTCGAGGTTATCTCACCAACAACTGCATAAAAGAGATTTTCGATGTCGGCGAAACTCAGATATTCCAGAATTGCAACGTTAAAATTGTGACGACAACACCTTGGAGCTCAACTCCCCGGGACACTACCACAACCCCTAAATGTCAGGAGGCACCAAGAACAATGTTCTCGTCACAAAACCATCAGAATGATTCCAAGATACCCGCGTGATCCTAATTTTTTTTGTGAAATTTGAGAAGAGAAGAGTCAAAACTCTACGTCAGGATGCCTCACCAGGGCGACGAAGTGTAGCGACCAGACCTCAAACAGTCTGATCTCTATGCTTAGGTGTCATCCCTGGATCAGTAATGCTGACACCACACAGTACTCGGAGGATTTATAACAGAGTAGCAATCACACACTTATTACATCGAGTGTCTCAATAGAGAACTTATTACAATAAATATGGCTTAAGGCCATCTAAAAACTATAACAGTGGAAGGCTTGGAAGATAAGTGAGTCCATCAACTCCAACGGCATCATTGAGTATAGAACCACGACCTAAAAACTCCTTAATCGTCGTCTGAAAAGTCTACAACATTAACGTTGCAGCCCAAAACGGGTCAGCACATGGAATATGCTGGCAAAGTAACACATAGAGAGTAATGGAATGAAACAGCTATACTATATGCATATTTGGCTGGTGGAAAGCTCTATGGTTACAGTTTTGCGTAAAGCCAATTTTTCCCTACTGCAAAGGAATAAATTTTATTTAACTATCATGGTAGTTGTTAAACATTGAGAATGGTTGACAGCATTCTCAATCCCAATTAAGCATCATCATTAACAAAACCCAACAAAATTAATTTAGAGTAACATGTTGAGATTCACATGATAATCCAAGTACTAGATACTCAAGATGTCCATAACCGGGAACACGGCTAACCATGATTAGTTTATACACTCTGCAGAGGTTTGTGCACTTTTCCCCACAAGACTCGATCGCTTCCGTTTGGTTTCTTGCACTACATGGTTTTTGAGAAACGGATGACCGAGACATAGTCTTTCAGAAGCGCTAGCACCTTACGATGGATAGACCGTTACACCTACTTTCCCCTACATTTGCTAGTCTACCCTGTAAGAGTTCGCACGACTTAATCAACTATGCTAGAGCCCATAATAGCTTGTGGCTGCACACGGAAGTTTCTAGTATGAATAATCTCATGATCCCTTTGGGCCTGGGTGGCGGTCCATAAAGAAAAACAGGCAATCCTGGAATACCCAGGTACCTCAATCCACCCAGATGTGTGTTTAAGTTGCCACCTTAGATAAACCATTAATTAAAAAACTCACATCTGTCATGGATATCACTCACCCAATCCACGTCTACTAGCATAGCATGGCATAATAGGCAAACGTAGAAGTAACTCCCAAAGGTTTGATAATAAACAGGTAATAGGTACTACCTCAACTACTTCCCATCCCACAATTTAATTAGATCCTAATCATGCAATGTTTGAGGATTGATCTAATGCAATAAAATTGGGTAGTAGAAGGTATGATCAAAGTGTTACTTGCCTTGCTGATGATCCGCGAAACCTAGAGATTTGAAGTAACAAGCGGCGCACTCCGGGTATTCTATCGCAGACAAACAAACAAGCATACAATAAGTATTCATCTAATGCACAGGTAAAACTCGAATAAGAGATCTAACCAGAAAGTTCAACTTAAGAACTCCGGTTTGCAAAAAGAATCAAATCAAACGAAGCAACGAAAGTCAAACGACAACAAGCTTCGTTTACTATTCTGGATCTAGGGTAATTTTTTACAGTGGCAAAAACTTGTTTAAGTTGGTTAAACGGTTAGAGGGTTTCGAGACGAAACTCCAGGCGCTTGAATCGCTTGATTCCGATAAACGAGCCAAAAGTTATACTAAAACGAAAATCGGATCAGGAATCACGATCAGAAAATCGCGGATTTAATCCGAGAAAAAAGAAAAACGACGAACGTTCGCTAGAACGAACGAATGGACGAACGCTCGCTAAATAAATAAATCAGAAAAACCGATCTATTTAAAAAAACCGAAACTAAAAAATAAAATAAAATCGCGACCTTTTTTTTCTTTTTTTCTTTTTTTACCTTGGGAGGCGGGTCGGCGGCGGCTCCGGCGGTGGCGGCGAGCGCGCGGATCGAGGCGCGACTAGGGTTAGGGTTGGCGGCCGCTCTGGTGGGCTGGGGCGGCTCGGGCGGCGGCTATTTAAAGGTTGCCCCCGGGCGGAGTCCTGCTCGGGTATGGCCCAAAGTCGGTTCGCATTTTTTTATTCCATGCAGAAAAAAGTAAAAGAAATACTAAACTGACTCCAAAAATCCCGAAATAAATTTTCCCGGGCTTCTAAAATCAAGACGCACAAGGTGAACATTTATTTGGGGCCTAAATGCAATTTTGAAAAATGCACATTTTTCCTAAATTCAAATAAAATATTGAAAAACTCCGAAATAAAATCTTATTTGATTTTATTATTAAATCCTCAATATTTCTTTATTTTTGGAAAGTCATTTTATTCCCTCTCTCATATTTTTGTAATAGAAATAATTGATGATAAAATAATTAAAATCAAATGATCCTATTCTCACAATTTGAGAAAACTCAAATATGAAAATAATGAATTCCCCAACTCTCTCCGTGGGTCCTTGAGTTGCGTAGAAATTTCTAGGATAAAACCAAAAGCAAATAAATTATGATATGCAATGATGGTATAATGTATAACATTCCAAATTGAAAATTTGGGATGTTACAAATCTACCCCCTTTAAGATGAATCTCGCCCTCGAGATTCAGGTTGGCTAAAAAATAGGTGAGGGTGGTCCTTGAGCAAATCTTCCTCTCGCTCCCAGGTGGCTTCATCCTCCGTGTGGTGGCTCCACTAAACCTTACAAAACTTGATAACCTTGCTATGGGTGACTCGGCTGGCAAACTCGAGAATCTTAAAAGGTTTCTCCTCACAGGTCAAATCACCGTCCAACCGAATTGCTTCCAATGGAACTGTGTCTCTCAAGGGTATGTCAGCCATCTCTGCGTGGCACTTCTTCAACTAAAAAACATGGAACACATCATGAACTCCTGTCAATCCTTCAGGCAATTCCAACTTGTAGGCCACTTCTCCCATATGTTCCAATACTCGGTATGGTCCTACAAATCGTGGCGCTAACTTTTCCTTAACACCAAAGCGCTTTGTTCCCCGAAGTGGGGATACTCGAAGATAAGCTCTATCTCCAACTTCGTAAACTGTCTCCTTGCGTTTAGAATCTGCATAACTCTTCTATTTGGACTGGGCTATCTTGAGCCTATCGTGAATCAATTTCACCTTCTGTTCAGACTCCTTAATCAAGTCAGGTCCAAATAACTGGCGGTCTCCAACTTCATCCCACGACAACGGTGTCTTGCACCTCCTTCCGTACAAGGCTTCGAAAGGGGCCATCTTTAAACTGGATTGATAGCTATTGTTTTAAGAGAATTCGGCATACGGCAAATTCTCGTCCCAACTAGATCCGTAATCTAGCGCACAAGCTCTCAGCATGTCCTCCAAAATCTGATTGACTCTCTCGGTCTGTCCATCCGTCTGTGGATGAAAATCTGTGCTAAACTCTAGCCTGGTACCCAAAGTTTCGTGCAACTGATTCCAGAACTTTGAGGTAAACTGGGTTCCTCTATTTGATACTATACTCCTCGGAACTCCATGTAACCATACAATCCTGGTCATGTATATCTTTGCCAACTTAGCACTGGTGTAAGTGGTCTTTACCGGGATGAAATGAGCTAATTTCGTCAACCGATCAACTACAACCCAAATCGAGTCATAGCCTGAACGAGTCCTGGGTAATCCCGTGATAAAATCCATGCCTAACTTATCCCACTTCCATTTGGGTATCGGCAATGGCTGTAGCAATCCTGCTGGCTTCTGGTGCTCTGCCTTTACTCTCTGACATACATCACAAACTGCTACATACTTCACAATATCTTTCTTCATTCCGGTCCACCAGAAAATATCCTTCAAATCCAAATACATCTTGGTATTTCCTGGGTGAATCGAATATGGTGAATCGTGTGCCTCTTGCAGAATCAACTTCCTGATCTCCGGGTCATTGGGCACATAAACACGGTCTTCAAACCATAGGGTGTCGTGCTCATCCTCACGAAATCCTTTAGCCTTTCCTTCGCTCATTTTCTCCTTTATGGAGGCAATCTCCTTGTCAGTCTTCTGAGCTTCTCTGATTCTATCCATCAAACTTGACTAAATCTCCAATGCTGCTACATAGCCTCTTGGAACTATTTCCAAACATAGCTCACGAAGATTTTCGGCTAACTCCCTTGGTATTTCTCCCGTCATTAGTGTATTGGCATGGCTTTTGCGACTCAATGCGTCAGCTACTACATTAGCCTTTCCAGGATGGTAATGCAATCTCATATCATAATCCTTGATGAGCTCCAACCATCTCCTTTGTCTGAGGTTCAACTCCTTCTGCGTGAAAATGTACTTCAAACTCTTGTGATCCGTGTACACCTCACAATGATTTCCAATGAGGAAATGTCTCCTAGTCTTCAGTGCATGCACTACGGTTGCTAACTCCAAATCATGCGTAGCATAATTCAACTCATGAGGCTTAAGTTGTCTTGAGTCATATGAAACAACTCTCCCTTCCTGCATAAGCACTGCTCCAAGTCCTCGACGTGAAGCGTCGCAGTACACCTCATAATCCTTGGTCTGGTTTGGCAAAATCAACACTGGTGAAGTAATCAAGCGTTTCTTCAACTCCTGGAAACTAGCCTCACACTCCTCAGTCCATATAAACTTGGTATCCTTCTTTAATAACTCAGTCATAGGTTTTGCAATTTTTGAGAAATTCTCAATAAATCTCCGGTAGTACCCTATGAGTCCAAGAAAACTCCGGATCTCTCCAACTGTTGTTGGCGCTTCGCAATTTGTCACAATATCAACCTTAGTGGGATCTACTGCTATACCTTCTCCGGATATAACATGTCCGAGGAATCCTACTTCCTTCAACCAAAACTCACATTTGCTGAACTTGGCATACAACTGATGTTCTTTGAGCTTCTCAAGTACCAATCGCAAATGTTCCTTATGCTCCTCTTCACTTTTCGAGTAAACCAGAATATCATCAATGAACACCACGACGAAATTATCCAAGAACTCCATAAACACTTTGTTCATCATGTTCATAAAATATGCAGGTGCGTTAGTCAAACCAAATGACATAACGGTATACTCGTACAGCCCATACCTGGTGGTAAAAGCTGTCTTAGGTATATCCTGTTCTCGAATCTTCAACTGGTGGTATCCTGATCGCAGATCGATCTTGGAAAATACCTTAGCTCCTTGCAATCGATCAAATAGATCATTGATCATTGGTAGTGGGTACTTGTTCTTGATGGTTACTTCATTCAATCCTCGATAATCAACAACCATCCTTAACGATTCATCCTTCCACTCCACTAGAAGTACTGGCGATCCCCAAGGCGAAGAACTTGGGAGAATATATCCTTTATCCAATAACTCCTTAATCTGCTTCTTAATCTCCACCAAATCCTTTGCAGTCATCCTGTATGGTCTCTTTGATATTGGCCCTGTGCCTGGCAATAGCTCAATCAAAAACTCAATATCTCTATCCGGTGGCATGCCTGACAACTCCTCTGGAAATACTTCAGGGAAATCCCTTACCACTGGTACTTCCTCCTGCACAACTCCTGTTAAACAATTTACTTGAGTCCCTTTTGGAACATGTCAGGATACATACTTGATCCTTCTCCCTTCTGGGGTGGTAAGAAAAATTGCCTTACTTGCGCAATCGATGTTTTCTCCGTACATCGACAGCCAATCCATACCTAGAATTACATCCAATCCTTGTGATTCCAAAATGATTAAATCCGAGGGAAACACATGCCTACCTATACTCAATGGCACTTGAAAACATCCTTGACTGGCCATATACTCCACTCCTGGTGAGCTTACTAGCATAGGTGTTCTAAGAACTTTAGTGGGCAGGGTATACTTATCCACAAATCCCCTTGATATGTATGAATGCGATGCACCAGTATCAAAAAGAACGAGTGCAGTAAATGACTTAACCAAAAACTTACCGATTACGGCATCCGTCTGCTCTTCAACCTCCTCCACATTAACGTGGTTCACCTGTCCCCTATTGAAAGGGTTCGGCTTCTTCCCAGAGCTTCCATTGCCATTCTGGCCTTTAGGACATTCATTGGCATAATGTCCGGTCTTCTGGCACTTAAAGCAAGTGATTGGCTCAGGTCCTTCTTGGCTGGGGTTGATGGGTTGGTACAGTTCTGGCCGTTGCTTCCTCCGTTGCCATTACCATTCTTGGTGCCGTTGTGATTGTGCGAGCTACCTCCTCCATGGGTATGATGAAAATGTCCTCCTGACCTAGGGGTAAAACGTGGCTTCTACTGGGCTCCAGAATTGTACTTCCCTTGTCCATACTTCCTCTTGCAGTTCTCAATTTGCTGCTGCTTGCCTTCAATCATAAGAGCACGGTCTACCAACTCCTGGTAGTTGTTGAAGGTTGCTACCATCAACTGCATGCTCAACTCATCATTCAGTCCTTCTAGAAACTTCTCCTGCTTAGCTGCATCCGTAGCAATGTCATCTGGGGCATAACGTGCTAATTTACTAAAGTCCTCCACATACTGGCCAACTATCCGTCCTCCTTGGCGCAAATTGCGAAACTCACGCTTCTTCATGGCCATAGCTCCTGCTGAAACATGGGCTGAAACTGGTCCCATGTGACAGTGTCGACATGGAAAGTGACTATGAAATTCTCCCACCATGATGCTGCGGGTCCTTCAAGCTGATGCGTGGCAAACTTCACCTTCTCCGCATCTGTGCATCCTGCTGTGGTCAACTCTCTAGCTGTAGCCAATCATCTGCTACCATCGGCTCGGTGCTACCGGAAAACACCGGCGGATTCATCCTAAGAAAACGGGCTAAGTGATCAACAGGTGGTGGTGGTGGTGGGTTGTTGTTGTTCCCCTGATTCTAATTTTGAACTAGCAACTGCATCAATGTGTTCTGCTGCTGGATCAACTGGGTGAGCTCCGGTGGAAAGGTAAATCCGGGGTCACGTCTCGAAGGCATCTAAAGGTTTAGAAAAGATGAGATTTAAGAATAGAGGGGGTTTAAAGAGAAAACACTACCCATATGCACATGAGGCAAAAGCAAACAATTCACTTCATTCAATCAAACAAGGGAATACAATCGATCTAACTATCGCAGAAGTGCTCGTACTATTGTATTTACATGGTGGACTACTACTACTGATGAGGTGGTCTACTAGAAATATTCTTCGGTTGCAGACTCCATGATATCTGCTCTGGCTTCATCAACATAGTCATCATCGCTATCATCTGGGTCCGAGTCGGTGTCGTCGATGATGATGTAGTCTTCCGGGCGAATCTCCTTGGGTTCTTCATCTTCATCTACTGGTGTAGGGCCTCCCATAAATATTCCGATCTTCATTGTTAGGTCGGCATTCTTATCCACTAATACTTCAATTTCTTCTTCATAATCTTCATGTGTAGCCTTGAGTTCTTCCTCCAGTTCCTTGATTCTTGTCCTTGCCTTCTTCAGGTCTATCATGTCGGCGCACATCTGGTTCTTCTGTCGTCGAATGTGCTGGTTTAACTCCTAGATAAAAGCTGCAATTGATCTATCCTTTCTGGTGCTGATCATCTCCCAGTGCTCATCTCGGCGCCCACAAATCTAGTAGATAGTATCCTTGAGATCATTGCGGTAGACTTCTCCAATGCGTCCCATGGCGATGTGAGCTACCATGCTCTTTCCTAGACTCCAAGTTGGTGCATCAAAATAAAACTCTATGGGCTCAGTGACTGGCATGAACGTCCTTCCTGGAACTTGAACTTGAATCATCCAGCACTCTTCTTCAGGTAAAGTGGCGTTGTAGGTTCAGGTGAAGCTTGGTACTCCTATATTCAGGTATCTAGTGACTTCCTTCAAGTGGCGTCCAAAGCGTGTATCTTCATCTGGTTGCGTGAACTTGTTCCTTGCATCCGCCATCCTAAAGAGTAGAAAAGATGAGAGGTCAGAAGAAAAGAGAGTGAATAGTGACCAGACCTCAAACAGTCTGATATCTACGCTCAGGTGTCATCCCTGGATCAGTAATGTTGACACCACACGGTACTCGGAGGATTTATAACACAGTAGCAATCACACACTTATTACATCGAGTGTCTCAATAGAGAACTTATTACAATAAATATGGCTTAAGGCCATCTAAAAACTATAACAGCGGAAGGCTTGGAAGATAAGTGAGTCCATCAACTCCAACGGCATCACTGAGTATAGAACCACGACCTAAAAACTCCGTAATCGTCGTTTGAAAAGTCTGCAACATTAACGTTGCAGCCCAAAACGGGTCAGCACATGGAATATGCTGGCAAAGTAACACATAGAGAGTAATGGAATGAAACAACTATACTATATGCATATTTGGCTGGTGGAAAGCTCTATGGTTAAAGTTTTGCGTAAAGCCAATTTTTCCCTACTGCAAAGGAATAAATTTTATTTAACTATCATGGTAGTTGTTAAACATTGAGTATGGTTGACAGCATTCTCAATCCCAATTAAGCATCATCATTAACAAAACCCAACAAAATTAATTTAGAGTAACATGTTGAGATTCACATGATAATCCAAGTACTAGATACTCAAGATGTCCATAACCGGGGACACGGCTAACCATGATTAGTTTATACACTCTGCAGAGGTTTGCGCACTTTTCCCCACAAGACTCGATCGCCTCCGTTTGGTTTCTCGCACTACATGGTGTTTGAGAAACGGATGACCGAGACATAGTCTTTCAGAAGCGCTAGCACCTTACGATGGATAGACCGTTACACATACTTTCCCCTACATCTGCTAGTCTACCCTGTAAGAGTTCGCACGACTTAATCAACTATGCTAGAGCCCATAATAGCTTGTGGCTGCACACGGAAGTTTCTAGTATGAATAATCTCATGATCCCTTTGGGCCTGGGTGGCGGTCCATAAAGAAAAACAGGCAATCCTGGAATACCCAGGTACCTCAATCCACCCAGATGTGTGTTTAAGTTGCCACCTTAGATAAACCATTAATTAACAAACTCACATCTGTCATGGATATCACTCACCCAATCCACGTCTACTAGCATAGCATGGCATAATAGGCAAATGTAGAAGTAACTCCCAAAGGTTTGATAATAAACAGGTAATAGGTACTACCTCAACTACTTCCCATCCCACAATTTAATCAGATCCTAATCATGCAATGTTTGAGGATTGATCTAATGCAATAAAACTGGGTAGTAGAAGGTATGTTCAAAGTGTTACTTGCCTTGCTGATGATCCGCGAAACCTAGAGATTCGAAGTAACATGCGGCGCACTCCGTGTATTCTATCGCAGGCAAACAAACAAGCATACAATAAGTATTCATCTAATGCACAGGTAAAACTCGAATAAGAGATCTAACCAGAAAGTTCAACTTAAGAACTCCGCTTTGCAAAAAGAATCAAATGAAATGAAGCAATGAAAGTCAAACGGCAAAAGAAACAAGCTTCGTTTACTATTCTGGATATAGGGCAATTTTTACAGTGGCAAACACATGTTTAAGTTGGTTAAACGGTTAGAGGGTTTCGATACAAAACTCAAGTCGCTTGAATCGCCTGATTCCGATAAACGAGCGAAAAGTTATACTAAAACGAAAATCGGATCAGGAATCACGATCAAAAAATCGCGGATTTAATCCGAGAAAAAAGAAAAACGACGAACGTTTGCTAGAACGAACGAACGAACAAACGCTCGGGAGGCGGGTCGGCGATCTATTTAAATCGGAAAAACTGATCGTGAAAAGACTGATCTATTTAAATCGGAAAAACTGATCTATTTAAAAAAACTGATCTATTTAAATCGGAAAAACTGATCGTGAAAAGACTGATCTATTTAAATCAAAAAAGCTGATCGTGAAAAGACTGATCTATTTAAATTGGAAAAACTGATCTATTTAAAAAAAACCGAAAATAAAAAAAATAAAACTGCGACCCTTTTTTTTTCTTTTTTTACCTCGGGAGGCGGGTCGGCGGTGGCTTCGGCGGCGGCGGCGGGCGCGCGGATCGAGGCGCGGCTAGGGTTAGGGTTGGCGGCGGCTCTGGTGGGCTGGGGCGGCTCGGGCGGCGGCTATTTAAAGGTGGCCCCCGGGCGGAGTCCCGCTCGGGTACGCCCAAAGTCGGTTCGCGTTTTTTATTTATTTATTCCACGCAGAAAAACAAATAAAAGAAATACTAAATGGACTCCAAAAATCCCGAAATAAATTTTCCCAGGCTTCTAAAATCAAGCCGCACAAGGTGGACATTTATTTGGGGCCTAAATGCAATTTTGAAAAACGCACATTTTTCCTAAATTCAAATAAAATATCGAAAAACTCCGAAATAAAATCTTATTTGATTTTATTTTTAAATCCTCAATATTTCTTTATTTTCAGAAAGTCATTTTATTCCCTCTCTCATATTTTTGTAATAGAAATAACTGATCATACAATAATTAAAATCAAATGATCCTATTCTCACAATTTGAGAAAACTCAAATATGAAAATAATGAATTCCCCAACTCTCTCCGTGGGGCCTTGAGTTGCGTAGAAATTTCTAGGGTCAAACAAAAAGCAAATAAATTATGATATGCAATGATGGTCTAATGTATAACATTCCAAATTGAAAATTTGGGATGTTACACGAAGGGACTGAGGAGTAAAAAGAATCCTACTCTCCGATATATATAATCCTAAATGACTCAAAATATTTTTCTAGACTCAACAACGCCAGCGATTCAATCAAGCAGGGGGCTCCTAAAGTCGGGGAAGGCTCTGATTACCAACTTGTAAAACCCTCGATGTGGCTATATCTCCCACGTGTCAAAGCACGACTTAGAGGTGTAACCGCATTGAAAGCAATGTCGCAAGTGAGGTAATCTTCACAAAAACCCATGTAATACATAAGGGAAAGAGATACATAGTTGGCTTACACTCGCCACGTCACACAAATAGCATAAATATCATTACATTCATCCAGTTACACTCAAGGTCCGACTATGGAACCGAAATGAAGATAAACCCCAATTGCAACAATGTCCCCGATCGCCCCAACTGGGCACCACTACTGATCGTCTGGAAAGGAAACGTAGTATCGTCCTGAGTCCTCATCAAACTCCCACTTGAGCTCAGTTGAATCACCTGGAGCGGTATCATCGGTCCCTGCATTTGGTTTGGAAGTAATCTGTGAGTCACGGGGACTCAGCAATCTCACACCCCTGCGATCAAGACTATTTAAGCTTATAAGAAGGGTAAAAGTATGATGTGGAGCTGCAGCGAGCGACTAGCATATATGGTGTCTAACATACGCAAAAGAGAGCGAGAAGAGAAGGCAAAGGCACGGTCGATGAACCATGATCAAGAAGTGATCCTAGAACAACCTACGATCAAGAATAACACGAGACTGTGTTCTCTTCCCGGACTCTGCCGAAAATAGACCATCGCGGCCACACACTCAGTTGATTCATTTTAATTAAGTTAAGCTTTAGGTTTTTTACAACCGAACATTAACAAATTCCCATCTCCCCATAACCGCGGGCATGGCTTTCGAAAGATCAAATCCCTGCAGGGGTGTCCCAACTTAGCCCATCACAAGCTCTCACGGTCAACGAAGGATATTCCTTCTCCCAAGACAACCCGATCAGACTCGGAATCCCGGTTACAAGACATCTCGACAATGGTAAAACTAAACCAGCAAAGCCGCCCGAATGTGCCGACAAATCCCGATAGGAGCTGCACATATCTCGTTCACAGGACACACTCAGATGAGACTAGCTACAAGTAAAACCAACCCTCAAGTTTCCCTGAGGTGGCCCCGCAAGCAGCTCAGTTTGGACCAACACTCAGAGGAGCACTGGCCTCCGGGGGGTGGGGGGGGTTAATAAAGATGACCCTCAGGCTCCGGAAACCCAAGGGAAAAAGAGGCTAGGTGGCGAATGGTAAAACCATTGTTGGGCATTGCTGGAAGAGTTTTATTCAAGGCGAACTGTCAAGGGGTTCCCATTATAACCCAACCGTGTAAGGAATGCAAAATCAAGGAACATAACACCGGTATGACGGAAACTAGGGCGGCAAGAGTGGAACAAAACACCAGGCATAAGGCCGAGCCTTCCACCCTTTACCCAGTATATAGGTGCATTAAAATAGACAAGATATGGTAATGATATCCCAACAATAAACCTGTGCCAACAAGGAACAAACTCCAATCTTCACCTGCAACTAGCAACGCTATAAGAGGGTCGAGCAAAGCGGTAACATAGCCAAACAACGGTTTGCTAGGACAAGGTGGGTTAGAGGTTTGACATGGCAATATGGGAGGCATGATAAGCAAGTGGTAGGTATCGTAGCATAGGCATATCAAAAGAGCGAGCATCTAGCAAGCAAAGATAGAAGTGATTTCGAGGGTATGGTCATCTTGCCTGCAAAGTTCTTCGAGTTGACATTAGCTTGATCCTCGTAAGCGTACTCAACGGACTCCTCGATCACGTACTCGTCTCCCGGCTCTACCCAAGAAAGAACACAAGCAAAGGGAGACACAATCAACCACGTGCAACGCACAAACAACATGATGCAAAACATGGCATGATATGCGGGATGCGATATGCGATGCATATGCATGCTTTGGAAAGGAATGATTGAACCTGGCATCAACTTGGAAAACCAAGAGTTCCACTGGAAAGAGGAGTTGATTTCGGTTGAAATCGATGTAAAGATCACTAGAATCGGATGCACGGTTTGGAAATGACAAGCAAAACAAATATGGCACTGATTTGTGATTAACAAGCGAGACCATCTAAATGCATCAAGAACAACAAGCTACTGCACTCTAACATAGCAACAAAATACATGGCAGGGATCCACACAAGATGCTTGAAAAAATATGAACACTGAGCTACGGCTAATTCCCTCAATAGCAGGTTCGAACAAGCATGGCAAAAGAGCAAAAGATAACAGGTTTCAGACTTAGTGGAATTAACAGCATGTCAGGAATTTAACATCAGGAAGCAATGTTTAGAGCAAGATAACAACATGCTACAGGAACGTATCATGGCAAAGCAAGGCATGGCATGAAGCTACACAAGGCCTACAACAAAAATCCCTAACTGACCATAAGCCAAAAGGGATCATACAATGGCATCCATGTGAACATAGCAATTATCGTTAACAGATTCAGACTTAGTGAAAAACTGGAACATGGCAAAACAGATATCAAGTAAGCATGTTTACGAGCTTGATGCACTCACCACAAGGCATGGCATGAGAAACTAAACGTACACCTAGCAAGTAGACATGGCATAGAAGCTAGACCTGGCAAGAACAACAACATAGCATGCATGGATCAACTACAATAACCTCGGCAAAAATGCTTAACATGTAAACATTCTGCCAGGAACATTTTATAGCAAAAGAAGAGCTCGATTGACTCAAGCTAGGATGCTCCATAAATGCAAACAAAGACATGGATGGATAGAGCACCACAACATCTACAAAACATCCTTACTGATCATGCTCGAAAGAGGCATGGATCACTCTGTATCAACATGAACACATGGCATAAAAATATAAACAGGGCAAAGACTTAGAATATTTCTAAGTCCCTGAAATCAGCAACATTAAGTGAGCTACTTTGCATGCTTGTGCTAGTCACCACAGAAATCACAAAAATACATGGCATACACCCTTGTAAAGATGGCATGGCATACATCAAAACACATGTAGAGCTCAATATCATAGGAGGCACACATCGATCATGGCAAAAATGACAAATATCCAATTACTGATATGAATCTGAAACTAACAGAAACTAGCACTCTTACAACAGCATTTAGGACATCAAGATGAGCTCAAATGAACATGATGCAATGAGATGAAATGAATTACTCATCGAGACGAACATTTAGATATGCTACACACACGAATCGGAGCAATGGTGATGAAGTTATGACATGATGAAAATCGCATAAAAAATTAGGGTTTGGGGTAAAAAGTCAACCCGCACGATCCAGATATGGATCCGGCGGCTTGCACTTCGAGGATGAACTAGAACTCGCCGGAGACTTTGTTGTTCGCCGGAGTTCGCTGCGAGGGCGGCCGGATCCTCGCCGGAGAGGGGCGCGGGGTTCGCCAGAGTCCGCCTGGGCGCGGTCAACGAGGGGGCGGCGAGGCGGCGGCGCCGGGTGGCTGGGACGGAGCGGGGCGTCGTCGGCGATGGCGCGCGACAGAGCGGTAGGGAGGCGGGCGGCGCTCGGCAGGGCTCGGGCGGAAGGGACGCGTCCCGGGCGGGGCGCGGGGAGGGCCGGTGTCGGGCCTGGCAGGCCCGCGCGGCGGCGGCGAAGTGGGGCGAGCGGGCAGCAAATCCCAGCGCGGCACGTGGCGGCGGCGGGGTGAAGCGGACGTGTCCGGCTGGACGGAATTTTTCCGGCGGCGCGTGGAGAGGGAGGGGACTAGGGTTTGCCCGAAAATTTCGGGGGGAGATCTATATATAGAGGTAGAGGGAGGTAGGAGGCTCCAAATTGAGCACGGTTTGCGGCCACGCGATCGTGATCGAACAGCCTAGATGATGGAGGAGGTTTAGGTGGGTTTTGGGCCACTTTTGAGGGGTGTTGGGCTGCAACACACACGAGGCATTTTCGGTCCCTCGGTTAACCGTTGGAGTATCAAACGAAGTCCAAATGGCATGAAACTTGACAGGTGGTCTATTGGTAGTAAACCAAGGCCGCATGACAAGTCTCAGTCCAATCCAAGAACGTTTAATACCCACACACGGAAAGAGGTAGAAAGGGACACCGGAGGACATAGGAGCGTCGGAATGCAAAACGGACAATGGGGAAAATGCTCGGATGCATGAGACGAACACGTATGCAAATGCAATGCACATGATGACATTATATGAGATGCATGACAAAGACAAAAGCACACGAAGACAAAAACCCGACAACGAGGAAATATCATAACTTAGTGCCGGAATTGGCAAGAGTTGGAATACAAATATGGCATGTTACATACGGGGTGTTACATGGCATGTGAGAAGGCTTCCATGCAAAGATATCCCGGTTCTCACGGATGAACTCGATGAGCGTGCTTTCCTATTTGGGATCCAGGTTAGCGCTCATGCTGAACTGCTTGGATGAATCGCCAGGAACAAAATCAACCATCTTAGTGTCTGTGGCCGATTTAAACTTCAACGCCGGATCATGCTCCGTAGTTGGCTTTTTCAAAGAAGTCATGTCTGCCGGATCAACCTTGTCTTCATAAAACTTTAGCTCCTCTGTGGCACAAACCGACTCAGCATAAGCCGCATCACCTTCTTCACATTCCAAAGCAATCTTCTTGCTCCCATGTACTATGATGGTCCCCTTATGACCTGGCATCTTAAGCTGCAGATAAACATAACACGGCCTCGCCATGAACTTGGCATAAGCCGGTCGTCCAAACAGGATTTTCACCACCTCAAAAGTCAAGGTTTCTGACCTTGAGGCATGATCATCTCCAAAAGCCACCTCTAGGGCTATCTTGCCCATTGGATACGCGGACTTACCAGGCAGGACACCGTGAAAAACGGTGTTCGATGGTTTAAAAGTCTTATCTGTCAATCCCATACGGCGGAAGGTATCATAGTAAAGGATATTGATACTACTTCCTCCATCCATAATCACCTTGGTGAACTTATACCCCCCAACTTGAGGTGCCACCACCAAGGCCAGATGACCCGGATTATCAACCCGGGGTGGGTGATCCTCTCGACTCCATAAAATTGGTTGCTCTGACCAGCGCAAATACTGAGGCACTGCCAGTTCAACTGAGTTCACGGCCCTCTTGTGAAGCTTCTGATCGCGTTTACACAAGCTAGTGGTGAAGACATGATACTGCCCACTATTCAACTGCTTCGGATTGCTCTGATAACCTGACTATTGCTGCTGCTGATTCCCTTGATGGTTATAACCTCCTTGATTGCCCTGATTCCCTTGATTGCCATGTCTGGTCTGATTGCCTTGGAAACCTGAACCGGAGCTGCCACCTCCATAACCCGGCCCATGGAAACCGCCTGCTGAACCACCGGGTGGGCCATTATCATATTGAAACATATTGGAATTCTTGAACTCCCGCATGATGAAACAATCCTTCCAAAGATGTGAAGCTGGCCTTTCCTTCGATCCGTGTTTTGGACAAGGTTGATTTAGCAGGCGCTCCAGATTGGGGCCTGATCCTCCGCCCCTCTGGGGCTGTTTACCCTTACGATGTTGACCGTTGTCCTGAGCATTGGTGTTAGACACAAAGTCGAAACTGTTGCCTGCCTTGCGCTTACCATTATTCCCATGACCTGCCGGATTGTGCTGCTGCCCCTTGGCGTTGCCGTTCTTCTTCCCTTTCCCCGGTTTGTCCTCCTCTGAGTCAGGGTCCTTGGTACTATCTGAATCGGCATATTTAACCAAAGCGGCCATAAGCATTAACATGTCATTGCAGTGACGCTTAAGCCTTCCTAACTTCAGTTCTAATGGTAGAAACCAGCAATTGCCCTCCAACGTCAAAATTGTTGTATCCGTGTTGATGCGGTCTGACGAATGCAGAATAGCTGAGACTCGCTTCACCCAATGGGTTGTAGACTCCCCATCCTCTTGAACACAAGCATCCAGGTCCACAATCGACATAGGCCGCTTACAAGTATCTTTAAAATTCTGGATAAACCGGTGTTTTAACTCAGCCCATGACCCGACAGAGTTAACCGGTAAGCTCTTCAGCCAAGTACGAGCTGTCCCCTCCAACATCATGGTGAAGTATTTAGGACACACCACTTCATCCACATCCAGCATCTCCATTGCCATCTCATAACTCTCAATCTATGACTCTGGTTGCAAATCGGCGGTGTAATTGGGCACCTTACGAGGCCCTTTAAAATCCTTGGGTAGCCGTACATTGCACAAAGCGGGGGTGAGACACGGCACCCCTAAAGAACTGAAGACCACACCTGGCTCCACTGAAGCGGTAGGACGAATCGGAGTAAGTTGACGAGCTGCATGCTGAGCTGCTAACTCGGTTTCTCGACATGCACGACCATGATCCACCACATCCTGCGCATTAGCACGACCACCTGTCGGGTTATGTCCTCGCGGCGAGTTATGGTGACGTGCACTGCTTGACACGGCCAGTTCATCCTCAACATGCCTATTGTAGCTCCGACTCGGATGGGGAGGGTGGAGTGAATCCTCTCGCAACTATGCGAATAAGCCTACTGCTGGTTTAAAGCTGTCTGAAGGAGCTCTCTAGCCCGTCGTGTCTCAATCGCCACTGGTGACTCGCCATCCATTGGGAGGGCTGCCAATCGTGAAGCGGCGGCCACAATGTTATCCAACGGGTTGGAGTAATGCCCCGGGGGCATCGGAACATACTGTGGCACAATGTTGTTCTAACGAGGGGGGTTCATCGGCTGAACCGGCACTCCTGTTCCCGATGCCTCAGTCCGGTTTCCCACTGGTTGGTTACTCGTTCCTGCTCCTGGCATGTTGAAGAGATTTCTTGGCTCGTAACCTGGTGGGAGGGGCGACCGGTATCTCCTCCTCATGACATCCTCTGAGGCACTCTGATCCAGCCTAAGCCGGTAGGCCTGAGCTTCCAACTCGGCCCGTTATGTAGCCATCCTGGCATTCTCTGCTGCTAGGTCCGCTTTAGCCTGAGTTATCTGATCCTTCACCTTTGCAATCTTCGCATTGTGCTGATCTCGGGTTGCCGCATCCACTTCTGCTGCCATCAATGTTGCCAAAGCATCGAAAAATCAGACAAAACCTAAGCCGGAAGCGGCGCAGAGCCCCTGCTCCCGCTGGCGTTGCTATTACTGAACCGGAGAGCATCGCCGCAGTGGTAGAAGAGTGTTGCGCTGGTTGTGTACCGGCCATGAAGACCACGACCCGACTTGGCAGATCGAGGGGGTCCGGAATACTGTTACCATCGGAACCTCCACTGATCCGGCCGTCCTGCAGCTGATACAGCGACTCGGTCTCTCCGGTTGAAGACTCGTCATCAAAACAGACAACGGTTTCCCAGTCAGATGCCGGTCCACCCTCATATTCCGCTCCATGGATGACACCTATGAAAACATGCCTTGTTGTGGGCTGAACCTGGGCAGGGCTTGCACGCTGAGCCGTCTCAATGATGTCGGTGCAGGTCTCCGGCTCAGGGTCCGGTTCACCGATCTTGCCGATGAAGACGTGAATCCCACCAAAGGGGCCCCGGTACCCGTATTCGATTGAACCAGCCTCGGGACCCCATCCCGCGTCGTCGATGTAGAGCTTGCCGCGACGACTCTTTGTCATCCGGCCCACAGCGTATCCCTTGAGTCCTTCGAAGCTGCCCTTCAAGAACTCAAAACCATCGTGCGATAGCCCCACGGTGGGCGCCAACTGTCGTGGGTTTCTCACGGCAGATGGCCTTGTCAAAGGACTTAGTCGTGGAGTGATACATCTCTGTCGTATCTATAATTTTTGATTGTTCGATGCCAATATTCTACAACTTTCATATACTTTTGGCAACTTTTTATACTATTTTTGAGACTAACAAATTGATCTAGTGCCCAGTGCCAGTTCCTGTTTGTTGCATGTTTTTTGTTTCGTAGAAAATCCATATCAAACGGAGTCCAAACGGGTAAAAATGGATGAAGATTTTTTTGGAATATATGTGATTTTTGAGAAGTGAAATCAACGCGAGACGATGCTCGAGGGGCCCACGAGGCAGGGGGCACGCCCTAGGGGGGCAGGCGCGCCCCTGACCCTCGTGGACACCCCATAAGGTGATTGGTGCCCGTCTTTCGCCGCAAGAAAGCTAATTTCCGGATAAAGACCGTGTTAAAATTTCAGCCCAATCGGAGTTACGGATCTCCGGGAATATAAGAAACAGTGGAAGGGTAGAATTTGCAAACGCAGAAACAGAGAGAGATAGAGAGACAGATCCAATCTCGGAGGGGCACTCGCCCCTCCCACGCCATGGAGGCCATGGACTAGAGGGGATACCCTTCTCCCTCCTAGGGAGGAGGTCAAGGAAGAAGAAGAAGGACGAGGGATCTCTCTCCCTCGCTTCCGGTGGCACCGGAGTGCCACCGGGGGCCATCATCATCACCGCAATCTTCACCAACAACTTCACCGCCATCATCACCAACTCTTCCCCCCCTCTATGAAGCGGTGTAACCTCTCTCTTACCCGCTGTAATCTCTACTTAAACATGGTGCTCAACGCTATATATTATTTCCCAATGATTTATGGCTATCCTATGATGTTTGAGTAGATCTGTTTTGTCCTATGGGCTATTTGATGATCAAGATTGGTTGGAGTTGCATGCTTTATTATTGGTGTTGTCCTATGGTGCTCTCCGTGTCGTGCAAGCGTGAGGGATCCCTGCTGTAGGGTGTTGCAATACATTCATGATTCGCTTATAGTGGGTTGCGTGAGTGACTGAAACACAAACCCGAGTAAGGGGGTTGTTGCGTATGGGATAAAGAGGACTTGATGCTTTAATGCTATGGTTGTGTTTTACCTTAATGATCTTTAGTAGTTGCGGATGCTTGCTAGAGTTCCAATCATAAGTGCATATGATCCAAGTAGAGAAAGTATGTTAACTTATGCCTTTCCCTCAAATAAAATTGCAATAATGATTACCGGTCTAGTTATCGATTGCCTAGGGACAAATAACTTTCTCGTAACAACAAGCTCTTTACTAAACCTAACTTAGTTGTGTCTTTATCTAAACAGCCCATACTTTTTATTTACTTGCTCTTTATTATCTTGCAAACCTATCCAACAACACCTACAAAGTACTTCTAGTTTCATACTTGTTCTAGGTAAAGCGAACGTCAAGCGTGCGTAGAGTTGTATCAGTGGTCGATAGAACCTGAGGGAATATTTGTTCTGCCTTTAGCTCCTCGTTGGGTTCGCCACTCTTACTTATCAAAAACTGTTGCGATCCCCTATACTTGTGGGTTATCAAGACCTTTTTCTAGCGCCGTTGCCGGGGAGCAATAGCGTGGGGTGAATATTCTCGTGTGTGCTTGTTTTCTTTATCACTAAGTAATTTTTATTTGCTCTTCTTAGTTGTTCTTTATCTTTAGTTATGGATATGGAACACGAAATACCAAAAAAAATTAGGTGTACTTTCTGCTCATGCAGATGGGGAACCTCCTAAAACCCTCGATGCTGGTTATGTGAAAGATATTATGTATTACTTTAATAACCCTGAGAAAACCCCATTCAATTATGTAATGGGAGTAATGTTGGATCAACGTGAATACTTTAGGGATTACCGCTTGACACAAAAAGGGAAACTATTATGGGATCAAATTCATATATTGAATTGGTATGCTAGGCAACTATGCTTGAGATATGATTATACATGTTGCTCTAGGATGAAGGCTCCAGGCCTTCCTTTTTTGTGCGAATTTAATGATAATAAAACCTTAGCTTCTTATGCTAATGGTATGTATGATTACTATGATGTGGAACAAATAGAAGAATTTGTTGCTTTTATGGGTGCTTATGAAATTGAATCTATGTTTAAAGAGTTTGAAGATTTTGATGATTCGGTTTATAGACATGAAAATTTAGCTATCCTTAAATATTGTTATGAGAATTATGAATACAATTCCGATATTAATGCACTTATTGAGAAAGTCTCCGCTGTCCAAGAAGAGATTAATATTTTGCAGGAATCTATGGAAGAAGAAGTTGATGAAACTGTGAGCTCATTGGATGAAAAAGATGACGAGGAGAGCGAAGAACAAATGGAGGAAGAGCGGATTGATCACCTGTGCCCACCTTCTAATGAGAGTAACTCTTCAACTCATACATTGTTTAATTTACCTTCATGCTTACCGAAGGATGAATGCTATGATAATTGCTATGATCCCGTTGATTCTTTTGAAATATCCCTTTCTGATGATGCTTGCTATGCTTGTGGCCAAGATGCCAATATGAATTATGCTTATAGAGATGAACTTCCTATAGTTCCTTATGTTAAACATGAAATTGTTGCTATTGCACCCACGCAAGATAGTCCTATTATCTTTTTGAATTCTCCCAACTACACTATATCGAAGAAGTTTACCCTTATTAAGGATTATATTGATGGATTACCTTATACTGTTGCACATGATGATTTTGATGAATATAATATGCATGTGCTTGCTGCTCCTACTTGAAATTATTATGAAAGAGGAACTACATCTCCGCCTCTTTATATTTCCAACACGATAAAATTGCAAGAAACTGTTTATACTATGCATTGGCCTTTACTATGTGTGCAAGAATTGTTCTTTTATGACATGCCGATGCATAGGAAGAGAGTTAGACTTCGTCATTACATTATATATGTTACTTTGTGCTCACTACTAAATTACAAATCATTGTTAATTAAAATTGGCTTTGATATAACTTGGGATCCGGGTGGATCCATTACTTGAGCACTATATGCCTAGCTTAATGGCTTTAAAGAAAGCGCTGCCAGGGAGAGAACCCAGAAGTTTTAGAGAGTCATTTATTTCTGTTGAGTGTTTTTATATAGTTTAAAAACAACCAAAATAAAGAGGGGAACCCAAAACTTTTTCAAAAAGGAAAGTGAAAGCGAGAAAGACAAGCATTGTTGAAGTGGGAGAGCTCCTTGAACTTTGTTCATGCTCACGACAACTTTGTGAATCTTGATTAAAGAAACTTTTCAACAAAATTAATTATCCCATTGTAAAATTCCATTGTATTATAAAAATAATGTGCCAAGATTTGCCTTTAGGATGTTTACTTTGCTTGTTGGTTTGTACGGTGCAGGACAGAAACTTTGGCTGTAGTGCACGATTTTACATTTTTTTACTGGAACGTCAAATGGTTCTGAAACTTTTTTCACTGTCTTTATATACAAATTTTTTATTGTTCCTAATTTTGGCAGAATTTTTCAAGTATCAGAAGTATGGTGAATGTTCAGATTATTACAGACTATTCTGTTTTAGACAGATTCTGTTTTTGATGCATAGTTTGCTTGTTTTGATGAAACTATCGATTTAAATCAGTGGATTAAGCCATGGAAAAGTTATATTACAGTAGCTACAATGCAGAAACAAAATATGAATTGTTTTTCAATAGTACTTAGAGTAGTGATTTGCTTTATTATACTAACGGATCTTACTGAGTTTTCTATTGAAGTTTTGTGTGGATGAAGTGTTCGACGATCGAGAAGGTCTCGATGTGAGAGGAAGGAAGAGAGGCAAGATCTCAATCTTAGGGATGCCCAAGGCACCCCAAGTAAATATTCAAGGATACTCAAGCGTCTAAGCTTGGGGATGCCCCGGAAGGCATCCCCTCTTTCTTCAACAAGTATCGGTATGTTTTCAGATTCGTTTCGTTCATTTAGTTTTGGAGCGTCTTTTGCATTTAGTTTTCACTTTCTTTTATGCACCATTCTGGTATGAGATAGTCCTTGGTTGATTTATAGAATGCTCATTGCACTTCACTTATATCTTTGAGTATGGCTTTATAGAATGCTTCATGTACTTCACTTATATCATTTGAAGTTTGGATTGCCTGTTTCTCTTTACATAGAAAATTGCCATTTGTTGAATGCTCTTTTGCTTCACTTATATATGTTAGAGCGTGGGCATATCTTTTGTAGAAAGAATTAAACTCTCTTGCTTCACTTATATCTACTTAGAGAGATGACAGGAATTGGTCATTCACATGGTTAGTCATAAAATCCTACATAAAACTTGTAGATCACTGAATATGATATGTTTGATTCCTTGCAATAGTTTTGCGATATAAAGATGGTGATATTAGAGTCATGCTAGTGGGTAGTTGTGGATTGTAGAAATACTTGTGTTGAGATTTGTGATTCTCGTAGCATGCACGTATGGTGAACCGTTATGTAACGAAGTCGGAGCATGATTTATTTATTGATTGTCTTCCTTATGAGTGGTGGTCGGGGACGAGCGATGGTATTTTCCTACCAATCTATCCCCCTAGGAGCATGCGCATAGTACTTTGTTTCGATGACTAATAGATTTTTGCAATAAGTATGTGAGTTCTTTATGACTAATGTTGAGTCCATGGATTATACGCACTCTCACCCTTCCACCATTGCTAGCCTCTCTAGTACCGCGCAACTTTCGTCGGTACCATAAACCCACCATATGCCTTCCTCAAAACAGCCACCATGCCTACCTATCATGGCATTTCCATAGCCATTCCGAGATATATTGCCATGCAACTTCCATCATCATCATATACATGACTTGAGCATTCATTGTCATATTGCTTTGCATGATCATAAGATAGCTAGCATGATGTTTTCATGGCTTGTCTGTTTTTTGATGTCATTGCTACGCTAGATCATTGCACATCCCGGTACACCGCCGGAGGCATTTATATAGAGTCATAACTTTGTTCTAGTATCGAGTTGTAATATTGAGTTGTAAGTAAATAAAAGTGTGATGATCATCATTATTAGAGCATTACCCCAGTGAGGAAAGGATGATGGAGACTATGATTCCCCCACAAGTCGGGATGAGACTCCGGACGAACAAAAAAAAGAGAAAGGCCAAAAAAAGAGAAGGCCCAAAAAAATATGAGAGAAAAAGAGAGAAGGGGCAATGTTACTATCCTTTTACCACACTTGTGCTTCAAAGTAGCACCATGTTCTTCATATAGGGAGTCTCTTGAGTTATCACTTTCATATACTAGTGGGAATTTTCATTATATAACTTGGCTTGTATATTCCGATGATGGGCTTCCTCAAACGCCCGAGGTCTTCATGAGCAAGCAAGTTGGATGCACACCCACTTAGTTTCAGTTTGAGCTTTCATACACTTATAGCTCTAGTGCATCCGTTGCATGGCAATCCCTACTCACTCACATTGATATCTATTGATGGGCATCTCCATATCCCGTTGATACGCCTAGTTGATGTGAGACTATCTTCTCCTTTTGTCTCCTCCACAACCACCATTCTATTCGACCTATAGTGCTATGTCCATGGCTCACGCTCATGTATTGCGTGAAAGTTGAAAATGTTTGAGAACGTCAAAAGTATGAAACAATTGCTTGGCTTGTCATTGGGGTTGTGCATGATGTGAATATTTTGTGTGGTGAAGATGGAGCATAGCCAGACTATACGATTTTGTGGGGAGAACTTTCTTTGGCCATGTTATTTTGAAAAGACATGATTTCTTTATTAGTAGTCTTGAAGTATTATTGTTTTTTATGTCAAATGATAGACTATTGCTTTGAATAACTCGTATCTTAATATTCATGCCATGATTAGATATGTGATCAAGATTATGCTAGGTAGCATTCCACATCAAAAAATATCTTTTTTATCATTTACCTACTCGAGAACAAGCAGGAATTAAGCTTGGGGATGCTAATACGTCTCCGTCATATCTATAATTTTTGATTGTTCCATGCCAATATTCTACAACTTTCAGATACTTCTGGCAATTTTTATACTATTTTTGAGACTAACATATTGATCTAGTGCCCAGTGCCAGTTCCTGTTTATTGCATGTTTTTTGTTTCGCAGAAAATTCATATCAAACGGAGTCCAAACGGGATAAAAACGGACGGAGATTTTTTTGGAATATATGTGATTTTTGGGAAGTGAAATCAACGCGAGACGATGCTCGAGGGGCCCACGAGGCAGGGGCGCACCCCTGACCCTCGTGGCCACCCCGTAAGGCAGTTGGTGCCCTTCTTTCGCTACAAGAAAGCTAATATCCGGATAGAGATCGTGTTAAAATTTCAGCCCAATCGGAGTAACGAATCTACGGGAATATAAGAAACGGTGGAAGGGTAGAATCTGCGAACACGGAAATAGAGAGAGACAGATCCAATCTCGGAGGGGCTCTCGCCCCTCCCACACCATGGAGGCCATGGACCAGAGGGGAAACCCTTCTCCCACCTAGGGAGGAGGTCAAGGAAGAAGAAGGAGGGGGGCTCTCTCTCCCCCGCTTCCGGTGGCACCGGAGTGCCACCGGGTCCATCATCATCACCGTAATCTTCACCAACAACTTCACCGCCATCATCACCAACTCTTCCCCCCTCTATGCAGTAGTGTAACCTCTCTCTTACCCATTGTAATCTCTACTTAAACATGGTGCTCAATGCTATATGTTATTTCCCAATTATGTATGGCTATCCTATGATGTTTGAGTAGACCCGTTTTGTCCTATGGGCTATTTGATGATCAAGATTGGTTTGAGTTGCATGTTTTATTATTGGTGCTCTCCGTGTCGCGCAAGCGTGAGGGATCCCCGCTATAGGGTGTTGCAATACATTCATGATTCGCTTATAGTGGGTTGCGTGAGTGACTGAAACACAAACCCGAGTAAGGGGGTTGTTGCGTATGGGATAAAGAGGACTTGATGCTTTAATGCTATGGTTGGGTTTTACCTTAATGATCTTTAGTAGTTGCGGATGCTTGCTAGAGTTCCAATCATAAGTGCATATGATCCAAGTAGAGAAAGTATGTTAGCTTATGCCTCTCCCTCAAATAAAATTGCAATAATGATTACCGGTCTAGTTATCGATTGCCTAGGGACAAATAACTTTCTCGTAACAACAAGCTCTTTACTAAACCTAACTTAGTTGTGTCTTTATCTAAACAGCCCCTACTTTTTATTTACTTGCTCTTTATTATCTTGCAAACCTATCCAACAACACCTACAAAGTACTTCTAGTTTCATACTTGTTCTAGGTAAAGCGAACGTCAAGCGTGCGTAGAGTTGTATCGGTGGTCGATAGAACTTGAGGGGATATTTGTTCTGCCTTTAGCTCCTCGTTGGGTTCCACGCTCTTACTTATCGAAAACTGTTGCGATCCCCTATACTTGTGGGTTATCAAGATGGAGCCATCGCTACAGGTTAGCTTGAAGGGGTTAAACCAGACAAGGGACACGAGAGTTTATACTAGTTCGACCCCTTTGATGAAGGTGAAAGCCTACGTCTAGTTGTGATGGAATTGCAAGGGTTTCGATGACCAGGGAGCGAATCCGCTTTGCCTGGCTCTCGAGTTGTTGTGTGTTGTCTCTAAACCGCTGCCGGGTCTTCCCTTTATATACATAGGTTGACGCCCGCCGGTTTATAGAGTCCCGAGGCCGAATCATAAACGTGCCCGGCTCGGTCTCTATTCCTTCTAACTTACAATACAAGTTACATGAGAGAGTCGGTTTACATCTATAGGCCTTAAATCGCCTTTGGGCCTTCATAAAGCGCCACCATCCTTACATCTACATGGGCTTCTAATCTTCATGCGGTCAACCCGGCTACTCCTAGCCGGTTTACATCCAGTATTAATATCCCCAACAGGTACCAAAGTAATCCAGGAGTGGATAACTGGACAACGGTCAAGAACATTTGATGCCGCTTGAAGCTAGGTCGATATTTCCCCAAAGAGGAAGGGATGGTGCAGAACAACGGCGGTAGGTATTTCCCTCAGATATGAAACCAAGGTTATCGAACTAGTAGGAGAACCAAGCAACACAACATAAACAACCCCTGCAAACAAATAACAACACCTCGCAACCCAACGTGTTAAAGGGGTTGTCAATCCCTTTCGGGTAACGATGCCAGAAATGGTGCGTGGACGGGAGATAAATTTGTGACAGATAATAGATCGCAAATAAAATAAATTGCAGCAAAGTATTTTTGGGTTTTTTGGTTTACTAGATCTGAAAATAAAAGCAAATAAAAAGTAGATCGCAAAGGCAAATATATGAGAAAGAAGACCCGGGGGCCGTAGGTTTCACTAGTGGCTTCTCTCAAGAAAAATAGCAAACGGTGGGTAAACAAATTACTGTTGGGCAATTGATAGAACCTCAAATAATTATGACGATATCCAGGCAATGATCATTACATAGGCACCACGTCCAAGATTAGTAGACCGATTCCTGCCTGCATCTACTACTATTACTCCACACATCGACCGCTATCCAGCATGCATCTAGTGTATAAGTTCATGGAAAAACGGAGTAATGCAATAAGAACGATGACATGATGTATGAGATCCGTTTATCTATGGCGGTAGATATAGATCCCATCTTTTTATCCTTAGTAGCAACGATACATACGTGTCGGTTTCCTTTCTGTCACTGGGATCAAGCACCGTAAGATCGGAACACACTACCGAGAACCTCTTCCCATTGCAAGATAAATAGATCAAGTTGGCCAAACAAGACCCAAATATCGGAGAAGAAATACGAGGCTATAAGAGATCATGCATAAAAGAGATCAAAGAAACTCAAATACTTTCATGGATATAAAAAGATAGATCTGATCACAAACTCAAAGTTCGTCGATACCAACAAACACACCGCAAAAGAGTTACATCATGTGGATCTCCAAGAGACCATTGTATTGATAATCAAGAGAGAGAGAGAGAGATGAAGCCATCTAGCTACTAACTACGGACCCGAAGGTCTATAAAGAACTACTCACGCATCATCAGAGAGGCACCAATGGAAGTGGTGAACCCCTCCGTGATGGTGTCTAGATTGGATCTGGTGGTTCCGGATTCTGCGGCGGCTGGATGAATATTTTATCGACTCCCCTAGGGTTTAGGGAATATTGGGGTACTTATAGAGCAAAGAGGCGGTCCGGGGGGCACCCGAGGTGGGCACAACCCACCAGGGCGCGCCTGGGCCTCCTGGCACGCCCTGGTGGGTTGTCCCCTCCTCGGGACTCCCCCAGGCGCAACCAGGGCCCAATATCTTCCATCTGGTCCATAAAAAATCTTCGTAAAGTTTCGTGGCATTTGGACTCCGTTTGATATTGATTTTCTGCGATGTAAAAAACATGGAAAAAAACAACAACTGGCACTTGCCACTATGTCAATAGGTTAGTACCAAAAAATGATATAAAATTACTATAAAATGATTATAAAACATCCAAGATTGATAATAAAACAACATGGAACAATCAAAAATTATAGATATGTTGGATACATATCAGCATCCCCAAGCTTAACTCATACTCATCCTCGAGTAGGTAATTGATAAGAACAGAAGTTTTGATGTGGAGTGTTGTTCATCATGTCATATCATATTCTTTTCTTTTCTTTGTAGCATGGACATTTGGAATTTTATGTGATTCAAAGCAATAGTCTACTTTTGACATAATAATTTAGATACTCAAGCATATCAACAAGCCAGCATGTCTTTCAAAATATTAATGCTAAAATGAGTTATCCCTAGCCCATCATGCTCAAACATTGATCCATTCATGAAACACACTCGAAAATTAACTACACCCAATACTTAAGCATGATCATATTGCCTCCTAGTTGGTGCTTTTATAAGAGAAGATGGAGACTCAAAATAAAAATTGCATAAAGTAAAAGATAGGCCCTTCATAGAGGTAAGTAGGGATTTCTAGAGGTGCTAGAGATCAAAGCGTAAAATTTGAGATAAAAACATTTTGAGAGGTGTATCCATCCCACCAACAAAAACGACTTAGAGTTCCCAATACTTTCCATGCATAGATATATCATAGGCGTTGCCAAACAGAAAATAAAGTTTATTCCTTTTTCCACCATAACTTTCACTTTCCATGGCTATCCGTATCCACGGTTGCCAACCATACCAACACTTTCCAAGGAATCTATTATTTGATAACATAAAGTAAATTCATTTGTTTTTGCATTTCTAGACTGGGCATCCCTAATACCTTTTGCCTTACTCTCGTGCAATGACAAGTGAAAAAACACTCATCTTGAGAATAACACATCTAGCATGGAAAATATTAGCCACCCCTCACTGCTCTCCGAGCGAAACAAACACACAAAAGAGAAGTTTATTTTGAAAATTAGAGATGGCACATGCAAATTTGCTTAGAAAGGAAAAAGAATACCACATGTAGGTAGATATAGTGGACTCATGTGGCAAAACTAGTTTAAAGGATTTTGGATGCATAAGTAGAGGTCATACTTAGTGCAAAATGAAGGCTAGCAAAAGATTGGGAAGCGACCAGCTAAGAAACGAATAATCTCATAAGCAAGCATTAAGCATAAATAACACCGAATAATGCACCACAAGTAGGATATAATTTTCATTGCGTGATTATTGACTTTCTTGCATGCATAGGGAATCACAAACCTTAAGACCAATATTCTTACTAAAGTATAATTACTCATCAAGATGACTCACATATCACATCATCATATCTCAAAACTATTACTAGGAATCAAGTTTTTTTTGTCCAATGATCTTCATGACATTTTTTTCTTTTATCCTTCTTGGATATCTATCACTTTGGGACTAATTTTCATGTGTTGCTTTTCATAATCTCAAACAAATATAAGTGAAGATCATGAGCATAACGAATTTTCTTTCTCTCAAAATAATTTAAGTGAAGCAAGAGAGAATTTCTTCAAAATTTTACTAAACCTCAAATAAATCTAAGTGAAGCAAGAGATCATTTCTTAAAAAATAACAAATCACACCATGCACAAAAAGATATAAGTGAAGCACTAGAGCAAGTCCATTGCTCATAAAAATTTTAAGTGAAGCATAGAGAGAAATTCTAGCAAGTCAAGATATAGTTTTGGCTCTCTCAAATAGGTGTGTCCATCAAGTATTGATGACTTAAAACAAAAAATAAAACAAGAAAAGACACATATCATACAAGACTCTCCAAGCAAAACACATATCATGTGACAAATAAAAATATAGTCTCGAGTAAAATACTGATAGTTATTAGAAGAAAGCGGGGATGCCACTCGGGGGCATCCCCAAGCTTAGTTGGTTTCTCATTCTTGGATAATAGCTTGGGATGCTGGGGCATCCCCAAGCTTAGGCTCTTACATCCTTCCTTCATCCATCGTAAGAGAACCCAAAACTTGAAAACTTTAATCACACAAAACTCAACAAAGCCTTCGTGAGATCCGTTAGTATAAGAATAATAAATCACTACTATAAGTGTTGTATCAAACCAACTCATATTTTTCTTTTGTATTATATCTAATATATTCCAACTTTTCTATGGAAAAAACTCATCAAAGAAAACCATAGAGCCATCAAAATAAGCACACAACACAAAGAAAACAGAATCTGTCAAAACAGAACAGTCTGTAGACATCTGACTATTTCGAATACTTCTGTAACTCAAAAAAATCAGAAAAATTAGAACGGCCTGAGAAATTTGTATATTGATCTACTGCAATTGGAATGGGTATTTTATCGCTCTCTGGTAAACAATGAAAATTAATTTCGTGAGCGTAAAAGTTTCTGTTTTTGAGCAAGATCAAACAACTATCACCCAAGAAGATCCTGAAGGCTTTACTTGGAACAAACACTAATTAAAATACAAAAAACACAATCATAACCGTAGAATAATTGTGATAACACTCAAAAATAGGAAGCAAAAATAAAAAATATATTTTATTCATTGGGTTGCCTCCCAACAAGCGCTATAGTTTTACGCCCTTAGCTAGGCATAAAGCAAGGATCTAAGTTTTGTCATCCTTGTTCTTGACTTTCTTAGAGGTATTTTCATCATGAGGCTTTGTAAACACAACATAAAACATGTTATCCATAGAGGCCTTTGCAATCCTAAGTTGTTTTTCAGCATACCCCTTTTGATTTCCCGCAACAATCCAAGAGTAATGTTGATTAACATTATTGAAGACTTGTTGGATTATATCTAGAGCTGGGACTTCCTTTTTAAGATTCTCATCAAAGATTTTATTGTACCCAAGCAAATGTCTTGAAGCATAATCACTATTGTAAATAATTTCATCTATCATAGGTTTTTCACGATTCATACCATAAAAGTTAAAGATTTCCCTAGCTTCCCGTATTATGTAGTCAAACTCATTCATAAGAACAAGAGTGGCTAACTTTTAGCTCTAGGATTCTTTATAACGGGGAGCTCAACAAACAATCTTTGCAAGGTAGGATGAGTACGAATAAATTTACTTTCAAGTTTCAGAACTAGTGCTGCAATAGCATCTGCATAAGATCTAGTAGTTTTAAGTATAGGGGCATCATCAAGACTAAGCTTCCCAACACAATTGAAAAATTCTTGGATACGTTCTTTTCCCATAATGTTCCCTTGCCCCAAGATAAAAGTTTTAGCATCCAGATTGCCTGTACGTCCAATCTTAGGAGTCAGGCCATCATCTATTTGTGCCATACTGAAATCACTCATGATTGCAAGCAAAGAATAGATCTGACAAGAAAACGGCGAACGAAAAAAGAGAGGCGAATAAAATGGCAAATTTTTGTGAAGTGGGGGAGAGGAAAACGAGAGGCAAATGGAAAATAATGTAAATTGTGAGGAGATGAGATTTTTGATTAGGAACCTGGTTATGATGAAGATCCTCCGTGACAACGGCGCCAGAAATTCGTTCTGATGCTGCTTGAAGCTACGTCGGTATTTCCCCAAAGAGGAAGGACGATGCAGCACAACGGGGGTAGGTATTTCCCTCATATATGAAACCAAGGTTATCGAACCAGTAGGAGAACCAAGCAACACAATGTAAACAGCCCCTGCACACAAATAACAATAGCTCGCAACCCGACATGTTAAAGGGGTTGTCAATCCCTTTTGGGTAACGATGCCAGAAATGGTGCGTGGACAGGATATACATTTGTGAGAGATAATAGATCACAAATAAAATAAAGCGCAACAAAGTATTTTTGGTTTTTTTGGTTTAATAGATCTGAAAATAAAAGTGAAAGTGCTAGTGATCGACTAGAGGGGGGGTGAATAGGCGATTTTTATGAAAGTCTTCAAAACATGGAAGTTTCAAAGACAAACGATAGAAATAAACCTATTACCATGCAGCGGAAGGTAGACTACACTAGGCAAACCATAGTCAAGTATTCAATGAAGTGAAAGCACAATGACTAATAGCAGCTAGGCAGTAAGGATCAGGTAGGAAGATATTGTGAAGCCAATCAGAACAAGCAGTCACTCAGTGAAGACAAAAGATAATGCAATCATACAATGACTTCACAAGGACCAACAGTAAGTAAAGGGAAGGGAAGGATGAAACCAGTGACTCATTGAAGACAATGATTTGTTGGACCAGTTCCAGTTGCTGTGACAACTGTACGTCTGGTTAGGGCACACAGTCCCGGACACCCAGTCCTGAACACGCAGCTCAGGACACTCAGTCCTCACCGTATTCCCCTTGAGCTAAGGTCACACAGACCTCGCCCAATCACTCTGGTAAGTCTTCAAGGTAGACTTCCAAACCTTCACAGACTTCGTTCACCGGCGATCCACAATGACTCTTGGATGCTCAGAACGCGACGCCTAACCGGCTGGAGGATTCACAGTCCTCAAGTGTAATAAGTCTTCAGATCACACAGACAGGAAGACTTCAGTGATGCCTAACACTCTTTGGCTCTGGGTGGTTAGGGCTTTATCCTCGCAAGGAATTCTCTCTCAAAGGCTTCGAGGTGGGTTGCTCTCAAACGACAAAAGCCGTACTCTAACTCTGAGCAGCCAACCGTTTATGGTTGTAGGGGGTGGGCTATTTATAGCCACTAGGCAACCCGACCTGATTTGTCCGAAATGACCCTGGGTCACTAAGGAACTGACACGTGTTCCAACGGTCAGATTTCAAACACACACGGCAACTTTACTTGGGCTACAAGCAAAGCTGACTTATCCAACTCTGGACAAGATTTGCTCTCATAGTCTTCACTCGAAGACATAGGATTTTGGTTAAGCATCACTTCAGTCATTCTGACTGGTTCTCTTGGACCCCACTTAACAGTACGGTGGTTCCTATGACTCAACAAAGAAAAACACAGAACGACGAAACTGCTAAGTCTTCGCGCTCCATAGTCTTCACGCGATGTCTTCTCTTATCATAGTCTTCAATGTGAATGTCTTCACATACCACCTCTGACTTCAATGTCTTCATACATTTTTAGGGGTCATCTCTGGTAGGAAAACCGAATCAATGAGGGACTTCTACCTGTGTTATCCTGCAATTCTCACAAACACATTAGTCCCTCAACTAGGTTTGTCGTCAATACTCCAAAACCAACTAGGGGTGGCACTAGATGCACTTACAATCTCCCCCTTTTTGGTGATTGATGACAAACTAGTTGAAGTTTTCAACGGGGAATAAAATATGTGAAATTGTAAAGGATAGGTTATTGTCTTCATAAGTGGCAAAGGCTCCCCCTGAAGATGTGCATATAAGTAATTTGCTTTTGGTATGCAAATGCACATGGCAGGTTGTACTTGTGGAGATCCTCTTCAACTTATGATGACAATTTATCATGCATGAAAAGTATGTGAAGATAATGACATGCATAATGAAAAATGGACGTCTGCAAAATGATCTAAGTGCGGAATTTATCGTCGCACATGCGGAATTTATCATCGCATCACAGAAAGCAAATAAGTAGCAGACGACCATCGAGTTTGAGTGTTACAACTCAAAGAACCAAATGTATCAAAACGCGAGAGTTGTAAACACTAGGAAAAATATAAAACCACCGCCCATATGGACCCGCTTGAAGACTATCAAACTCATATGCTTCTCCCCCTTTTGTCAGTAAGGACCAAAAAGGTTTGAAGACATAGAGCACCTACTCGTTCCCATGAGGAGTTGGTGAAGCAGCAGGGTCGTCGGGTTGGTTGGCGGTGCAGACGAACTCGGTGCAGTGGTGATTCGCGCCGAAGGTGGTGAAGTAGCATCGTCTTCATCATCGATGACACGTGCATTCACTGTTGCAGCAGAGGAGGAGAACTCAGAGTCTTCAAGAGACGGAGTTCGTCGCAGCACACTCCTTCTTGGAGGTGTTGAGTCAAACTTGAAGCGTTCAGAGAATCCATCCTCTTGAAGATCATCTTCAGAGCACATAAGCGTCAGCCCTTTCCATGTACGCCGACAGGTTTCATGGGCAACAAAGGCATTCTTGGTGGCAAGGTTGCGAATCCTGTTTACGTCCACCAAGAGGCTTTGCATTTGGCGCTTCAGCCAGTCATGATGCTTATCCTGTTTCTGATGAAGGGCAACCAGAAGCTCTCGGTCATTGAGAACACGGGATCGCTTCTTGGGCCGTTGTGCAATGGTGCTTTCAGTGGCTTCAGTGAGGGCACGATGAGGTGCACGGGTAGTACCAGCCAGAGGATAAACACGAGTGACTGCTGGGTCGCCTTCAATGTGTTGAGAGAAACTTTGCTTATCAGCATTCTGAAGACTAAGGGGCTCCTTGGCAGGCTCTGGATAGATGGCTTCAACTGACATATCGACGTCAGGCAGAAAGATCCGATGATTGCGAGCAGAGGGCTGATAGGTGACAGCTGAGTGTAGTTTGATCAGCCGCATAATCCATGGAGCGTAAAACTTCAAGCCAAAGAGATCAGATCCTGATGCAGCAAGTTGGCGGATGAAGAAGTCTTGTGCATTGAAGCTTTTGCCGTGAAGAATATGGAAGACCAAAGTCTTCATTGCACCTTCCAGCTTTGCATGTGGAGAATGTCCTTTGATGGGCCAGAGAGTTCGCCTTATGATGTGATAGATAGTGCGTGGCAGATACTCAAGGTCTTCAACAAAGAACTCCTTAGGATATTCAGCATCTGGAGGCAAAGGCTTCATCATGCTAAGCATCTGACTCATGTTTGGTTCAGGCTTGTGAAAAATGCTCTCCATAGCTGCACTGTGAAGCTGACAACCAGGTTCATAAAGATCTCCTGGAGTGGGCAGACCAGTGAGCTCAATGATATCAAAGGCTTTGGCTTCGTGATGAACATTGCCTGTCATCCACTCAAGGACCCAAGTCTTCGGATCTCTGTTGTAGCCACGAATATGAAGAGTGGCATAGAATTGGAGCAGCAATTCTTCGTTCCAGTGCTCCTTGTCAGTGACGAACGGCAACAATCCAGACTCTTTGAAGCAATCCAGAGCTTCTTCCAAACAATGCAGACCAGTTATGGCTTCAGTGTCAAGACGCATATGTGGAAAAATGCGACCTTGATTGTACAGAATGCATGAGTAATAACTTCGCTGCTGATAGCTCCAGAACCGATCAGAAGATATTCTTGCCTTGGTGTAGGGGTTCTTGGCACTATCAAACAAGGTGTTGTGTGCCTTGAAGCCATTGATATTAAAAGATCCGGGTGCAGATGCAGTACCTAGAAACCTGGGCAACCTTGGCATTGGCTTCTGAACCTGAGGCCTGTGCTCAACGTGGTAATCAAACTGAGGACCAGCAGTAGGCGGAGGAGTCAGAAAAGGCCATTTGACAGTGATAAGTTGGCCATAGTTGAATGGTTGCTCGATAGTGTGTGACCTTGGTGGCGGAACAGGAGCAGTGGCATCAACAGGGGCATCAGGCTGCACATCTGTTGCAGGTGCATCATTGGCTTCATTAGCTTCTGGCACATTGGTTGGTGCAGGCTCCACATTTGCTTCAGCCATGACTACGTCATTGGCTTCAGTGGTGTTAGTGGTGGCAGCCTCACGATTCTCAACCTCCACTTGATGAGCTGGAGGGTCGGGCACAGACACGTTCACTTCAGGAACAACTTCTTCAGAGATTGGGGGTGTAGGGACACGATCTTCTTCTTGTTTTTCATCGGCTGATGCAGCCAGATTGTCTTCAGCACCTTTGGCTTCATACACGGAGACATTCACAGTCGGAGTGGCTTCTGGGAACACTTGACGTGCAACAGATTGGGGCACTTCTCCTTCTGGAACGCTCGAAAGGGGGACTTGAGGCCTTGGTCCTTTGCGAAGCCTGCGTAACGCTGGCGACGCCTGTGGAGATGGAGTTAGCTGGGCCTCAAAGTCATCTTCTTCTTCTTGCACGGGTGGTGTGACTTGTTGTTGGGGAGTACTCAGGGTGTCTTTGTTGCTGTGGGTGATCAGCCCATGATGCATCCTGAGCAATTGGCATCAGAGGATGACCAATGCTGATGAGTTCGCTGTTCGTGAGAACAGGCGATGATACCAAGTTGTGCTTGATCTAAGGAAAAACTACATCATCTTCAACATTGTCATGGTGACCAATGTCTTCAGCAGCGATGGGATCAACTGCTGGAATGTCTTCAGCTTCATGAGCCTCTGTGGAAGCAGGCTCATGAACAATCAGTTGGCGCTCGTGGTGTTCAGATGCAGGGCGAACCATTGAGATAGGTTCAACAACTAAGGGCTCTGTGGGAGCAGCCCGATCCTTCTTGGTTTTACACTTCTTAGAGGGAGCGACATCAGAAGCTTCATGATTTTTCCTTTTTCTGGCTTCAGCCTCGGCAGTCCTTGTCTTCTTCAGTTCTGAAGCGGTTGACCTGACCTTTGGCTTCGAGCCAGTCATGCTGCTTGGGAAGACTATGCGAGGTTCTTCCTGCCTTGAAGGTGCAGATTGGTCAGTTGATGGCTTCTTCTTCTTTGCAGCCATTCTGGGGTCGATGCCAGGACGACCAAAAGCCTTGCGCTTCTCAGCCTCATTGTAGGCTTGCACACACTTGTCAGCTAGGCTCTTCATGCGCTCACAAGAACCTTTAGCTTCTTCACGCTTCTGGAGAAAGGCTTCCTTGAGCTCGTGCAGCATAATCTTGAAGTTTTTCACATCTTGCACGCTGAGCTTGGCCATGTGCTTCTTGAACTGAGCTTTCTGATAGTCGATCTTTTGCTTCAGTTCAACGATGCGCTGAGCTGGAGCTAACTCAGAAGCAATGGCGCCAGTGAAGGCGACACAGAGGCCAATTGGAAGTTGCAGATCCTCAAAGCTGAGGTTGGGCGTGTCAAACCACTCATCTATGAAGTTATGGATGATTGCCACATCAAAGAGAGGCAAATCATTGAAGATCTCTGCTTCTTCCTTGCTCTTGATCAGTTGCTCAAGAGCATCATCTGCAAGATCTTCATCGCTGGACAGATCAATGGCGTCATTGCGCAGAATAGCAGCAGCAGTCAGTTCTTGGCTGGGGGGTTGCAAGGGCATCTTTACCTCGAGGGCTTGGAGATGCGTGACAAATCTTCAGACTGCACACTGTGTTCAGGAGGTGTAGTGGCCCGAGGCTTTGCCTGTAAGACCTTTGGTGCAGGAGCAGGTTTTGAAGCTTTAGGTTTCTTCAGTTTCTTTGGCTTCGGCGGTGCAGGCGCTTCATCAGATTCAGCGTCATCTGCAGGCTCATCCACGGCTGTCCCTTGAACCATGATATGAGTGATGAGACCTTCCAGGTTGTAGAAGGGCCCAACAAGATTGGGTTCAGCTTCGCGGGTGCCATCGGCACGGGGAGCAGAAGGACCAGGGTTGAAGTCTAGTCCCAATGACTTCTTGTTTTGCTTAGCCGAATTCTTGGCAAACTGGAAGTTGCGCTTGAACAGATTGTCGTCACGACACCATAGCAATGACGATGGGTCTGCATCCGCAGGCTGTGGTCCACGGACCATGCAGGGATAGAAGCCTTGTTCAATGGCTTCATCTCTGGACTTGGGTTGAAGATTTCTATATAGAATGTCTCCCCATGGCCGTTTGATGGTATTCTTCTCAGCATACTCCTGGGTCACGAACCTGTACTTGAACCACTGTTCTGCCCAATATCTTCAAATCCATTGGATTCGTGTCTTGCGCTGATTGTAATCCTCTTTTGGATCTGTCTTGTACAGCTCTGAGAGGTCATCAGGCAGATGTCTTGATGTTCCCCCTCGACGCTGTCTGCCACCCTTCCTTGCTGATTTCTCTATAGCCATGAACTTCAAACTGAATGGCTTCAACACGTTCAAAGGTTTCAAAGGCTTCCGCTTGCTGGTCAAACAGGAACTGGCTTCGGGAGAATTTATATGATGTTGTAAGAATTCTGCAAATGAATGCAGACTATGAGAACCAAGGGATTCTCCCACAGACATGTACCTGTGACAGCATTAAGGTGCGAGGGAAGGGGAAGAGGTCATATGCATTCTCAGAAGATTTTGAAGATAAATCAGTTTAGAAGACATTGACCTCATAGTGCGAAGACATTCACTCATAGATAGAGAGTTGGTTCCAGATTTGTACGAATCCACGAATAAGTACAAGTGAGGAATCTAACTACTTTGTGAAGCATAAGTGAACATACTAGGCATATTATGAGATGCAGTATGAAATAGATCCAACTTGTGTGAACAGAAACTGCTTGTGGTAGAAAGTGATGAATCTATAGGATCAAAGGGGCCGTAAAAAGGAAGTTTTATTTACCACACAAAGAACTGCTAGACGGAGTGGGAGAGGAGGCCGAGCAGTTCGATCGTCCGTGCCCTAACTTGGCGACGGAGGACACCTACGGCGACGGCGGAGAAGACGATGTCCGCGGCCGGCGTGAAGACGGCGTCGGTGAGGTCGCGGCAGCTAAGCGCTTCGTCGCCGGCGTCGTCGAGGGCTAGCGGTGGCGCTAGGGTTTGTGCGAGAGTGGAAGAAAGGATAATGACTGTGGTGAGGCGTGTATTTATAGGGACAGGGACGGCACAGTGTTATTACACAGGTGCCCCTGGCGATTCACATCTGAAGGGCACGTGGCTATCATGCAACATATCGGAGGTTGTTCCATGTTCCCACGCACGCCTGGATTGTCGGGTGGTCGTTCCCACTTCTCCGGGTTTCAGGTGAAAGGATTTAGCATTGAAAACAGACTTAATGTTTGTCTCTGTATCTTCTGCTGACAAGGACGCAGAGAAGATATTCGACAGTTTCAATAGAATGCATATGATTTGGAGAGATAGAGTTTGAGATAGAAAGCATAGAGAGGTTAGGGTCCGATCACATTCACTTAGTTCAAAAGATTCAACAAGAAGACATAGCTATAAGTGAATGTTGTAGAGGACAGAACACTAGTATATATATATATATATGAGAAAGACAATCAAATCAACATAGTGAAGATAATCATGAAGACAAGTTGAGATTGAAGCCAAACCAAATGTGAAGACATACCAAACGTAACGCCATGAGTGAAACACTTCAAACAGAAAAATTTGGTGGTGGCGTTACCCACCGTATAGGAAGTATTAGACCCAGACACGGCGCACAATTATCGTGGCGCTCCGAAGTCAAATTCCACATTAATGTATTCACACTTAGAATGTAAGTCTTCATTGATTGAAGATATACTTTACTTCGTGTGTTGCACATCTAAGTCATCAATATGCATAAGTGTTAGGATGTGTGCCTGATCACAGGACATTTGAGGATTCCAAGATATTTAGCTCACACCGTAACTTGCAAAACCTCTTCTCATCCAAGGGCTTGGTGAAGATATCTGCCAATTGCTCTTCAGTGTTGACGTGTATGATATCAATATCTTCCTTCACAACATGATCTCTGAGAAAGTGATGACGAATTTCAATGTGCTTTGTCTTCGAGTGCTGAACTGGGTTGTTGGCAATCTTGATGGCGCTTTCGTTGTCGCAGTAGAGTGGCACTTGCTTCAGATGAATGCCATAGTCTTTGAGTGTTTGCTTCATCCATAGAAGCTGAGCGCAGCAAGATCCAGCAGCAATGTATTCAGATTCAGCAGTGGAGAGAGATACACAGTTCTGCTTCTTTGAAGACCAACATACAAGTGATCGTCCCAGAAAATGACATGTGCCTGATGTAGACTTGCGATCCACCTTGTCACCAGCATAATCAGCATCCGAGAATCCAACCAGATCAAACTCTGAGCCCTTTGGATACCATAATCCTAATGTTGGGGTGTGAGCCAAATATCGAAGAATTCGCTTCACAGCTAAGTGATGCGATTCCTTTGGTGCCGCTTGGAATCGAGCACACACGCAAACACTAAGCATAATATCTGGCCTAGATGCACATAGATAAAGTAAAGAACCAATCATGGAGCGGTATACCTTTTGATCGAACTCTTTACCATTGTCGTCGGGACCCAGATGATGTTTGGCTGGCATTGGCGTCGTGAAGCCTTTGCAGTCTTGCATCCCAAATTTCTTCAGGCAATCTTTGAGGTACTTCTCTTGAGATATGAAGATGTCGTTGCGTTGCTGACGTATTTGAAGACCAAGGAAGAACTTCAGCTCACCCATCATGGACATCTGATATTGCTCTTGCATCATATATCCAAACTCTTCAGTGTATTTCTGATTGGTGCAGCCGAAGATAATGTCATCCACATATATTTGGCACACAAACAGTTCACCATCATATGTCTTCGTGAAGAGAGTGGGGTCGAGGGAACCAGGTTTGAAGCCTTTGCTCTTCAGGAAGTCTTTGAGTGTGTCATACCAAGCCCGAGGGGCTTGTTTGAGGCCATACAGTGCCTTGTTGAGCTTGTACACCATGTCAGGATGTTTTGGATCTTCAAAGCCAGGCGGTTGTGCAACATACACTTCTTCTTCAATCTTGCCATTGAGAAAAGCGCTCTTCACATCCATTTGATACAGAAGAATGTTATGATGATTTGCATAGGCCAGCAGTATGCGTATGGCTTCAAGTCTAGCCACAGGAGCAAATGTTTCATCGAAGTCAATCCCTTCAACTTGAGTGTACCCTTGAGCAACGAGACGAGCTTTGTTTCTGACAACTTGACCATGCTCATCTTGCTTGTTGCGATATATCCATTTGGTGCCTATTATATTGTGCTTGCGAGGATCAGGACGCTTAACCAGTTCCCATACATTATTCAGCTCAAACTGTTGAAGCTCTTCTTGCATAGCTTGAATCCATTCAGGTTCCATGAAGGCTTCTTCAACTTTCTTGGGTTCAGATATTGAGACGAATGCGAAGTGCCCACAGAAATTTGCTAGCTGTGTTGCCCTTGAACGAGTGAGTGGACCTGGTGCATTGATGCTATCAATTATTTTCTCAATCTGTACTTCATTTGCAACACGAGGATGTACAGGACGAAGATTTTGCTCTTGCTGATCATTGTCATCGTTAGAAGGATTGTCTTCAGGCTGAGCATTGTCTTCAGTTTGATCAGGTGCGGAGATGATAAGTTCCTCTTCAGGCTGAGATTCAGATGGTATGATTTCTCCAGTTCCCATAAGTTTGATTGATTCACTGGATGGAACTTCATCTAGCACATTTGGCAGGTGCTCTCTTTGTGAGCCGTTAGTCTCATCGAACCGCACATCCACTGTTTCAACCACTTTATAGTGAAAAAGGTTGAAGACTCTGTAGGAGTGCGAATCCTTTCCATATCCAAGCATAAAACCCTCATGTGCTTTTGGTGCAAATTTTGAAGTGTGATGTGGATCCTTGATCCAGCACCTGGCACCAAATACTCTGAAGTAACTGACATTTGGCTTCTTGCCAGTAAGGAGCTCATAGGATGTCTTGTTGAGAAGCTTGTGAAGATAAACACGGTTGATGATATGGCATGCAGTATCAATGGCTTCAGGCCAGAACTTTCTTGGAGTCTTGTATTCATCAAGCATCGTCCGGGCCATCTCAATAAGTGTTCTGTTCTTGCGTTCCACGACGCCATTCTGCTGCGGTGTGTACGGAGCTGAGAATTCATGTGTAATGCCCAAAGTATCAAGATAAGTGTCTAGACCAGTGTTCTTGAATTCAGTGCCATTGTCACTTCTGATGTGCTTGATCTTGATGCCATAGTTGTTCATGGCTCGATTGGCGAAGCGTCTGAAGACATCCTGCACTTCAGTCTTGTAGAGGATTATATGCACCCAGGTATATCTTGAATAATCATCAACAATGACAAAGCCATAGAGACAAGCAGTAGTAGTAAGAGTTGAGTAATGAGTGGGACCAAAAAGGTCCATGTGGAGCAGTTCGAAGGGTTGAGTCGTTTTCATGATTGTCTTCGAGGGATGCTTGGCCCTCGTCATCTTTCCTGCTTCACAGGCACCGCATAAGTGATCCTTCTTGAACTTGACGCCCTCGATGCCTATGACATGCTTCTTCCTTGCAAGGGTGTGGAGGTTCCTCATGCCAGCATGCCCTAGCCTCCGATGCCAGAGCCAGCATTCAGAAGCTTTTGCTAGAAGACATACGGCAAGTTGTGGTCCTGCTGAGAAATCTACCACGTACAAATCATCTTTCCGATACCCTTCAAACACTAGAGACTTGTCAGATTCCATTAGAACAAGGCAACGATATTTTCCAAACATCACAATCATGTTTAAATCGCAAAGCATTGAGACAGACATTAAGTTGAAACCAAGGGATTCAACAAGCATGACTTTATCCATGTGTTGATCCTTTGAGATTGCAACTCTACCTAGACCCAATACCTTGCTTTTACCAGTGTCAGCAAATGTGATGTGACTTTTGTCAGATGGACGTAAGGTTGAGTCCATGAGAAGGCTTCGCTTGCCAGTCATGTGATTAGTACACCCACTATCAATAATCCATTCTGAAGCAGCTGGTGTCGTACCCTACAGTGCAGTTAGGGGGATAGGCTTCACGAAGAGAATTGTGAAGCATAAACATTTGACGAGCAAGTGGATTATGAAAGCTTAGATCGAGGTTAGGACTGATAGGGCAAGTGGCAAGCGACTCAGGAACAAAATACATAATAAGACCATTTGGGCATTTGATCTTGCGCCCTACAAGATGTTTAAGGTCCCCAGCAATGGCTTCAGACGATTTTGGTTTTCGGCTGGAGACCTTTCCCTGCAAAAGAGAGTTAAGCTTTCTTAGCCACCCACATCTTCAAGGGTGGCTTCGAAGCAATGAGTCTAAGTGCAGCATCTGAGAACTTTGGCTTTGGAGCCCTAGCAAAAAGTCTTGCAGGTGGACAATAGTACTCATAAGGATAAGCAGAATAGTTTTTGGTCTTATGAACATGGCGGTTTGATGAAACACGCTCATATTCATAGGCCTGAGTAAGGTTTCCCTGCAAAACATTTGCGTTAGTGCGACTCAGGTGAGTCCTCTGTCTGTATGAAGCCTTTGGACCATATGAAGCCTGTGGTCTGGGGTTTGTCTTCTTCACTTGTGGTGTCATGACGACATTCACAGGAAGATTCTCCAAACACCTTTTCGGCACCCAGACTTTCTTCATAGGCGGCCCATTCCTGCAGTTACTACCAATATACCTGGCAAACACTTCACCATTCTGATTCTTAAACAGTTTATAGTTTGCATCAAAGGATTCATCAATAACAATGGGATTAGCACAAGTGAAGCCAGATAGGGTGGATGGATCCGCTGAAGGTTCCTTTGCAGCAACCCATGTGGTTTTGGGGTACTGCTCAGGTTTCCAGTAAGAGCCATCAGCATTCATTTTCCTTTCGAACCCAACACCCTCTTTCCTAGGGTTTCGGTTCAGGATCTGCCTTTTGAGGACATCACATAGTGTCTGATGCCCTTTGAGACTTTTGTACATCCCTGTTTCAAGCAATGTCTTCAACCTAGCATTCTCATCAGCAATAGCAGTGGTATCCTCAGCAGAGGGGTTAGTTACCACATCAACAGTTGAAGATATTGCAATAGTAGCAGCAGTAGAACACCCAGCAACAGAAGTAGCGTTGTCACGCTCGATGCATTTAAGACATGGTGGTTCAAATCCTTCCTGAGCTGAACTGATCTGTTCGGCGCGAAGTGACTCGTTTTCCTTTTGAAGATCTTCATGAGCCGCTCTCAATTTCTCAAGATCTTGCTTCCTTTGAAGATAATCATAGGAAAGCTTTTCATGAGTTGTTGAGAGCGTTTCATGACGACTTTCAAGTTCCTCATACTTAACGTGAAGATTTTTTATGTCTTCAATTAAGGACTGAGATCGAGTCATTTCAGCGTCTAACAGATCATCGCTTTTGTCTAACAGTTTTTGAATATGTTCCATAGCTTTCTGTTGTTCAGTTGCAATTTTAGCAAGTGTTTTGTAGCTGGGTTTGGAACCACAATCAGAGTCATCTTCACTAGATGTTTGATAGTGAGTAGTGCGTGTGTTTACCTTGGCGCCGCGTGCCATGAAGCAGTAGGTAGGAGCGGAGTAGTCCTTGTCATTTGCATCGGTGTCGGTGATGAAGTCATTGTCTTTAGTGTTGAAGATGGACTTGGCAACGTATGCTGTAGCCAGACTCGCAACGCCAGAATCGGACTCCTCCTCAGACTCCACCTCAGCCTCCTTAGAAGCGGACTCCTCCTCTGAATCCATTTCCTTGCCAACAAACGCACGTGCCTTGCCAGATGATCTCTTCTTGTGTGATGAAGACTTTGAGGAAGACTTGGAGGAAGACTTTGAGTATTTCTTCTTCTTGTCGTCAGAGTCATACTCCTTGCTCTTGTTCTTCTTGTTCTCATTGTCCCACTGCGGACACTCAGAGATGTAGTGGCCAGGTTTCTTGCACTTGTGGCATGTTTTCTTCTTGTAGTCATGAGCAGAAGCTTCATCATTCCTTGAGCTTGATCGTGAAGACTTTCTGAAGCCTTTCTTCTTGGTGAATTTTTGGAACTTCTTCACAAGCATAGCAAGCTCCTTTCCAATGTCTTCAGGATCATCAGAACTGCTGTCAGATTCTTCTTCAGATGAGGAGACAGCTTTTGCCTTCAAGGCACGAGTTCGCCCATAGTTGGGACCGTAGATGTCTCTTTTCTCAGAAAGCTGAAACTCGTGTGTGTTGAGCCTCTCAAGTATGTCAGACGGATCGAGTGTCTTGAAGTCAGGACGTTCTTGAATCATCAGGGCTAGGGTGTCAAACAAGCTGTCAAGTGATCTCAGGAGTGTCTTGACGACTTCATGCTTGGTGATCTCAGTGGCGCCGAGAGCTTGAAGCTCATTTGTGATATCAGTGAGTCGATCAAACGTGAGCTGGACATTCTCATTGCCATTTCTCTTGAAGCGGTTGAAGAGGTTGCGAAGGACACTGATTCTCTGATCTCTCTGGGTTGAGACGCCTTCATTGACCTTGGAGAGCCAGTCCCAGACTAGCTTAGATGTTTCCAAAGCACTCACGCGGCCATACTGTCCTTTGGTCAGATGACCACAGATGATGTTCTTGGCAGTGGAGTCCAGTTGAACGAACTTCTTGACATCAGCAGCGGTGACACCTTCACCAGCCTTGGGAACGCCATTCTTGACGACATACCATAGGTCGACATCAATGGCTTCAAGATGCATGCGCATCTTATTCTTCCAGTAGGGATATTCAGTTCCATCGAAGATGGGGCATGCAGCGGAGACTTTAATTATCCCTACAGTCGACATAGCTAAAACTCCAGGTGGATAAACCAAATCACACAGAACAAGGGAGTACCTTGCTCTAATACCAATTGAAAGTGCTAGTGATCGACTAGAGGGGGGGTGAATAGGCGATTTTATTGAAAGTCTTCAAAACATGGAAGTTTCAAAGACAAATGATAGAAATAAACCTATTACCATGCAGCGGAAGGTAGACTACACTAGGCAAACCATAGTCAAGTATTCAATGAAGTGAAAGCACAATGACTAATAGCAGCTAGGCAGTAAGGATCAGGTAGGAAGATATTGTGAAGCCAATCAGAACAAGCAGTCACTCAGTGAAGACAAAAGATAATGCAATCATACAATGACTTCACAAGGACCAACAGTAAGTAAAGGGAAGGGAAGGATGAAACCAGTGACTCGTTGAAGACAATGATTTGTTGGACCAGTTCTAGTTGATGTGACAACTGTACTTCTGGTTAGGGCGGCTAGGTATTTAAACCTGAGGACACACAGTCCCGGACACCCAGTCCTGAACACGCAGCTCAGGACACTCAGTCCTCACCGTATTCCCCTTGAGCTAAGGTCACACAGACGTCGCCCAATCACTCTGGTAAGTCTTCAAGGTAGACTTCCAAACCTTCACAGACTTCGTTCACCAGCGATCCACAATGACTCTTGGATGCTCAGAACGCGACGCCTAACCGGCTGGAGGATTCATAGTCCTCAAGTGTAATAAGTCTTCAGATCACACAGACAGGAAGACTTCAGTGATGCCTAACGCTCTTTGGCTCTGGGTGGTTAGGGCTTTATCCTCGCAAGGAATTCTCTCTCAAAGGCTTCGAGGTGGGTTGCTCTCAAATGACAAAAGCCGTACTCTAACTCTGAGCAGCCAACCGTTTATGGTTGTAGGGGGTGGGCTATTTATAGCCACTAGGCAACCCGACCTGATTTGTCCGAAATGACCCTGGGACACTAAGGAACTGACACGTGTTCCAACCGTCAGATTTGAAACACACATGGCAATTTACTTGGGCTACAAGCAAGGCTGACTTATCCAGCTCTGGACAAGATTTGCTCTCATAGTCTTCACTCGAAGACATAGGATTTTGGTTAAGCATCACTTCAGTCATTCTGACTGGTTCTCTTGGACCCACTTAACAGTACGGTGGTTCCTATGACTCAACAAAGAAAAACACAGAACGACGAAACAGCTAAGTCTTCGTGTTCCATAGTCTTCACGCGATGTCATCTCTTATCATAGTCTTCAATGTGAATGTCTTCACATACCACCTCTGACTTCAATGTCTTCATACATTTTTAGGGGTCATCTCTGGTAGGAAAACCGAATCAATGAGGGACTTCTACCTGTGTTATCCTGCAATTCTCACAAACACATTAGTCCCTCAACTAGGTTTGTCGTCAATACTCCAAAACCAACTAGGGGTGGCACTAGATGCACTTACGAAAAGCAAATAAAAAGTAGATCGCAAAGGCAAATATATGAGAAAGAAGACCCGAGGCCGTAGGTTTCACTAGTGGCTTCTCTCGAGAAAAATAACAAATGGTGGGTAAGCAAATTACTGTTGGGCAATTGATAGAACCTCAAATAATTATGACGATATCCAGGAAATGATCATTACATAGGCATCACATCCAAGATTAGTAGACCAACTCCTGCCTGCATCTACTATTATTACTCCACACATCGACCGCTATCCAGCATGCATCTAGTGTATTAAGTTCATGGAAAAATGGTGTAATGCAACAAGAATGATGACATGGTGTAGAGGAGATCCATTTATCTATGGTGGTTGATATAGATCCCATCTTTTTATCCTTAGTAGGAATGATACATACGTGTCGATTCCCTTTCTGTCACTGGGATCAAGCACCGTAAGATCGAACCCACTACCGGGAACCTCTTCCCATTGCAAGAGAAATAGATCAAGTTGGCCAAACAAAACCCAAATATCATAGAAGAAATACGAGGATATAAGAGATCATGCATAAAAGATATCAAAGAAACTCAAATACTTTCATGGATATAAAAAGATAGATCTGATCATAAACTCAAAGTTCATCGATCCCAACAAACACACCGCAAAAGAGTTACATCATATGGATCTCCAAGAGACCATTGTATTGAGAATCAAGAGAGAGTGATGAAGCCATCTAGCTACTAACTACGGACCCTAAGGTCTACAAAGAACTACTCACGCATCATCGGAGAGGCACCAATGGAAGTGGTGAACCCCTCTGTGATGGTGTCTAGATTGGATCTGGTGGTTCTGGACTCCTCGGTGGCTGGATGAATATTTCATCGACTCCCCTAGAGTTTTGGGAATACTAGGGTATTTATAGAGCAAAGAGGCGGTCCGGGGGGCACCCGAGGTGGGCACAACCCACCAGGGTGCGCCAGGGCCTCCTAGCGCGCCCTGATGGGTTGTCCCCTCCTTGGGCCCCCCAGGTGCAACCAGGGCCCAATATCTTCCATCTGGTCCATAAAAATATCCATAAAGTTTCGTGGCATTTGGAATCCGTTTGATATTGATTTTCTATGATGTAAAAAACATGGTAAAATAGCAACTAGCACTTGGCACTATGTCAATAGGTTAGTACCAAAAAAGATATAAAATGACTATAAAATGATTATAAAACATCCAAGATTGATAATAAAACAACATGGAACAATAAAAATTATAGATACGTTGGAGACATATCAAAATCTTGAAATACGTGAAAAGGACTAAGGATATGTTTCTCATTTATGGAGGTGACAAAGAGCTCGTCATAAACGGTTACGTTGATGCAAGCTTTGACACTGATCCGGATGACTCTAAGTCACAAAGCGGATACGTATTGAATGGTGGAGCTGTGAGTTGGTGCAGTTCTAAGCAGAGGGTCGTGGCGGGATCTACGTGTGAAGCGGAGTACATAGCTGCTTCGGAAGCAACAAATGAAGGAGTTTGGATGAAGGAGTTCATATCCGATCTAGGTGTAATACCTAGTGCATCGGGTCCAATGAAAATCTTTTGTGATAATACTGGTGCAATTGCCTTGGCAAAGGAATCCAGATTTCACAAGAGAACCAAGCTCATCAAGAGATGCTTCAATTCCATCTGTGATCTAGTCAAGGAGGGAGACATAGAGATTTGCAAGGTACATACAGATCTGAATGTTGCATACCCGTTGACTAAGCCTCTCTCACAAGCAAAACATGATCAACATCAAGAATCCATATGGGTGTTAGAATCATTACTATGTAATCTAGATTATTGACTCTAGTGCAAGTGGGAGACTGAAGGAAATATGCCCTAGAGGCAATAGTAAAGTTGTTATTTATATTTCCTTATATCATGATAAATGTTTATTATTCATGCTAGAACTGTATTAACCGGAAACTTAGTACATGCGTGGATACATAGACAAACAGAGTGTCCCTAGTATGCCTCTACTTGACTAGCTCGCTAATCAAAGATGGTTAAGTTTCCTAGCCATGGACATGTGTTGTCATTTGATGAACTGGATCACATCATTAGAGAATGATGTGATGGACACGACCCATCCGTTAGCTTATCACTATGATCGTTTAGTTTATTGCTATTGCTTTCTTCATGACTTATACATGTACCTATGACTATGAGATTATGCAACTCCCGAATACCGGAGGAATACTTAGTGTGCTATCAAACGTCACAACGTAACTGGGTGATTATAAAGATGCTCTACAGGTGTCTCCGATGGTGTTTGTTGAGTTGGCATAGATCGAGATTAGGATTTGTCACTCCATGTATCGGAGAGGTATCTCTGGGCCCTCTCGGTAATGCACATCACAATGATCCTTGTAAGCAATGTGACTAATGAGTTAGTCACGGGATGATGCATTACAGAACAAGTAAAGAGACTTGCCGGTGATGAGATTGAACTAGGTATGATGATACCGATGACCGAATCTCGGGCAAGTAACATACCGATGACAAAGGGAACAACGTATGTTGTTATGCGATTTGACCGATAAAGATCTTCGTAGAATATGTAGGAGCCAATATGAGCATCCAGGTTCCGCTATTGGTTATTGACCGGAGATGTGTCTCGGTCATGTCTACATAGTTCTCGAACCAGCAGGGTCCACACGCTTAACATTAAATGACGATTTGTATTATGAGTTATGTAATTTGATGACTGAAGTTTGTTCGGAGTCCCGGATGAGAACACGAACATGACGAGGAGTCTCGAAATGGTCGAGACATAAAGATTAATATATTGGACCATATTATTCGGACACCGGAAGTGTTCCGGATAGTTTCGGGTAAAAACGGAGTGCCGCAGGGGTTACCGACACCCCCGGGAGAACTAATGGGCCACCATGGGCCTTATTGGAGAGCGAGGAGGGCCGCCAGGGCAGGCCACCCCCCTTAGCAGTTCGAATTGGACAAGGGAAGGGGAGCCGGTGCCCCCTTTCCTACTCCCTCTCCCTCTCCTTCCTTCCCCCTCTCTCCCTTTTGGTGGAATCCTACTAGGACTAGGAGTCCTAGTAGGACTCCCCTATTGGGCGCGCTCTAGGGGCTGGCCGGCCCTTCCCACCTCCCTCCTTTATATACATGGGGAGGGAGGCACCCTAGAACACAGAAGTTGATCTTTTAGCCGTGTGCGGTGCCCCCTCCACAGTTACACACCTCAATCATATCGTCGTAGTGCTTAGGCGAAGCCCTGCGTTGGTAAGTTCATCATCACCGTCACCACACCGTCATGCTGATGAAACTCTCCCTCGGCTCAGCTGGATCAAGAGTTCGAGGGACGTCATCGAGCTGAACATGTGCTGATCGCGGAGGTGCCGTGTGTTCGGTACTTGGATCGGTTGGATCACGAAGACGTTCGACTACATCAACTGCGTTACTAAGCGCTTCCGCTTTCGGTATATGAGGGTACGTAGACACACTCTCCCCTCTCGTTACTATACATCTCCTAGATAGATCTTGCGTGATCGTAGGAATTTTTTTGAAATACTGCGTTCCCCAACAGGAATACCAAAGAAACTAGGAGATCCAGGAATACCAACTATACCATGCTCCATTAAAAGAAACTATGTTAAAACTTCTTTATGTGATCTAGGATCCGGTGTTAGTGTTATGCCTTTCTCTTTATATCGTAGACTTGAATTGAATAATTTGACACCCGGTGAAATCTCTTTGCAAATGGCTGAGAAATCAACTGATATACCCATCGGTATTTGTGAGGATGTACCTGTTGAAGGAAATATGCCCTAGAGGCAATAATAAAGTTGTTATTTTATATTTCCTTATTCATGATAAATGTTTATTATTCATGCTAGAATTGTATTGACCAGAAACATTAGTACATGTGTGAATACATAGACAAAACACCGAGTCCCTAGTGAGCCTCTACTTGACTAGCTCGTTGATCAAAGATGGTTAAGGTTTCCTAACCATGGACATGAGTTGTCATTTGATAACGGGATCACATAATTAGGAGAATGATGTGATGGGTATGACCCATCCGTTAGCTTAGCATATTGATCGTTCTTTGCTATTGCTTTCTTCATGTCATATACATATTCCTTTAACTCTAAGATTATGCAACTCCAGGACACTGGAGGAATGCCTTGTGTGCTATCAAACGTCAAAACATAACTAGGTGATTATAAAGATGCTCTACAGGTATCTCCGAAGGTGTTTGTTGCGTTGGCATAGATCAAGACAAGGATTTGTCACTCCGAGTATCGAAGAGGTATCTCTGGGCCCTCTCAGTAATGCACATCATAAGAAGCCTTGCAAGCAAAGTGACTAATGAGTTAGCTACGAGATGATGTATTACGGAACGAGTAAAGAGACTTTTCGATAACGAGACTTAACTAGGTATGAAGATACCGACGATCGAATCTCGGGTAAGTAACATACCGATGGACAACGGGAATAACGTATGTTGTCATAACGGTTTGACCGATAAAGATCTTCGTAGAATATGTAGGAGACAATATGAGAATCCAGGTTCCGCTATTGTTTATTGACCGGAGAGTTGTCTCGATCATGTCTACATAGTTCTCGAACCCGTAGGGCCCGCACACTTAACGTTCGATGACGATTTTGTATTATACGAGTTATGTGATGTAACATCCCAAATTTTCAATTTGGAATGTTATATATAGGTCATTCATGCATATCATATTTTATTGCATATTCATTCCGCAATCCTCGAAATCCTAAGAAACTCAAGGACCCTCGGAGAGTTGGGGATTTCCCAGTTTTCATATTTGATTTTTATCAAATAATGAAACGAGGATTTTTGATTTTGAATGATTTTCCTCTCCGAAAAGTATTTGTCGGATTTCGGGTTCCGGCAGACCCTTGAGGTTCGAACACTGGGGTGCGCGCGGAGATTTCGCCCCCTATCTACCTGCACCCCTCCGCCACGCTAGGATCAAAGCTATGAAAAGAACAAAGCAAGGGACACAGGGTTTATACTGGTTTGGGCCACCGTTATGGTGTAATACCCAACTCCAGTGTGTGGTGTGTGGATTGCCTCTTGGGCTGATGATGACGGACAATACAAGGAAGAACAGCCTCGCGAGGGTCTGTTCTTGGCTGGGGCGATGAACTGATGGGAGGAGTTCAGTCACCTTTCTCTCTCTAGCCAACCGACCGAACCCCTGGAGGAGACTGAGCCGAACCCTTTGCTACGTGGGTGGCCGGTCCTATTTATAGTGGCCCTGGTCCTCTCCCCAAATATTGAGCGGGAAGGGAGCCAACAATGGCGGGCTAATTTGAAGGGGGACAGCAAGTATCAACTATCCTGACAAAAGTAGTCTTCGCCTGTGCAAAGCTCTGGTGATGACGCCATCTTGGGCTCCACGGTGACCTCCATCTCGTAGTCCTCCTGGTCTTGGTCTCGTTGCACCGAAATGGCAACCTTTGCCTGACGCCTCGGTACTCCGCGGCTGCGCTTGCCCTCTTTGCATCAAAGAGGAAAGGAGGACGCTGCGCAGGCTGGCACCCGCCTGGCGCCCTGAGTCGTCATGGCTTGCGTCACGGGCACCTCGCGAGGTACCCCGCCTTGATCTCTCCGCCTCCTCGTGAGCCAGCCTAACGAGGCCGTGCCTGAGGAAGCTCCGTGTCGTTCGCCTCGCGAGGCTTGGCCCCTCGCGAGGGTCTTGAGTTTGTGTCGGTGAAGATGGGCCGTGCTGGGCCCCCCTTTGAGCCACGCCGCAGGCCGCAGGCAGGCAAGTCTGGGGACCCCCGTTCCTAGAACGCCGACAGTAGCCCCCGGGCCCAAGGCGCGCCCGGACTTGGCCGTGCAGGGAGGCGGAAGGGCAAGAGCGAAGCGCCGCGGGCCCTAACAACCTGTGGCCTTAGGCGCCGCGCGGCAGTTGATTGGACGTGGGTGGCACTGTTCCCCCACGCCCTCCTTACCTTGCGCCTTGCTAGGCGGACCCGTAGTCGTACACAGCCGTTCCCCTTTTATCGCTCGAGCGCTTCCTGTCCTTCCTCCGCTCGAACCCTGGTTTCTGTTTTCAATTCAACCTCGAATCCTCCCCCTCTTTCCTATCGCCATGGCCCCGACGAAGAAGGGAAGAGGGAAGAATCCCGTGTCTCCTCCTCGCCCGCCGCCATTGGCGGCCCCCGCCGAGGGCTTCGGTAAGGCCAGCTTGGCTCTGGCCACCATCTTCAATGAATGCAGGAGAACGACGGCCTGGCCCGCGTCCCACTTCTCCATCGGCAGGATAGTTACCGAGGTCCCATATTTCGCCAACGCCCTGTGGGCAGGTCTGGTTCCTCCCTTTTCTGATTTCTTCAATGTCGTGCTCTCCCACTATCAGATCCACATGCTGCATCTGAGTCCTGAATCCATCACCCTCCTTTCGGTCTTCGCCTTCGTCTGTGAAGCCATGGTGGGCATCCCTCCTTCGGTTGCCTTGCTGCGCCACTTCTTCTCGCTGCATCTTGTCGACCCTACCCAATGCTAGGCATGCCTAAGCTTCGTTGCCGCGCCAGAGACTGCCGCCTCTGGGATTGACTTCAAGCTCCCCCTGCCCGCGGTTGGGTTCCGCGAGCGGTGGCTGTATGTGGACGCAGGGGTGCCCAGCCCCTGCTAACAGAGCCGACCTCACCTGCTGTCCCCAATTCGGGCTGGGGCTAGGTGGCGCTTGAGAGCCCCCGGCTCGTCTTCGTCTGGCGCCGCTTCGCGCTCTTAAGGTCACTTGGCGTGACAGCGCCCAAGGTGGTGAAGGAGTTCCTGCTATGCCACGTTGCTCCTCTTCAATGCCACTCTCGCTGGATGTGGGCCTTACGTGGGCGCGAGGATAGTATGAGGCTCCAGGAAGAGGACCTGGCTCCTGAGGTGCTGAAGACGGCGCTCTTGACCCTGGCTGGGGACCCCAACCCCAGCAGCATCCGGCAGGGAGGGGCCTTGTTGTACCTCTGCCAGAGCAGGGTCGACTTCGTGAAGCAGATGCCCGCCTTTGATGAGTGGGGGCTGCGCTCCGCCGGCCTCCAGGGACCTCGTGGGAATCCAGTGGTGGTGACCACCCTTCCAATCGGCCAAGGCGACTCTACCTCAAGTGGCGGAGCAGGGAGGCACGAGGCGCGAGAGGCCGAGGGGGCTCCCGGCATGGTGACGGCACCAGACGAGGCTCATGAGGAAGCAGTTATCGGGGCATGTACCGCTGAGGCTGAGGATGACAAACAGCTGCCCTCTGCGCCTGCGACTGGAGCCCCTGAGGCTCTAGCTGCTTCTCTTGGGGAGGCGATTGGCGGCGCACATCAGGCAGGCGCCCCAGACGCTGATCGTCTTGACGCTCCATCTTCGTCGCAGGTTGGTCCCTGCGCCCGACTCTTAGGCCACTTCCGCGTGGACTTTGGGGCTCTCCGGAAGAGAAGGGAGGCCCTGGGCGACGGTTATCCTTGTCGCCTGCTGAAGCGCAGAAAGTACTTCGCCACTGATGAGTAAGCCTTCTCCTTTCCCTGCTCCTGATCCTTCCGTTGCTCTTACTGACCCTTGCTCCGCAGGCCCCTTCCGGCCGAGCTTGCTGAGACGGCTGAGGAGCCGTCCCCTTTGGCTTTGCCCCCTCCACCGTCCTCGAGCGCCCCGAGCAGCGGATCCCTTGTGGCGAGGGCGACCAAAGAGGCGAACCATCCCGAGGCGTATCGTGGCCCCGCGCACCTCGCGATTCTCCTTTGCGAGCCCTCTCGTGGCTTAGCCAACCTGCCATGGGCTTCTCGCCTGGTCGTGGACTGTGATTGGCTGAGGCGCTTCCTGCGCTCTTCTCCTGAGGTCGGGCTGGCCCCAGGCCGGGCTTCTGACACGGCGTGCCCGGCCGTCGCGAGGGTGCCAGCCCCCAGCCCCAGCCTAGAGGGGGAGCGCTGACTTGCAGCCCCCGGCGCTTGCTTGGGGAAGATGATGGCGTGGAAAACGTGCTTGAGCATGCTCGGGAGCGTCACGCTCTCCGCCAAGGATTCCTTCGAAGGGCGACTAACGCAGTGAGCCTGCTTGGTGAGGAGCTTGCTGATGAAGACGCGCGCCTTGAGGCCGAGGGCATGCGCCTGGCTGCAGAGAGGCGCGAGCTGGAGGGCGCCATCGCCCTTGCGCGCCGTCAGCGCGCCCTTGATGAAGCAGAGGCCAAGGCGTCGTTGGTGGCCTCTCGGGAGGCCCGGTCTCGGGCTGCTGAGGAAGCTCGGGAGGCTGACCGGCGGTGAACGACTGCAGAGGAGCGGGCTCGGGAGCTCCTGGCCTGGTGCCACTCGTAGGAGGAGCAGGTGGAGCTACGCGAGGCAGCCCTCGCGTCGATGAGGGTGGCCTCCGGTGACTCGGCGGAGCTCCTGAAGCGTGAGGAGGTGCTGACGCTGGAAGCCGCTGAACGTACCCACGAGTACGAGCGTCTGGAGATGAGGGAGCGCTTGGTGACGCAAGCGGGGGATGATGTCGCTGCACAGGAGGCCCGTGTCCTGGAGGAGGTCGGACGTCGAGTGGCGATGGCGCGTTTGAACCTCGAGCACGAGTTCGAGGAGAAGCTAGGGTTGATCCGGGCCGAAGCCGAAGGCAGGACTGCTGCCCTGAGGGCCAAGCTGGAGGAGGTGACGCGGCGGGACGATGCTTCCCGGGCCGCCCTTGAGGTGGCGCAAGGTGGGCTAACCACCTCCCAGGCTGAGGTGCTCCTTCTTCGCCAGCGGGTGGAGGAGGCTGAGGCCGTCGCGCGCCAGAACGCGGACGAGATACGTCAGCGGCGGCTCCTGGAGCATGTGCACGGCCCCATGCTGACCACGCTCCAGGAGAGGGCCAACGCGGCCTTGGGCAACTTCTGCGAGGAGACCATAGGCGAGCCGCACGCGGTCAACTACGCGGGCAATCTTCAATTCTTCACTGACGTGGTGACGCAGCTGGAGGCGCGGTCGATCAGGGCTGACAGGTTGGTGGAGGAGAGGAGCCACGCCCTGCTCAGGCGCTCCTTTTCTCGTGTCTTCAGCCATCTCCGGAGCATGGATCCCCACTTCGATTTCGACGCCGCCGTTGCCCCAGTCCCCCAGGGCATCCGAGGTGAGCTGGCGCACTGGGTGGAAGACCATGTGGAGGCTCTTATCAGGGCCTTCGCCTCGGACAACGACGACGCGATCGTGGCGGCCGACGAGGGCGGTGTGATGGGTGGCCCTGACGCCGCTGGTGGCAACGCGGGCAGCGGTGGCGAGTTCAGCGACGCCAGCAATGCCCCCGATGGCGCTCCCGAGGACGCATTGGGAGATTCATCCGACTGATTGTGCATCGTTCCTGCTTACCCTGTATGAATAGAACTTAGGTTTTGGCCTGATAGCTGTGAGAGCATTTTGGAGGGAGAGCCCCTCATGTAAAACTTGTGTTTATCGTATCAGTAGGAGCTACATTACCCATGCGCCCGCGCCAAGTGGTTGGCTTAAGCGACGCGCTAGTCGGCTAATTTACCTTTGTCCCGTGCTGGCCCTGGGGCAGCCCGCAGGAGGCTGTGGAGCCCGGAGTATTTCCTGATTGAATCCGTTGGACCTGCAGTAAGACGCCCTCCTGAGAGGACGCGGCGGTGGCAGTTTGGGCTGCGCGCAAGCTAGGCCTGACCCGGCTCGCGAGGGGCTCACGAGGGAAGGCAGCTGAGGCGAAGCGGTAACCAAAACGCGAGAAATTGCTCGAACGAGACTAAGCACCCCTTTCCCAAACACACGCAAATCTCAAAATCGAATCCAACTTGAATCCAGCGGGGGAAAATGACAACCAAAGGGAAGAGCAACGAAAGCAAACAAAAGGCCGCGTCCGGCACCTAGTCTAGTCTTGGACGTCTTCTCACCAGCGCGGAGCTAAGTGCTGCCACTGGCCGTGGGAGGGAGCCCTAGGGCCTGAGGCCGGCACCCCAGAGACTCCGGGGCGTGTACAGCCCCACTCATTATTACATGAGAGTGTCACGGGGCGGCAAGCTTCACAGGCACTGGGCCTTCTTCACAGGTACTGGCCTTGCTTCATATCGCCAGATGAGGGCCCCGCCTTGCGCCACACTCTAGTGCCATCAGCAACGACCGGAAACCAGGACGCCGCCCGATGGGGTAGAGCGGTCGCCAGCGGTTCCCCCGACGACCACGGGTCCTCCGCCGGGGGCAGGCCCTGGGGCACCTCCCCAGCGGAGGGCCTACCTCCTGAGAATGCCTTGCTCCGAACACCGCGGTGGCGATGTCGGATCCCTGCCCATCTCCTGCAGCCCCCTGCGCCCTCCTCCCAAGGGGTAGGAGACTGTGGGAGCGGGGCAGCTGCTCGCTGCGGCGACCTGCACCTCCTGCGATCCATGGTTAGCATATACCTGCTCCTGAAGAATTAGCGGTACCCGATAATCGTTGCCTCCAGCGTGGCCAGTGGGACCGTCCCGGGGCTCCTGGAAAGGCTCAGCTTCTAGTGCCTCGTCCCCCCAGCTTGAGCTGAGGAGCGAGCCTTGTCCGTTCTCGTGAGGGTGTCCTTGGTCCATCATGAGGGGCACGTATTCCTCCGGTGCCGTCATCTCGAATGCCACGCCGTAATGCCCCGCATGCCACGCGGTCCTGCCTGACGCGCCCACCATGGGGTGGTAGCGCGGCCACCCACTGGGGCCGCAGGTCGCGTTGAGTCCTTCTTCGCGGACCGGGGGCGGGGGCAGCGCCGCTGCCGGTCCGGCGCTGACAGCTTCGCTGGCGTCGGAGTAGCCTTGGAGCCCGCGGGCACGCGTGGAGCCCCCGCGTGGGTCGCCCTGGACTTGAGATGGGAGCTGGGTGGAGAAGGGGTGAGCCCCCGAGGCAGCGAAGCCCAGGAGCTCTGCCACTCGCTCCAGCAGCACGTCGTGGCCGCCCTCCAGCAGTCTGCACTGCAGCAGCTCTCGGGCCACCGTGAGTGCGGCTCTCGAGTTCGCCTGCTCCCGGCGGGTGTACGGTGTCGTGGTCGCGATGTGATTGGAGGTCCTTACTGCCGACCGCGCGTGCCGCGGTGTAAGAGTTGTTGAAGCCTGTCCGCATCGCCCGCAGCGCCCTGCGGACCGCGAGCTGCCTGGGGCACGGGGTCGCACGAGGCAAGTGGTTCTGCGCGGGCGGGCCACGCAGCCCATGGGTCTGGGTTGCCCTCCTGGTCGCCGGGCATGGTGATGACGATGCGATGGGGCATGGAGCGGTGGAAGACGAATTCCGGCGCACCCCTACCTGGCGCGCCAAATGTCGGATTTCGGGTTCCGGCAGACCCTTGAGGTTCGAACACTGGGGTGCGCGCGGAGATTTTGCCCCCTATCTACCTGCACCCCTCCGCCACGCTAGGATCAAAGCTATGAAAAGAACAACGCAAGGGACACAGGGTTATACTGGTTCGGGCCACCGTTGTGGTGTAATACCCTACTCTAGTGTGTGGTGTGTGGATTGCCTCTTGGGCTGATGATGACGGACAATACAAGGAAGAACAGCCTCGCGAGGGTCTGTTCTTGGCTGGGGCGATGAACTGATGGGAGGAGTTCAGTCACCTTTCTCTCTCTCTCTCTTTCTCTCTCTAGCCAACTGACCGAACCCCTGGAGGAGACTGAGCCGAACCCTTTGCTACGTGGGTGGCCGGTCCTATTTATAGTGGCCTTGGTCCTCTCCCCAAATATTGAGCGGGAAGGGAGCCAACAATGGCGGGCTAATTTGAAGGGGGACACCAAGTATCAACTATCCTGACAAAAGTAGTCTTCGCCTGCGCAAAGCTCTGGTGATGACCCCGTCTTGGGCTCCACGGTGACCTCCGTCTCGTAGTCCTCCTGGTCTTGGTCTCATTGCATCGAAATGGCAACCTTTGCCTGACGCCTCGGTACTCCGCGGCTGCGCTTGCCCCCTTTGCACCAAAGAGAAAAGCAGGACGCTGCGCAGGCTGGCACCCGCCTGGCGCCCTGAGTCGTCATGGCTTGCGTCACGGGCACCTCGCGAGGTACCCCGCCTTGATCTCTCCACCTCCTCGTGAGCCAGCCTGATGAGGCAGTGCCTGAGGAAGCTCCGTGTCATCCGCCCCGCGAGGCTTGGCCCCTCGTGAGGGTCTTGAGTTTGTGTCGGTGAAGATGGGCCGTGCTGGGCCCCCCTTTGAGCCACGCCGCAGGCCGCAGGCAGGCAAGTCTGGGGACCCCCGTTCCCAGAATGCCGACAGTATTTCATTTTAAAATAAATGAGAGGAGATAATATGATTTCTCCAAAATAATTGAAATATTGGAGGAATATTAAAATCATTTATTTGATTTTATTTGGGGTTTTATTTGCAATTAGAAAAATTGCACGTTTTTCAAAATTTGCATTTTAGGGCCAAGAAAATGTTCATCTTGTTCTAAATATTTTATTTAGACGGTGGAAATTTGTTTTGGCATTTTTAGATTTTTATTTTATTTTCTAGGATTTTATTTATGTCGGTGAAATTGTTTAAAAAAAATCTCCGCGCGCCGACTGGGCCAAAACCCAGTCGGGCCGCCGGCCCAATCGCCGCCACCGCCTTCCGCGCGCGAGCGCCGCCGCTGCCGCCGACTTGGATAGAGTCCGAACCGGACTCCTCCTGCCGCCGCGCCTTGCCCCTCCCCCAAGTCGCCGCCCCTTCTTATATACGCGCCACCCGGCCCCCCCACCACCACACCACACCACCGCTGCAGCCGCCCGCGCCGCCTGCCGCCGCCCGCGCCGCAGCCGCCCGCGTCGCCTACCGCCGCCGCGCCGCCCGCAGCCGCCGCCCACGCCACCACCGAGCTCCGCCGCCTCGCTAGCCGCCGCCCGCCGCCCAAACCCTGCCTAGGAGGTACCGCGCCGGACCCGAGCCGCCGTTTTTTTGTAAAAAACCGTTCTTTTTTTTAGAAACCCTAGTTCATTTTTTTAGATCGGTTCGCCGGTTTTCTCGGTTCTTCTATTAGCGGACGTTCGTCCGTATGTTCGTTTTTAACGAACTGTTTTTGCCCGTTAGTTACAGTTAACGAACGCTCATTCGTTAGTCTGTTCGTCAGTTTTCTTTTTATCTGATTAATCTGCGATTATTTTCGAGCGCGATTTCTGATCCGATCTTAGTTTCTGTTTATCTTTTCGCTCGTTAGTCGGAATCAGGCGATTCAAGCGCCTGGATCTTCGTCTCGAGACCCTCTTTCTGTTTAACCAACTTGCACAAGTTTTTGCTACTGTAAAATTTGACCTAAGTCCAGATTAGTAAATGGATCTTGTTTCTTTCGCCATTTGAGTTTCGTTGCTCCGTTTGATTTGATTCTTTTGCTAACCGGAGTTCTTAAGTTGAACTTTCTGGTCAACCTGTCTCATTTGAGTTTTTCTTGTGCATATTTGCTTGTTGCTTGTGTATGTTATTGTTTGTTTTCGATAGAACACCCGGAGTGCGAAGCGTGTTACTACGAGTCTCTAGGTTTCGCGGATCATCAACAAGGCAAGTAACACATTGATCATACTCTTTTCATAGCCAGTTTTTATGCATTAGTTCCAATCCACAAACATTGCATGATTAGGATGCTTGTGGGTTGGGAAGTAGTTGTTGAGGTAGAACCTATTGCCCTGTTACTATCAAACCCTTGGGAGTTACTTCTACGCGTTGTTTATATTGCTATGCTATGCTTGTAGACATGGTTTGGGTTTGAGTGAAATCCATGACAGATGTGAGATTGTTAATTAATGGTTCAACTTAAGGTGGCAACTTAAATTGACATCTGGGTGGATTGAGGCACCTGGGGAACCCAGTGTTGTCTGTTTTTTTGGAAATCCCGGGGTACCAGTGTGATCTTCCTATGGACCGCCACCCAGGCTCAAAGGGAACTGGGATGGTTCATGCTAGAAACTTCCATGTGCAGCCACAAGCTATTATGGGCTCTAGCATAGTTGAGTAAGTTACGTGAAGCTCTTGAAGAGGTAGATCAGCAGGTAGTGGGTTTTGTAGGTTTGGTATGGTCTACCCAGAGTAAAGAGTTAATGTTTCTGAAAGACCGTGTCTCGGTCATCCGTTTCTCAAACACCATGTAGTGCGAGAAATCCAACGGAGGTGATCTGGTCTTGTGGGGAAAAGTGCACAAACCTCTGCAGAGTGTACAATCTAATCATGGTTAGCTGTGTCCCCGGTTATGGACAATCTTGAGTATCTAGTACTTGGGTTATCACATGTATCTCATCACTCTTAATTAATATTGTTGGGTTGTTAACTACTTTAATTTGGATTGAGTTGGGGTTACCTTCTCAATATTGTTCAACCACCATGATAGTTAAATTAAAATCTATTCCTTTGTTGTAGGGAAAATTGGCTTTACGCAAAACTATAAACATAGAGCTTTCCACCAGCCAAATATGCATGTAGTGATAGCATTATTCTGTTCTTGCTCTACCGTGTTACTTTGCCAGCATATTCCATGTGCTGACCCGTTTTCGGGCTGCAACGTATTATGTTGCAGACTTTTCAGATGAGGAGTAAGGTTCATTAGGTCGTTGCCGTGCAGCTCAGCTATGCCGTTGGAGTTGATGGACTCACTTTATCTTCCAAGCCTTCTGTTGTTATCGCATTAGATGGCCTTAAGCCATATTATTGTAATAAGTTCTCTCTTGAGACTGTTTGATGTAATGAGTGTGTGATTGCTACTCTGTTATAAATCCTTCGAGTACTGTGTGTGTCAGCATTACCGATCCAGGGATGACACTGAAGCACAGAGACTTGGTCGTTTGAGGTCGGGTCACTACATGTGATTTGGTGACCGAATGTTGTTAGGAGTCCCGGATGATATCATGTACATCACGAGGAGTCTCAAAATAGTCGAGAGGTAAAGATTGATATATAGGACGATAGTATTCGGACAATAGAAGTGTTCCGGAGGATAAGGGGTACATATCGGGTCATCGGAAGGGGTTCCGGGCACCCCCGACAAATGATATGGGCCTAATGGGCAAAGAGGGGAAACGCATCAGCCAACAGGGGCTACTATGCCCCCCATATGGGCCAAACCACAGGAGAAGGAAATAGGGGAATAGAGAAGGAATGGGAGTGATTTGGCCTCCTCCTTCCGTCCCTCCTCCCTCCTCCTTCCTCCCCCCTCCGGAAAATATGGTAGGGGGGATTGGATTAGGCCCCAAGTAGGATTCCTCCTACTTGGGGCGCCCCATGGATGCTCCCCTCCCTCCCCCTGCCACCTATATATACGTGGGGAGGGGGCACCTAGAACATACACCAACAATTGTTAGCCGTGTGTTGCGCCCCCTCCACAGTTTACGCCTCCGGTCATATCTTCGTAGTGCTTAGGCGAAGCCCTACACGGATCACTTCACCATCAGCATAACCATGCCATCGTGCTGACGGAACTCATCTACTTCCTTGACACTTTGCTGGATCAAGAGTTCGAGGGACTTCATTGAGCTGAACGTGTGCATAACTCGGAGGTGTCATCCGTTCGGTACTTGATCGGTCGAAACGAGAGGAAGCTCGAGTACATCAACCGTGTTGTCAAACACTTCCGCTCTCGGTTTATGAGGGTATGTAGACACACTCTCCCCCTCTCGTTGATATGCATCTCCTAGATAGATCTTGCGTGAGCGTAGGAATTATTTTGAAATTGCATGCTACCTTTCCCAACACCTGTCGTAGTTGCAAATGTTACTATCTTAGCGGACTTTGTTATCTTGATATTTCCGAGGACGACAGTATGTCAATCATCCTTGGTAGACCCTTTTTGAATACTGTAGGGGCTGTTATTGATTGCAATAAATGCAATGCCACTTTTCATGTTAATGGTAATGAGCATATGGTACACTTTCCAAAGAAATAACCTCAAGTGAATAACATCAATTCTATTGGAAAGATTTCAACTATTGCTATTTGAGGTTTTGAATTCCCTATTCCTACTGTTAAAGGAAATATGATATTCTTATTGTTGGGGACATGCATATCCCTGTTGAGGTAACCTAGTGTTATACGAAGATTCTCTAGTTTCATGTCATTTGGAAGAAGTTTGTTAATAAGACTTGATCAACCTTGTTAATGGATTCCTTTTGATGGGCATAAGATGGATGAATTTAGTAAACACAACCTTCTGTACCCACATTTTTATGCATATCCAGAGATTATGGTTCGATTTTTAAGCACATTTCACTACAAAAAAAGACACATCCGTGACATTTCGGGCCAAACGAATTTTTTCTGTCATCCTTATGACACTTCTATGACAATAATTGTGACAAAACCCGGTATCATCATAGATGTGGTGGGGTCCTACTTCTATAACAAAAAATCATGACAGAAAATGGGCTTTTCGTCCTGGGTGGGCCGGAGACGCAGTTGCATGACATTCTTTGGGCCATCCATGACGGAAAAAACCGTGGTAGAAGCGAGAGCGAGGAAAATATCGGGGAGTTCTCGGTTACGGTGGCTGGTCAGGGGCCGAGAGATGCGCGTTTGTCTCGTACATACGTGCATGTGTGCGAGGCGTTGGGATCTAACTGAACTCGAGCAATTGCACTGCAGGCTACGCGTTACTGAACCCGAGCAATCGGTCGATCCCTTGCCGTTAACTGAACCTGAGTGATTCCTTCGTTATTGCTGCTAACTAAAGCCGATCGATGCTGCCTCTGGATGAATAGTGAGCGTTGTTGGGGGATTTGGATGAACAGTTCCCGGTGGGGGTTGGATGAACAGGAACCCGTGGTAGTAGAGGCCGTTGCCGCTGGATGAACAGTACCTCGATCGATCGAGCCAATGGATGAACAGGACCCCGTGGAGGGATGGATGAACAAGACCCCATGGAGGGTTGGTTGAGCCGGTGGAGGGCTAGATGAATAGTACCCCATGGAGGGGTGGTTGAACAGGACCCCATGGAGAGGGATGGTTGAACAGTAGCCGGTGGATGCTGGATGAACAGGAGCCCATGGATGAACAGCCGCAGGTGGAGGCTGGAGGAGGTCGATGGTCGATGAACAGTAGCCCATGGATGCTGGAGGAGGTCGACGGTGGAGATGAACCGTATCCCATGGAGTCCCGTTTTGCGGTACGCCACACCCGTCCCGATGAACAGGACCCCCGTTTCGACCGTAGCGCTCCAAAACAAATCCGTTTCCTCCATTTTGCGGTACACCACACCCCCCCGATCAACAGGACCCCATTTTGACCGTAGGAGGTCTGTTTCCTCCATTTGGCGGTATGCCAGACCCCTCCTGATGAACAGGATCCCGTTTCCACCATGGCCGGTCGAAAATAAGGTCGTTTCCTCCGTTCTACGGTACGCCAGGCCTCGTTTCCATCGGCTGTTCCGTCCAAGTCGGTTGGCTCTCGATGAACAACACATGTTTCATTGCCTCCTGATGAACACAACGCATTTCGTTGCCTCCCCACGAGCATGACGACGATGCAGTTTCTCCGTTTCGACCCAACCATAGCCATGTACACGAGCCCCAGCCGTACATATGCGCGAGTAGGCGTTCGAGACCCTGATTGTATGTATGTACGTGGACGTATTTACTTTCTTGCACCCTGGCCACTGTACGTATGTGTACATGCTACGTGCGCGCCTCTACTACCACACGTGCGCGCCTCTACATCGACCAGTATGTACGTACACATTCGCGACCAGAATGACAACGCTATGTACGCTTCGACCGGGTGGGTCCCGACTGTCAGGCACTTCCGTGCATGCGAAGATGTAGCTGGTGGGTCCCAGCAGTCAGGGGGCGAATCATTTTTTTGCCCATAATATGGATGCACTTCCTTGCGTGTGAAGATGTAGCTGGTGGGTCCGAGCAGTCCGGGGGCGAATCATTTTTTTGCCCGTAATATGGACGCACTTCCTTGCGTGCGGAGATGTAGCTGGTGGGTCCCAGCAGTCAGGGGGGAAACATTTTTTCTTGCAAAATACGGTGGCCCATCCGGTGGGTCCCTGCTATCCGGTGGAGGAATAATTATTTTCCGCGTAATAAGGAGGCACTTCCTTGTTGCGGCCGTGGACCCAGCTGTCAGCCTCTCCACGTACAGTACTCTTCCAATGGAAGTCGGTCGTTGACCACATTGACCACGCTGCATCGAGAGCACCAAGGCTGTGGACGACGGCGAGGCCTAGGAAGGGGACGACACGGAGCTGGGGAAGACGCGGCAGTGGATGCCCATGTGGAGAGGAGTACGAGGGTTCACTGGTTCGGCTTCGGTGTGAGGCTGTCATTGCTGCAGAATAACAGGGGGTGTGGGTGAGTGGAGGGATGGCCTGGCCAACGGTGGGAGTAGTAGGGGGTGGTGAGGCCTCCGTGGTAGCACAGCCAGACATGGGAGGCAGGAGCAGGCGGCACGACCGACGCTGCTTTGGGCGGCTGGAGCGAGAAGACCAGAGGTTGAAGAAGCACTACGGCTATTGGATGGACATCGTACGATCACTGGAGCTAGAATCGTTCATATTGACTAAGTTGACAAAGCCCTCCGTCTCCATAATCTTAGTAGGCCCACAAGTCAGCCTCCCACAATGGTGGGTCCCAGCTAATAAGGGGGGTATTCGTTTTTTTGTGCGTAATAAGGAGGCACTTCCTTGTGTGTGAATATATAGCTGGTGGGTCTGAGCTGACAATGGGGGGAACATTTTTCTCAAGAAATACAGAGGCCCTTCCAGTGGGTCCCAGCTGTCAGGGGAAGGAATTATTATTTTGCGCGTAATAAGGAGACATTTCCTTGTGGACCCCTACTGCTAGCCTCTTCTGATGGCTATTGTTTGTTGACCATGTTGACCTCGCCGCATCGAGGGCACAAACGCGGTAGACGAGGCTGAGGCCCAGGAAGGGAACGACCCGGAGCCGACGAAGCCACCGCAGTAGATGCCCACACTGAGGGGTGTACGAGCGCTGACTGGTCGGCTCCGGGGTGAGGCTGACATCGCCGGAAAATAATAGGATGTGCGTGTGTGTAGAGGGATGGCCTGGTGGCAGCACAACCAGCCACGGGGGGAGGGAGCCAGCAGTCCCGTCGGTGCTGGTTTGGGCGACTGGAGCAGGAAGATCAGAGATTAAAGAAGCACGGCGGCCGTTGGATGGACATCCAACAGTCACTGCTCTGTGTTGTCTAAGTTGACAAAGCCTTGCGTCCGCGTCAAAAAAATTTAGGACATTGTCATCGTCAACCTAGTAGGCCCAGAAGTCAGCCTCCAAATCTGTGGAAAACAACATACAACCCATTAGCCATTATTTTCAATAATTTACAGCCCATTTGCTAATTCTTAAGGATATTTGAAGCCCATATTCTTTTTATTAGCATTACAGACCATATATTCTGGGCACTGCAAAAAAATTAAACGAAATTTTTCATATTTCGGTGGGGTCCGAACTCTTTTATTCGGGAAATTTTGAGTCGCGTTAAAAATAATTTTAAAAAAGTTATATCAAAATAAAATTCAAAAAACAATTCTCCGCAAAAAATGAATGAAATTTAAAATCTTAACTAGCAAGATGCCCATGCGTTGCACGGAACATGAAGATGCATTTGTATGAGTAGTTTATCTTGTGGGAGAAAAGATGATCTTTTAATGTAATTGCCAGTTGGCTTTGGTTTTTATAAGAGTAGAGAGTAGAGAAATCCAGTAAAAATGATATTTTAATGTAATAGCCGGTTGGCTTTGGTTTAAAAATTTACAGCCCATTTCTTACAACTTATAGCCCATTTTCTAGGGAAGCCCATTTCTTACTACTTTACATCCCTCCCTCCTCGTCTTGAAAGATTTGCTGCCCAGCAGGGCTGAGCTGAGAAAAGCAAGTTGGCCACGGTTTTGGTGTTCTCCAAAAAAAGAACTGGGCTAGCCATTTTCAAAAAGAAAAAAGATATCAACTGGGCTCGTCATGTGCTTAAATAAAACTGTAAGTGTGGGCTAGACGGGCCACAGCCCCCCCCCCCACAACGCGCAGTTGAGATCTGTCTCTGAAACTAAAAAAAACAACTGGGTGAGCTACTCGGTCCCTAGTGTTATCCGCTCGTTGTGTAATTTTAACAAATCCGCCGCGCGCTGGCCTATGCATCGCCGGTGTGAGATGAAACGTCGATGACTTGTCCTGGTGACATGCCACCATTGGTGGACTCCATGTCCCCCTTGCTGAAGTCGACCGCATCCTCGTCCTCATCCTCGTCTCGGCGGCGCCCTCAAGGTTGTAGTACTCGTAGTAGTGGCTGTTGGGGAACGCAGTAATTTCAAAAAAAATCCTACACACACGCAAGATCATGGTGATGCATAGCAACGAGAGGGGAGAGTGTTGTCCACGTACCTTCATAGACCGTAAGCGGAAGCATTATGACAACGTAGTTGATGTAGTTGTACGTCTTCACGATCGACCGATCCTAGTACCGAAAGTACGGCACCTCCGCGATCTGCACACATTTGGCTCGGTGACGTCCCACGAACTCACGATCCAGCAGAGTGTCGAGCGAGAGCTTCTTCAGCACGACGGCGTGATGACAGTGATGATGATGCTACCGGAATAGGGCTTCGCCTAAGCACCGCAACGATATGACCGAGGTGGATTATGGTCGAGGGGGGCACTGCACACGGCTAAGAGATCAATGATCAACTTGTGTGTCTATGGGGTGCCCCCTCCCCCGTATATAAATGAGTGGAGGAGGGGGAGGGCCGACCCTCTATGGGGCGCCCTGGAGGAGTCCTACTCCCTTCGGGAGTAGGATTCCCCCTTCCCTAGTTGGACTAGGAGAGAAGGAAGGGGGAGAAATGGAGGAAGGAAAGGGGGGCGCCGCCCCCTTCCTTGTCCAATTCAGACCAGATGGGGAGGGGCGCACGGCATGCCTTGGTTGCCTCTCTTTCTCTCCCCACTAAATCCCATTAGGGCCCATATACACCCTGGGGGGTTCCGGTAACCCCCCCGGTACTCCGGTATATGCCCGAACTCACTCGGAACCTTTCCGATGTCCAAACATAGGCTTCCAATATATCGATCTTTATGTCTCGACCATTTCTTGACTCCTTGTCATGCCCGTGATCACATCCGGGACTCCGAACAACCTTCGGTTCATCAAAACACATAAACTCATAATACCGATCGTCACTGAACGTTAAGCGTGCGGACCCTACGGGTTCGAGAACTATGTAGACATGACCGAGACATGTCTTTGGTCAATAAACAATAGCGGAACCTGAATGTTCATATTGGCTCCCACATATTCTACGAAGATCTTTATCAGTCAAACCGCACAACGATATACGTTGTTCCCTTTGTCATCGGTATGTTACTTGCCCGAGATTCGATCGTCAGTATCTCAATACCTAGTTCAATCTTGTTACCGGCAAGTCTCATTACCCATTTTGTAATGCATCATGCCACAACTAACTCATTAGTCAAATTGCTTGCAAGGCTTATATTGATGTGCATTACCAATAGGGCCTAGAGATACCTCTTCAACAACTGGAGTGACAAATCCTAATCTCGATCTATGCCAACTCAACAAACACCATCGGAGACACCTGTAGAGCACCTTTATAATCACCCAGTTATGTTGCGATGTTTGGTAGCACACAAAGTGTTCCTCCGGTATTCGGGAGTTGCATAATCTCATAGTCATATGAACATGTATAAGTTATGGAGAAAGCAATAGCAACAAACTAAATGATCACCATGCTAAGCTAACTGGTGGGTCAAGTCAATCACATCATTCTCTAATGATATGATCCCATTCATCAAATGACAACTCTTGTCCATGGCTAGGAAACTTAACCATCTTTGATGAACGAGCTAGTCAAGTAGAGGCATACTAGTGACACTTAGTTTGTCTATGTATTCACACATGTACTAAGTTTCCGGTTAATACAATTCTAGCATGAATAGTAAACATTTATCATTTTATAAGGAAATAAATAATAACTTTATTATTGCCTCTAGGGCATATTTCCTTCAGTCTCCCACTTGCACTAGAGTCAATAATATAGTTCACATTGTCATGTGATATAACATCAATAGTTCACATCTTTATGTGATTAGTTCACATCTCCATGTGACTAATACCCAAAGGGTTTATTAGAGTCAATAATATAGTTCACATCGCTATGTGATTAACACCCAAAGAGTGATCATGTTTTGCTTGTGAGAGAAGTTTAGTCTACAGGTCTGCAACATTCAGATCTGTATGTATTTTGCAAATTTCTATGTATACAATGCTCTGCATGGAGGTACTCTAGCTAATTGCTCCCACTTTCAATATGTATCCAGATCGAGACTTAGAGTCATCTAGATCGATGTAAAAAGCTTGCATTGACGTAACTCTTTATGACGAACTCTTTTATCACCTCCATAACCAAGAAATATTTCCTTAGTCCTCTAAGGATAATTTTGACCATTGTCAAGTGATCTACTCCTAGATCACTATTGTACTCCCTTGCCAGAATCATGCTAAGGTATACAATAGGACTGGTACATAGCATAGCATACTTTATAGAACCTATGATTGAGGCATAGGGAATGACTTTTCATTCTCTTTGTATTTTCTGCTGTGGTCGGGTTGCAGTCTTTACTCAACTTGACACCTTGCAACACAGGCAAGAACTCCTTGTTTGACTGTTCCATTTTGAACTACTTAAAAATCTTGTCAAGGTATGTACTCATTGAAAAACCTTATCAAGCGTCTTGATCTATCTCTATAGATCTTGATGCTCAATGTGTAAGCAGCTTCACCGAGATCTTTCTTTGAAAAATTCTTATTCAAGTATCCTTTTATGCCATCCAGAAATTTAGTATCATTTCCGATCAACAATATGTCATCCACATATAATATCAGAAATGCTACAGAGCTCCCACTCACTTTCTTGTAAGTACAGGCTTCTCCAAAAGTCTGTATAAAACTATATGCTTTGATCAACTCATCAAAGCGTATATTCCAACTCCGAGATGCTTGCACCAGTCCATAGATGGATCGATGGAGCTTGCACACTTTGTTAGCACCTTTAGGATTGACAAAACATTCTTGTTGTATCATATACAACTCTTCTTTAAGAAATCCATTAAGGAATGCAGTTTTTACATCCATTTGCCAGAATTCATAAAATGTGGCAATTGCTAACATGATTCGGATAGACTTAAGCATCGCTACGAGTGAGAAAATCTCGTCATAGTCAACACCTTGATCTTGTAGAAAACCTTTTTGCGACAATTTGAGCTTTGTAGATAGTAACACTACTATCAGCGTATGTCTTCCTCTTGAAGATCCAATTATTCTCAATGGTCGCCGATCATTGGGCAAGTCAATCAAAGTCCATACTTTGTTCTTTATACATGGATCCCATCTCAGGTTTCATGGCCTTAAGCCATTTCGCGGAATCTAGGCTCATCATTGCTTCCTCATAGTTTGTAGGTTCGTCATGGTCTAGTAACATGACTTCCAGAAAGGATTACCGTACCACTCTGGTGCGGACCATACTCTGGTTGTCCTACGAGGTTTGGTAGTAACTTGATCCGAAGTTTCATGATCATCATCATTAGCTTGCATACTAATTGGTGTAGAAATCACTAGAACTAATTTCTGTGATGAACTACTTTCCAATTTGGGAGAAGGTACAATTACCTCATCAAGTTCTACATTCCTCCGACTCACTTCTTTCGAGAGAAACTTCTTCTCTAGAAAGGATCCACTCTCAGCAACAAAGATCTTGCCTTTTAGGATTTGTGATAGAAGGTGTACCCAACAGTTTCCTTTGGGTATCCTATGAAGACGCACTTTTATGATCTGGGTTTGAGCTTATCAGGCTAAAACTTTTTCACATAAGCATCACAACCCCAAACTTTAAGAAACGACAGCTTAGGTTTCTAGCCAAACCATAGTTCATACGGTGTCGCCTCAATGGATTAGATGGTGCCCTATTTAATGTGAATGTAGCTGTCTCTAATGCATAACCCCAAAACGATAGTGGTAAATCGGTAAGAGACATCACAGATTGCATTATATCCAATAAAGTACGTTTATGACGTTCGGACACACCATTATGCTGTGGTGTTCTAGGTGGCATGAATTTGTGAAACTATTCCACATTGTTTTAGTTGAAGACCAAACTCGCAACTCAAATATTCGTCTCCGCGATCAGATTATAGAAACTTTATTTTCTTGTTACGATGATTTTCCACTTCACTCTGAAATTTTTGAACTTTTCAAATGTTTCAAACTTATGTTTCATCGAGTAGATATACCCATATCTGCTCAAATCATCTGTGAAGGTCAGAAGTAATGATACCTGCCGCGAGCCTCAACACTCATCGGATCGTATACACCAGTATGTATTATTTCCAATAAGTCTGTTGCTCGCTCCATTGTTCCGGAGAACGGAGTCTTAGTCATCTTTCCCATGAGGCATGGTTTGCAAGCATCAAGTGATTCCAAAAGCCCATCAGCATGGAGTTTCTTCATGCGCTTTACACCAATATGACCTAAACAGCAGTGCCACAAATAAGTTACACTATCATTATTAAGTTTGCATCTTTTGGCTTCAATATTATGAATATGTGTATCACTACGATCGACATTTAATAAGCATTTATATTGAGTGTATGACCATGGAAGGTTTTATTCATGTAAATAGAACAACAATTATTCTTTGACTTAAATGAATAACCGTATTGCAATAAACATGATCCAATCATATTCATGCTCAACGCAAACACCAAATAAAATTTATTTTAGGTTCAGCACTAATCCCGAAGGTAAAGGGAGTGTGCGATGGTGATCTTATCAACCTTGGAATCACTTCCAACACACATCATCACCTCGCCCTTAACTAGTCTCTGTTGATTTTGCAACTCCCGTTTCGAGTTACTACTCTTAGGAACTGAACCAGTATGAAATACCGAGGGGTTGCTATAAACACTAGTAAAGTACACATCGATAACATGTATATCCAATATACCTTTGTTCAGTATGCCATCCATCTTATCCGCCAAGTATCTAGGGCAGTTCAACTTCCAGTGACCATTTCCTTTGTAGTAGAAGCAGTCAGTTTCAGGCTTGGGTCTAGCTTTGGGCTTCTTCATGGGAGTGGCAACTTGCTTGCCATTCTTCTTGAAGTTCCCTTTCTTTCCCTTGGCCTTTTACTTGAAACTAGTGGTCTTGTCAACCATCAACACTTGATGCTTTTCTTGATTTCTACCTTTGCTAATTTCAGCATTGCGAAGAGCTTGAGAATTACTTTCTTCATCCATTGCATATTATAGTTCATCACAAAGTTCCAATAACTTGGTGATAGTGACTAGAGAACTCTGTCAATCACTATTTTATTTGGAAGATTAACTCCCACTTGATTCAAGCAATTGTAGTACCCAGACAATCTGAGCACATGCTCACTGGTTGAGCTATTCTCCTCCATCTTGTAGGCAAAGTACTATCAGAGGTCTCATACCTCTCGACACGAGCATGAGCATGAAATACCAATTTCAACTCTTGGAACATCTCATATGCTCCATGCCACTCAAAACATTTTTGAAGTCCCGGTTCTAAGCCGTAAAGCATGGTGCACTAAACTGTCAAGTAGTCATCATACCGAGCTTGTCAAACGTTCATAACGTCTGCATCTGCTCCTGCAACAGTTCTTTCACCTAGTGGTGCATCAAGGACATAATACTTCTATGCAGCATTGAGGATAATCTTAGATCACGGAGCTAGTCCGCATCATTGCTACTAACATCTTTACTCTTATTTTTCTCTAGGAACATATCAAAAATAAACGGTGAGCTACATCGCGAGCTATTGATCTACAACATAGTTATGCAAATACTATAAGGACTAAGTTCATGATAAATTAAAGTTCAATTAATCATATTACTTAAGAACTCCCACTTAGATAGACATCCCTCTAATCATCTAAGTGATCACGTGATCCATATCAACTAAACCATGTCCGATCATCACGTGAGATGGAGTAGTTTTCAATGGTGAACATCACTATGTTGATCATATATACTATATGATTTACGCTCGACCTTTCGGTCTAAGTGTTCCGAGGCCATATCTACATATGCTAGGCTCGTCAAGTTTAACCCGAGTATTCTGCATGTGCAAAACTGGTTTGCACCCGTTGTATGTGAACGTAGAGCTTATCATACCCGATCATCATGTGGTGTCTCGGCTAGACGAACTGTCGCAACGGTGCATACTCACGGAGAACACTTGTACCTTGAAATTTAGTGAGGGTTCATCTTATAATGATACCGTCATACTAAGCAAAATAGGATGCATAAAAGATAAACATCACATGCAATCAAAATATGTGACATGATATGGCCATTATAATCTTGTGCCTTTGATCTCCATCTCCAAAGTATCGTTATGATCTCCATCGTCACTGGCATGACACCATGATCTCTATCATCTTGATCTCTATCAATGTGTCGTCACATGGTCATCTCGCCAACTATTGCTTTTGCAACTATTGCTATCGCATAGCGATAAACTAAATCAATTATATGGCGCTTGCATCTTATGCAATAAAGAGACAACCATAAGGCTTCTGCCAGTAGCCGATAACTTTAACAAAACATGATCATCTCATACAACAATTTATATCTCATCATGTCTTGACCATATCACATCACAAAATGCCCTGTGAAAACAAGTTAGACGTCCTCTACTTTGTTGTTGCAAGTTTTTACATGGTTGCTATGGGTTGAGCAAGAACCGTTCTTACCTACGCATCAAAAACCACAACGCGGTATAGTGATTTCTTTTTGATCTTCGGAAAGAACCCTATTCATTGAATCCGATTCAACTAAAGTTGGAGAAACAAACACCCACAAGACACCTATGTGCGAACCATGTCGGTAGAACCAGTCTCGTATAAGCGTACGTGTAATGTCGGTCTGAGCCGCTTCATCCAACAATGCCGCTGAATCAAGAATCAACTAGTGACGGCAAGCAATATGTGTATACCCACACCCACTACTCCTTTGTGTTGTACTTGTGCATATAATTAACATCTACGCATAGACCTGGCTCGGATGCCACTGTTGGGGAATGCAGTAATTTCAAAAAAATTCCTATGCACACGCAAGATCATGGTGATGCATAGCAACGAGAGGGGAGAGTGTTGTCCATGTACCCTCGTAGATCGTAAGCGGAAGTGTTATGACAACGCGGTTGATGTAGTTGTACGTCTTCACGATCGACCGATCCTAGTACCGGAAGTACGGCACCTCCGCGATCTGCACGCGTTCGGCTCGGTGACGTCCCACGAACTCACGATCCAGCAGAGTGTCAAGGGAGAGCATCGTCGGCATGACGGCGAGATGCCGGGTGATGATAATGCTACCGGAACAGGGCTTCGCCTAAGCACCGCTACGATATGACCGAGGTAGATTATGGTGGAGGGGGCACCGCACACGGCTAAGAGATCAATGATCAACTTGTGTGTCTATGGGGTTCCCCCTCCCCCGTATATAAAGGAGTGGAGGAGGGGGGAGGCCGGCCCTCTATGGCGCGTCATGGAGGAGTCCTACTCCCTCCGAGAGTAGGATTCCCCCCTTCCCTAGTTGGACTAGGAGAGAAGGAAGAGGGAGAGAGGGAGGAAGGAAAGGCCCCCTCCCCTTGCTAGTCCAATTCGGACCAGAGGAGGAGGGGGCGCGCGGCCTTCCCTGGCTGCCTCTCTCTCTCTCCACTAAAGCCCATTAGGGCCTATATACTCCCCGGGGGGTTCCGGTAACCCCCCAGTACTCTGGTATATGCCCGAACTCACTCGGAACCTTTCCAATGTCCAAACATAGGCTTCCAATATATCAATCTTTATGTCTCGACCATTTCGAGACTCCTCGTCATGCCCGTGATCACATTCGGGACTCCTAACAACCTTCGGTTCATCAAAACACATAAACTCATAATACCAATCGTCACCGAGCGTTAAGCGCGCGGACCCTACGGATTCGAGAACTATGTAGACATGACCGAGACATGTCTCCGGTCAATAACCAATATCGGAACCTGGATGTTCATATTGGCTCCCACATATTCTACGAAGATCTTTATCGGTCAAACCGCACAACGATATATGTTGTTCCCTTTGTCATCGGTATGTTGCTTGCCTAAGATTTGATCGTCGGTATCTCAATGCCTAGATCAATCTCGTTACTGGCAAGTTTCTTTACTCATTCCGTAATGCATCCTCCCGCAACTAACTCATTAGTCACATTGCTTGCAAGGCTTATATTGATGTGCATTACCGAGAGGGGCCAAAGATACCTCTTTGACAATCGGGGTGACAAATCCTAATCTCGATCTATGCCAACTCAACAAACACCATCGGAGAGACCTGTAGAGCACCTTTATAATCACCCAGTTACGTTGTGAAGTTTGGTAGCATACAAAGTTTTGGAAAATTTTAGGGGTCATTTGACCTTTTAAGACATTTAAGTGATTTTCTAGCAGTGAGGAATTAGGAGGAAGTATTTTTTTGGCTTGTAATAATGAGGCACCTGCTTGCGTAATGCAATGACCCTGGTGGGTCCCTACTGTCAGCCTCTCCACGTACAGTCATCTCCCGATACCTCTTGGTTGTTGACCATGTTTTTTTGAGGGGAGGTTGTTGACCATGTTGACAACGCCAGACGGCGGTGGGCACAGCGAGTGAACCAAGGCGGAGAACGACGGCGAGGCCTCGGACGGCAACGAACAGCAGTCGTGGAAGATGCGGCACTGTAGTGGCAGGTGGAGGGGAGTACGAGGGCAACAACATGCAACTCAAGCTTACAAATGGTACAAAAAGCCCAAGGATTAATTGTTCATCAAATTTTTAGACAAAACCCAGATTGAACATGGTAGTAACATCTAACGCAATCACTCTTTTTCTCAGTCACAAACAAATGGATCGGTCTGATCCATAAAATCAACATCCTGTGCAAAAAAAATTATTTCAGGATGACTACAACTTGTTATAAATAGAAGCCGAGCACGTTTAGAACCCCATTTGTCCACTTGAAACTTCTTTTTTTGCTGTCCAACGTGTCCGTCCATGAGAAATCTCTTGCGGTAAAAATTAAGCCCCATGGACAATAGTAACCTTGCATTCAACGGGAAGAATGTGACAAAGTTTCTGTTTTCCCAGTTGGATGCATATCCTTCCATCGTTATTGTCCTCAAACGAATGTCATGAGAACTAAGAAAATCCTAGTGCTTATTACGCCACCGATTAGTTATATGTTTTTTTCATGTGGTAGCACTACCTAAGTAGACATGAATATTGAAAACAGTTAAGGTCTGAACAAAGAGTATGTCGAAAGAGCGACAACTGAACGATTAATTCTAGTACAATATATACGGGCTTTCAATGTGCATGAAGTCATCACCTTTATATATAAATTCTCCAGAGATGGAAAGCATCGCAACAAGCCAATAATTATGTTCAGATCAAAACTAAACATTCCGATATATAATATCTTGACAGAATCCAGCAGTATTGATAGGCTATCCATGGACAAACTCTCCATTGAGCATATAACATAATATTAGTACCCAAAGTGTACTCCAAGATGATATAGAACTTATGCGCACAAATGAAAAATGCAGCTTATGATTACAAATGTGTAGATGATAATATATGGTACCTGAATGAGTGTGGAGCCAAACACCAACTTGTTGTGATCATCAAATGGATCATGAATTACACCCAAGGTCTCCAGTTTGGGCGCAGAGACGACAGTTATTTGTGAAGGTGTATAACAATTATCAAGGAGCAACCTTTGAAGTGAACAGGCATCTTCGATGATGAGCTATTGTCCTTTAAAACAAATTCCAATGCTTTTAAGGTGAGGCGACTTTATTTTGAGACAACTGATAGGGAGTTCTATTCCCAAAATAATCAGCAAGCGCTCCAGGGCAGGGCAACTAGAGTGGATGATGTTGTGCAGTGAGGCCTCCGACAGATAAACCACCACAAGCGAAAGTTTTTTTAGCAGTGGGAGTCGAAGGATTTGTACCAGATCGTCTGGTAGATGGAACCGGGCGAAGGTGGCGGTGTGGAGAGAGGAGGAAAACCGCGAGATGGACAATAGTGGTGTGGGCACGGATTCTTGGTGTGTTCGTGGTAATGGTAGAACTCAAACTGCTGGAGTTTTCCGAATTCAGGGGATGTCAGCCAAGCGTCCACTGTGCGGGTATGGACATCAGGTAGCATGTCGGGATGCAAAGGCGTTGAACGGGGCCCTGCTGGTGAGAGGAGACGATGGCTCCGAGGAGATCAAATCCGGGAAGGACAGATAACTGACAACAATCGAGATTGAGGGGCACGATACGCCATAGAGGGTGCCACCGAGTTGAGAGGACTTGTGTGCGACAGCAATCCTTGGTGGGGAGAAGCGAGATGATCTCCTCGAGGATGACGTCCGTGAGATCACTGATGCGGTCCAACGGAGATTCTACTGGTTCCTCAAATCCGGGTGGGGGTGGGGGGCTCGCCGCTTCTCCCCGCGCTGCCGGGTGCGGGATCTACAACCGGCGTCGCCGCTGGCGGGAGCCTCATCTTCTTGGCGCCGGGGCCAGCCAACTCCATTTTCCTTGTGGGCATCGCACTGAGCTCACAGGTTTGAGCAGAGTAGCCAAAGACGATCCTAGTGGCAGTGCGAGTGGGGAGGAAGGAGGGCTGGGGTTTTCTGTAGGAGTGGAAGAAGAGGAGCAAGCATTTTCTGTACTTGTGAGGAAGAAGGTGAGCGGGGGTTTTCTGGACGAGTGAGGAAGATGGGGAGCAGGGGGAATTGGGGGGTGAAGGTAGCGGGAGAGTCCAGCGAGCTGTAGTATAAGTGGAAGCGAGGAGGAAGGAGGGTTTTCCTGGGATTGCCCCCTCTTCAAGAAATATGGTCTTCTCCTTGCAAAAAACAAAAACAAATGGGCTTTAAGATGGATAGGCTTTTGTATCGGCCCAGTCGGCTGCCCGTGTTTCGTACTAGAGGGCCTTGTGCTAGAGGCAGCCCGAGACACTCTCCAGCTTATTGCCCATTTGAAAGAAAAAAGAGAAGCCTCCAGCTTATGGCTACTCATCGGTAACCTTTTTCAACTTGGCATCCACCAAATTGGAGGATGTGGTACTGGATGCAGACACTCACACTGGCTGCGTAGCGTAGCAAAGTGAGGTGTCAAATAACATGCCTACAATATACATACTAGATTGTGAAGGTTCACAGGCTAGTCAACATTTACATTAAACTAAGCTTCAGAAGATACAGTATGCATACTAACATTCAGAAGAACAAAAGTTCATCATGTTTATGCATCTCAATGATTCACCATACTATGTCCAATACAAAGTTGTGAGAAGGTGTGGAAATAAAGAAAATCGGTCGATGCTTCTCTAAGCAAAGGGCCTCCCTGTGCACGCATTAGTTTCCTTAATTTCCTGGGCATGCTTGTTTCTTCGAGCACTTTGAGCATGTTGGCAAATCCACAGCTAGCTAGCTGCCTCATCTTGCAATTGACACTGACACATTTGCAGCAAACACATGAGGCAATAGAGATGACTCAACATGAGTCCATATTGTGCAATTCCCGTGAAATCATCTTCATTGTCCTGAATCTGAAAAGATAGGAAAACAATAGCTATACTTAAACGGTGTTGCAAAACAGTAGCACATATCAATAGCTCGGCATGACAAAACATGATCTGGACGAAGGGGATACTGACCTGCCTGAGGAAGATTATATATAATTTCATAAGTCCTTGGTTGATTTCCACCTTCGGCTGCACTGCTTGTTTGCTACTCCACACATGACAGGATCGTTCCGCACTGCAATTAGCAAGTCAACGTACGAATAAGATTATTTCATCTTGCGGTGGTGATTGTACCTAGTTACGAATGTAGGAATACCTGGAACACCATGAGGTTAGCTGACAGCAGGTAGATGCAGTCATATAAGTTTTGTGCGGTGCTACCAAAATTGAGGTTTGTATCCCTTGCTGTTATGAGAATTCTTTTTGAAGTTGGTAGAATGTGATGGCTTGTTCTTTGCATCAAACTTGCCTTTCCCCTGAGATTTGTTCTTGTTATTTTGGGGCTGGTTGGGCTAGAAGTTCTTCTCGTGTACCATGTGGTCACTAGAAGCTCCCTGAGCGACCAAATCACGTGTGTCTTTTTCTCTCGCCTTCTCTTCAAAATGAAGAGTGCTAATGAGATCCAAAACGGAGAACTCATGTCTCTTGTTTTTCAAAGAAGTAGCAAAATCATTCCACGAAGGTGGAAGCTTGGCAATGATGGTCCCAGCAACAAATTTGTCCGGCAACACACACTTGAAGTACTCAAGTTCCTTAGCGAGTGACTGTATCTCATGAGTCTGCTGAACAACAGAGCACTCATCAGTCATCTTGTAGTCACAGAATCGCTCCATGACGTACAACTCGTTGCCAGCGCCCGAGGCCCCAAACATGGCCTCGAGCGCGGCCCACATGTCTTTGCCGCTGTCAAACGACATATATGAATCCACAATGGAATCGTCAAGAACACTCAGCAGGGCGGCTTTGAAGAGGGTATCCATGTTCTCAAAAGCTTCTCACTGTGTAGGATTAAGATCGCCCTCAGGCTTACCTTTAGTGGCGTCATAGCAGTACATGATCTGAAACCAATATACTGCTCTTGTGAGCCACCTTTTATATTGCACCCCCCTTAAAAGTAGGCGGCTTCAAAAGCGCAGCAAAACCACTTGGAGTAAATTGCCTATAATCAGGTTTTTGGATTGGAATGTTGAATATATGAGCAATTTACTATGAGATGTAATCCGAATCAACAGTAAATAGATCATGACGACAAGTGCAAAGATCAAAGTAATGATGCGGACTAAAACAGTAGGACAAAATCACATATTGTACAACGAGAGCAGAACCGTTGTGGTTGATGTTGTCACTCATGTCGTTGATGAAGAGGTTACCAAGGTCGGGGAAGAAGGTTGTCGTTAAGGAAGTCGTCGTTGACAGCAGTCACAGGAGTGTGCTCCCCAAAAACCTGATCGCCCCTCTCCCGTACAGGATCGCGAAAGGCGGGGTTCGGAGGACTGCTGTCCCTTCTCGCGGTGCACGCCAAAAGGAGGGATGGAGAAGAATTGTGTGGCGGCGCTAAGATCTAGAATGGTGCGAAACCATATGATACAGCGGCGGCTAGGGTAGAGCATGTCAGGTCAGTCGTGCGAGTAAGACCAAGTAGTATAATAGTAGGCCTTTGGCCCAAACCCCACGTCCAAGTCAATAATAGCCCCACTATCCAAATGAATCAGAAACAGCTGAGTAATTAAGGTGTCCGTTAATTATTAATTAATGACTTAGTAATTTTTTCGACTCACAACACACTTAGAGCATGGTTAATAGTATAGCCAACATCCGGCTATATGAAGTTGACACATCATCTAGAACCAACCTAGTACGGAGCCTGCTTACAATAGTTAGTCCCTTTAGTATAACACTACATCATTAATAATGGCCCCACCTTTTGTCTCACAAAGTATGTGTAGTCTGAAATGTCGGGAGTGCAGCGGGCGGTGCCCTCGGTTGGCGCGCCGCTTCAATGGCGGAAGCAGTGAGAGGTCTCGTCGCCCTGACTTGCCATCAATGTGGAGCGGCAGGCTCAGCTGGCGCCGGACGGGAAGGTTTCGATTTTTGATTCAGTTGTTGTGCTGCTACCATCCAATATTCGTGTGTGGTTGTTTCTAGAATAAAAAAATGAGGTACTCCTACTTATGTTACTCCCACTATGGCTAGCCTTGCGCTTGGCTCTTCGCCTCTTCCGGAAGTCGAACAATAATGGTTTTACTACAGTAGTACTTCTGGAAATCTGACACCAAATGAACTGCTACACGTCCACCGCTTGTAAGCAAAAGTTTCTCCTCGTGCTGAGAGCCACCGCGCATGCGTTGGCGAGTGAGAAGGTGTAGTAAGCAAGCTTCTCGTCGTTCTGCGAGTTGACGGGACACATCAAAGTTATTTAGTGCATACTCTCTCCAAAAAAGGGATGACCATGTCATGGCTACCATCCGGTGCTTCGTCGTTGAGTACATGCACTATTCACGTGCCATCGAGGAGAAAAAATATTGCGTATAGGAGTAGGTGCCATCGAAGTGCACGACTCACTTACGCACTACTTATCTGATTATCTCCATTTTCTTGCATGACACATGCACCTTGATGCTAGATGTCTCGCGTGTTGGCAAAAGGATGAACAAAGCTCACGTAAAAAAGAGTGGAAGAACATGGATTCCCGATGACCGAGAAGGAGCAAGGAACCTCGTGGTGGAGCGTCTGCAAGGAACCTTGCGCTTTTCCCCCTGCTTTTTGCCGCCTGCCCTCCTACAAACAAATAAAAGAACATGAACTCTTCCCTAACCACTAGAGACGATACATCAGGATGCTAAGTTGAAGATATTTTATTAGTTTATATTGATAACCATGCAAGTAGCCACGCATGTATAGGACGAACGCAGCCATGCATGTACACACGCCAATGCACTAACTCATGCCGATCCAACTCATGCACAAACGCGCACAGCATGGAGCACACAACACATGTACACAACACATGCATGCACACACACTCGGCCGCAGAATGCACATGAAAAACACATGGATGCACACACACTCAGCTGCATGGAGGCGTGCGCCATCTGCGGTGACGTCCGGTTCGTCGTGCTACAGTGAAGCTCACACACAACGGCGCCTACGCATCTCTTCCAGCACCTCTTTGCCGTCGTTGCTCAATGACTAGCCGGAGACGAAGACAACCGCAGCCTCGGCCTTAGAGCTAGCACCGATGGAAAAGCATGAATGCTGCACACACACGAGCACGTACGGAGTGCCCACGACGTGGTACGTACCCAGTCGCCTCTACTCCTTCTGTGCATGTTATCTATGAAGGCGGTTGCATGCCTAATGATGATGTGGGCGAAATCTTCTAGGACTCAGATGATGACGAGGAGGGTGTCTCCAACAGTGTTCCTCGGCTCACACCTCTTGCATCACGGTGGTCGAGCTTGGAGTCATTCATCTGGTACACATGGCATCTTAGATCTGGACACAAGGTGACGTGCACCGTCAAGGGGTTAGGGCGGACACGGCCTCTCACTGCATCCGCCATTTGAAGCGGCGCATCGGCCCACGGCGCCGCCCGCTGCACTCCCAGTTGTACCCGCCTCCTCGCCGCATTCAAAACCCTATATTTACTAGTATGTATACACGTGTAAGGCATGTCTTAATATAACTGTTTCGTGCAATGCACGGGCACCTTACTATAGGCCCTATTTGGATCCATGAGTTAGAGTTAGTTTGAGCTAGTTGGGGCTCAAATATCCCTAAAATATCCAAACATGAGGGCTAGATTGGAGCTAGTTGCATCTAACCCACCCAAAAAACTATCCCACCCAAGAGGTGCTAATTGGACCTAGTTCTCATGGGGCCCACTAAAAATCACTTTTCTCTCTCTATCCCGCCAGCCAAGTGGTGCTAATTGGAGCTAGTTCTCGTGGGGCCACTGAAAAACCACTTTTCTCTCTCCATCAAGTGCATTTATTGTCAATCTAACCCTGTCATCCAAACACCTCGAGTTAGTTCAGGGTTAGTCATGAGCTAGAAACTAACTCTAACCTGTAGCTAAGTTAGAGTATCCAAACAGGGCCATAGATTAGTACGACCAAAAATTTAACTAACATTATATATAGTATGATAAATGCTGATCCATGTCACCTAAAATTATATCATTGAAAACTATGTTCAAATACTAATCCAATGATATATTTTTTGTTGACAGGCACTAACATTTTGTCAGTTAAATCTTCAGTCAAATTCAATGGGGGACTAATAACCCACTACCGATGTAGTACTAGTGTAGAGGGCGGTGCTGCACGTGAGTCTCGTGGCAGTAAATCTGTCATATCACAAAACCCAACCACTAATAAGTGGCCTAGTAAAATAAACGGACAAGCAACCATCACATCCCTCCGTATTGATTGTTCTAGAACATATGTGAGGTAGCGGCAGTGTACTGTTCATGCGAATCCTACTGATATTGGCTGTTGGATTTAGAAGATCAACATTATGATTGATGTTCTTAGTACTACTTAAAATTGGTACACTATATAGTAGTATAGATAGAGACATAGAAACCCGCGTGGAATGCAAGAAACCAACTCCGGCCACACACGTCCGTTCAGGAGCAGGATGCCGGCCAAGCTCCTCCTTCCACCATTTTGTCCACTCTTTTGGCGGCATCTCACAAGCAGGAAGAGCAGTTCTCCGGCATAAAAGCCGTCTGGGTGGCCCGCCGAGCCCGGCAGCTCGCTTCTCCACCTATCTAGCCTAGCTCGTCGGAGGTAGTTGCCGCACTAAGACAGCACATGGTTCCGCAGCTGGCCTCTCCAACACAACTCTAGGATGAGTGCCGACTTGCTCCACGCCAGCTTGTCGGTGAGCATGGAGGCACGGGCATCGTCGCTGTCCTCGACGCCGCCGCGTCGTACAGCGCCTCCAGTGTCTGCGACTGCGCCATCCGCCGTCAACATGCGCGTAGCCACGACATGCAGACAGAGAAAGAAGCCACCACAGATGTTAACAAGGTGATGCGGCTACGCGGATGTGGACAAGGTGACGGGCAGCATGTCCCCGCTCGCCGCCATCATCGAGGAAAAGTAGAACATGGGAGGCCACTGCCGATTGTATCCCTGATAACCCACAAGTATAGGGGATCAATTGTAGCCTCTTTCGATAAGTAAGAGTGTCAAACCCAACGAGGAGCTAAAGGTAGAACAAATATTCCCTCAAGTTCTATCGACCACCGATACAACTCTACGCATGCTTGACGTTCGCTTTACCTAGAACAAGTATGAAACCAGAAGTACTTTGTAGGTGTTTTTGGGTAAGCTTGCAAGAAAGTAAAGAACACGAAAATAAAAGCTAGGGGCTGTTTAGATAAAGACACAACTAAATTAGTTTTAGTAGAGAGCTTTTGTCAACAAGAAAGTTATTTGTCCCTAGGCAATCGATAACTAGACCGGTAATCATTATTGCAATTTTATTTGAGGGAGAGGCATAAGCTAACATACTTTCTCTACTTGGATCATATGTACTTATGATTGGAACTCTAGCAAGCATCGCAACTACTAAAGATTCATTAAGGTAAAACCCAACCATAGTATTAAAGCATCAAGTCCCCTTTATCCCATACGCAAACAACCTACTTACTCGGGTCTGTGCTTCTGTCACTCACGCCACCCACCATAAGCAAATCATAAGCATATTGCAAACCCTACAGCGGGAATCCCTCACGCTTGCGCGACACGGAGAGCACAATAGGACAACACCAATAATAAAACATACAACTCAAACCAATCTTGATCATCAAATAGCCATTAGGACAAAACAGATCTACTCAAACATCATAGGATAGCCATACATCATTGGGAAATAATATATAGCGTTGAGCACCATGTTTAAGTAGAGATTACAGCGGGTAAGAGAGAGGTTACACCGCTGCATAGAGGGGGGAAGAGTTGGTGATGATGGCGGTGAAGTTGTTGGTGAAGATGGCGGTGATGATGATGGCCCCGGCAGCGCTCCGGCGCCACCGGAAGCAAGGGGGAGAGGCGCCCCCCTTCTTCTTCTTCTTCTTCCTTGAGCTCCTCCCTAGATGGGAGAAGGGTTTCCCCTCTGGTCCTTGGCTCCCATGGCGTGGGAGGGGCGAGGGCCCCTCCGAGATTGGACCTATCTCTCTGTTTCTCTCTGGTTCTGCGTTCTCTCCTGGCTCTTTTTCACCGTTTTGTATATATATGGAGATCCGTAACTTCGATTGGCCTGAAACCTTCGCCGTGATTTTTTCCCCGAATATTAGCTTTCTTGCAGCAAAAGAAGAGCGTCAACTGCCTTACGGTGGGCTCACGAGGGTAGGGGGCACGCCCTAAGGGGGGGCACCCCCCTGCCTCGTGACCACCTCGGGCACTAGTTCGCGTTGATTTCCCTTCCGAATTTTCCATATTTTCCAAGAAAAAGATCCGTCCATTTTTATCCCGTTTGGACTCCGTTTGATATGGATATTCTGCGAAACCAAAAACATGCAACAGATAGGAACTGGCACTGGGCACTGGATCAATATGTTAGTCCCAAAAATAATATAAAAAGTTGCCAAAAAGTATATGAAAGTTGAATAATATTGGCATGGAACAATCAAAAATTATAGATACGACAGAGACGTATCAGCATCCCCAAGCTTAATTCCTACTCGTCCTCGAGTAGGTAAATGATAAAAAAGATAATTTTTGATGTGGAATGCTACCTAGCATAATCTTGATCATATGTCTAATCATGGCATGAATATTAAGACATGAGTGATTCAAAGCAATAATCTATCCTTTGACATAAAGACAATAATACTTCAAGCATACCAACCAAGCAATTATGTCTTATTGAAATAACATAGCCAAAGAAAGCTCATCCCTACAAAATCATATAGTCTGTTTGTGCTCCATCTTCACCACACAAAGCATTCACATCATGCACAACCCCAATGACAAGCCAAGCAATTGTTTCATACTTTTGACGTTTCTCAAACCTTTTCAACTTCCACGCAATACATGAGCGTGAGCCATGGACATAGAACTATAGGTGGAATAGAATATGATGATAGGGGTTATGTGGAGAAGACAAAAAGGAGAAAGTCTCACATCAACTAGGCGTATCAACGGGCTATGGAGATGCCCATTAATAGATATCAATGTGAGGAGTAGGGATTGCCATGCAACGGATGCACTAGAGCTATAAGTATATGAAAGCTCAAACTGAAACTAAGTGGGTGTGCATCCAACTTGCTTGCTCATGAATACCTAGGGCATTTGAGGAAGCCCATCGTTGGAATATACAAGCCAAGTTCTATAATGAAAATTCCCACTAGTATATGAAAGTGATAACTCAAGAGACTCTCGATATGAAGAACATGGTGCTACTTTGAAGCACAAGTGTGGTAAAAGGATAGTAACATTGCCCCTTCTCTCTTTTTCTCTCTTTTTTTTATTTCCTTTTTATTTTCTTTTTTTTCTTTTTTTTGGTGGGCTTATTTGGCCTCTTTTTTATTTAGGCTTCTTTGGCCTCTTTTTTTTGTAAAGTCCGGAGTCTCATCCCGACTTATGGGGGAATCATAGTCTCCATAATCCTTTCCTCACTGGGGCAATGCTCTAATAATGATGATCATCACACTTTTATTTACTTACAACTCAATATTACAACTCGATATCTGGAACAAAGATATGACTCTATATGAATGCCTCCGACGGTGTACCGGGATGTGCAATGATCTAGCGTAGCAATGATATCAAAAAACGGACAAGCCATGAAAACATCATGCTAACTATCTTACGATCATGCAAAGCAATATGACAATTAATGCTCAAGTCAAGTATGTGATGATGATGAAAGTTGCATGGCAATATATCTCGGAATGGCTATGGAAATTCCATGATAGGTAGGTATGGTGGATGTTTTGAGGAAGATAGAAGGTGGGTTTATGGTACCGGCGAAAGTTGTGCGGTAGGGCTAGCAATGGTGGAAGGGTGAGAGTGCGTATAATCCATGGAACTCAACATTAGTCATAAAGAACTCACATACTTATTGCAAAAATATATTAGTCATCGAACAAAGTACTACGCGCATGCTCCTAGGGGGATAGATTGGTAGGAAAAGACCATCGCTCATCCCCGACCGCCACTCATAAGGAAGACAATCAATAAACACCTCATGCTCCGACTTCATTACATAACGGTTCACCATACGTGCATGCTACGAGAATCACAAACCTCAACACAAGTATTTCTACAATCCACAACTACCCACTAGCATGACTCTAATATCACCATCTTTATATCGCAAAACTATTGCAAGGAATCAAACATATCATATTCAGTGATCTAGAAGTTTTATGTAGGATTTTATGACTAACCATGTGAATCACCAATTCCTGTCATCTCTCTAAACAGATATAAGTGAAGCAAGAGAGTTTAATTCTTTCTAAAAAAGATATGCCCACGCTCTAACAAATATAAGTGAAGCAAAAGAGCATTCTGCAAATGGCGGTTGTCTAAGTAAAGAGAAACAGGCAATCCAAACTTCAAATGATATAAGTGAAGCACATGAAGCATTCTATAAAGCCATACTCAAAAAATATAAGTGAAGTGCAAAGAGCATTCCATAAATCAACCAAGGACTATCTCATACTAGCATGGTGCATAAAAAATGAAAACCTAAATGCAAAAGACGCTCTAAGATTGCACATATCGCATGAACGAAACGAATCTGAAAACATACCGATATTTGTTGAAGAAAGAGGGGATGCCTTCCCAGCATCCCCAAGCTTAGACGCTTGAGTCTCCTTGAATATTTACTTGGGGTGCCTTGGGCATCCCCAAGCTTGAGCTCTTGCCTCTCTTCCTTCTTCTCACATCAAAACCTTCTCAATCATCTAACACTTCATCCACACAAAACTTCAACCGAAAACTCGGTAAGATCCGTTAGTATAATAAAGAAAATCACTACTCTAAGTACTGTTGCAAACCAATTCATATTTTGTTTTTGCATTGTTTCTACTGTAATATAACTTTTTCGTGGCTTAATCCACTAATATAAATTGATAGTTTCATCAAAACAAGCAAACCATGCATCAAAAATAGAATCTGTCTAAAACAGAACAGTCTGTAATAATCTGAACATTCACCATACTTATGATACTTAAAAAATTCTACCAAAATTAGGAAACATAAACAATTTGTATATGAAGACAGTGCAAAAATAATCAGAACCATTTGACGTTCCAGCTAAAAATGTAAAATCGCGCACTATAGCCAAAGTTTCTGTCCTGCACCGTACAAACCATCAAGCAAATGTAAACATACTAAAGGCAAACCTTGGCACATTATTTTTATAATACAATGGAATTTTACAAGGGGATAATTATTTTTGTTGAAAGTTTTCTATAGTTAAGATTCACAAAGTTCCCATGGGCATTAACAAAGTTCAAGGACGTCCCCCACTTTCACAATGCTCGTCTCTCACTTTCACTTTTCTTTTAGAAAAAGTTTTGGGTTCCCCTCTTTATTTTTGTTGTTTTTAAACTATATGAAAGAACTCAACAGAAATAAATGACTCTCTAAAACTTCCGGGTTGTCTCCCTGGCAGCGCTTTCTTTAAAGCCATTAAGCTAGGCATATAGTGCTCAAGTAGTGAATCCACCCGGATCCCAAGGTATATCAAAGCCAATTTTAATTAACGATGATTTGTAATTTAGTGGTGAGCACAAGGTAACATATATCATGTAATGACGAAGTCTAACTCTCTTCCTATGCATCGGCATGTCATAAAAGAACAATTCATGCACACATAGTAAAGGCCAAAGCATAGTATAAACAGTTTCTTGCAATTCTATCATATTGGAAACATAGAGAGGTGGAGATATAGTTCATCTCTCATAGTAATTGCAAGTAGGAGCAGCAAGCACATGCATATTATACTCATCAAAATCATCATGTGCATCGGTAAAAGGCAACCCATCAATGTAATCCTTAATAAGTGCAAACTTCTCCGATATACTGTAGTTTGGAGAATTCAAAAAGATAATAGGACTATCATGCGTGGGTGCAATAGCAACAATTTCGTGTTTAACATAAGGAACTATAGCAAGTTCATCTCCATAAGCATAATTCATATTGGCATCTTGGCCACAAGCATAACAAGAATCATCAAAAAGGGATATTTCAAGAGAATCAATGGGATCAGAACAATCATCATAGCAATCATCCTTCAGTAAGCACGAAGGGGAATTAAACAATGTATGAGTTGAAGAGTTACTCTCATTAGAAGGTGGGCACGGGTGATCAATCCGCTATTCCTCCTTTAGTTCTTCGCTCTCCTCATCATCTTTTTCATCCAATGAGCTCACAGTTTCATCAATTTCTTCTTCCATAGACTCCTGTAATATTAGTCTCTTCTTGGACAGCGGATACTTTCTTAATAAGTGCATTAATTTCGTAATTGTATTCATAATTCTCATAACAATATTTTAGGATAGCTAAATTTTCAGGTCTATAAACAGCATCATCAAAATCTTCAAACTCTTCAAACATAGATTCAATTTCATAAGCACCCTTAAAAGCAACAAATTCTTCTATTTGTTCCACATCATGGTAATCATATATACCATTAGCATAAGAAGCCAAGGTTTCATTATCATTAAATTCACATGAAAAGGGAAGGTGTGGAGCCTTCACCTTAGAGCAACAAGTATAATCATATCTCAAGCATAGTTGTCTAGCATACCACTTCAATATATGAATTTGATCCCATAATAGTTTCCCTTTTCGTGTCAAGCGGTAATCCCTAAAGTATTCACGTTGATCCAACGTTACTCCCATTACATAATTGAATGGGTTTTTCTCAGGATTATTAAAGTAGTACATAATAACTTTCACATAACCAGCATCGAGGGTTTTAGGAGGTTCCCATCTCCATGAGCAGCAAGTACACCTAATTTTTTTGGTATTTCATGTTCCATATCCATAACTAAAGATAGAGAACAACTAAGAACAGCAAATAAAAATTACTTAGTGATAAAGCAAACAAGCACACACGAGAATATTCACCCCATGCTATTGCTCCCCGGCAACGGTGCCAGAAAAAGGTCTTGATAACCCACAAGTATAGGGGATCAATTGTAGCCTCTTTCGATAAGTAAGAGTGTCAAACCCAAAGAGGAGCTAAAGGTAGAACAAATATTCCCTCAAGTTCTATCGACTATCGATACAACTCTACGCACGCTTGACGTTCGCTTTACCTAGAACAAGTATGAAACTAGAAGTACTTTGTAGGTGTTTTTTGGGTAAGCTTGAAAGAAAGTAAAGAACACAAAAATAAAAGCTAGGGGCTGTTTAGATAAAGACACAACTAAATTAGTTTTAGTAGAGAGCTTTTGTCAACAAGAAAGTTATTTGTCCCTAGGCAATCGATAACTAGACCGGTAATCATTATTGCAATTTTATTTGAGGGAGATGCATAAGCTAACATACTTTCTCTACTTGGATCATATGCACTTATGATTGGAACTCTAGCAAGCATCCGCAACTACTAAAGATTCACTAAGGTAAAACCCAACCATAGCATTAAAGCCTCAAGTCCCCTTTATCCCATACGCAAACAACCTACTTACTCGGGTCTGTGTTTCTGTCACTCATGCCACCCACCTTAAGCAAATCATAAGCATATTGCAAACCCTAAAGCGGGAATCCCTCACGCTTGAGCGACACGGAGAGCACCATAGGACAGCACCAATAATAAAACATACAACTCAAACCAATCTTGATCATCAAATAGCCATTAGGACAAAACAGGTCTACTCAAACATCATAGGATAGCCATACATCATTGGGAAATAATATATAGCGTTGAGCACCATGTTTAAGTAGAGATTACAGCGGGTAAGAGAGAGGTTACACCACTGCATAGAGGGGGGAGAGTTGGTGATGATGGCAGTGAAGTAGTTGGTGAAGATGGCGGTGATGATGATGGCCCCGGCAGCGCTCCGGTGCCACCGGAAGTACGGGGGAGAGGGCCCCCTTCTTCTTCTTCTTCCTTGACCTCCTCCCTAGATGGGAGAAGGGTTTCCCCTCTGGTCCTTGGCTCCCATGGCGTGGGAGGGGCGAGAGCCCCTCCGAGATTGGACCTATCTCTCTGTTTCTCTCTAGTTCTGCATTCTCTACTGGCTCTGTTTCACCGTTTCATATATTTATGGAGATCCGTAACTCCGATTGGCCTGAAACCTTCGCCGTGATTTTTTTTCTGAATATTAGCTTTCTTGCGGCAAAAGAAGAGCGTCAACCGCCTTACGGTGGGGTCACGAGGGTAGGGACGCGCCCTAAGGGGGGGCGCCCCCCTGCCTCGCGACCACCTCGGGCACTGGTTCACGTTGATTTCCCTTCCGAATTTTCCATATTTTCCAAAAAATAAGCTCCGTCCATTTTTATCCCGTTTGGACTCCGTTTGATATGGATATTCTGCGAAACCAAAAACATGCAACAGACAGGAACTGGCACTGGGCACTGGATCAATATGTTAGTCCCAAAATAATATAAAAAGTTGCCAGAAAGTATATGAAAGTTGAATAATATTGGCATGGAACAATCAAAAATTGTAGATACGACGGAGACGTATCAATGCCATGAAGGCCACCGCCGAGGCGACGCCGGCGAATACAGCCGCTGTCTTGCTCGATTCTTCTTCTACCGGATGTTGGAGGAGAACAAAGAGATCGGGCGGTGACCATTTAGATTAGGTATTTTAATTCTACCAGGCTGGTTGTAATGGGAGTATTATAGGTAGTATCATGCATGCCAAGTACTCCACCCGTTCCTAAATATAGGAGTATTATAAGAGCATGGTTAATAGTATAACCAGCTGATGGCTACATGACACTGCCACATCATTTATAGCCAACCTTGTAGCCTTCAAGTATAATACTCCCTCTATCTAGGTGTCATCTTACGAAAACCAAATAATCCAAAAATACTTAGGCACGGTGCATTAGCTTCTACCTCGTTTCTTGTTTCTTGACATATCAACCAAAGAGATGTGGGTGTGCATGCTTTTAATGACTTGAGACTAGCAAACACAACATGCAGTGGTTAGTTCATTGAATGCAATGCTATTAACTAGCAAATAAACATTAAGTTCTCTCGTCTCTTCCGAAAGTCGAACAATGATGACGGTACTACAATCGATAGTGCATTAGTCTCCAAAAAGGGTTGACCATGTCCATGGCTACCATCTTGTGCTCCATCATTCAGTGTGTGCTTCTTGTCTATCTGCGAGTTGACGGGACACATCAAATTTAATACATATGCAGTACTCTCTCCAAAAAGGGCCGACCATGTCCATCAGTCCATGGCTACCATCCCGTGGTCTGTCATTGAGTACGTGCAATATTCATGTGCCATTGAGGAGGAAAAATATTACGTAGTACTAGGTGCGATCATAGTGCACGACTCACTTACGCACTTCTTATCTCCATTTTCTTGCATGACACGTGCACCTTGATGTTAGATGTCCCGCGTGTTGGCAAAAGGATGAACAAAGCTCATGTACAAAAAAAGAGTGGAAGAACATAGATTCCCGACACCGAGAAGGAGAAAGGAACCTCGTGGTGGAGCGTCTGCACTCATATTATTTTATACTTAGCGATATAAAATCAACCAATCATCTCCACAGTAGACCGGAAGAGTACGAAACACGGCAGCCCAGTGTAGTTACATCATACTGTACGTGGCCAACCCACGCTATTACCATATTCTTGGCCTCCATGCGACACCTAGTTCTTGTAATCCACCAGGACATATCGCTTCTCGCTCCTCATCTCTCTCAAAGTGCGGCGGCTGGTGTTTTTGCCATCTATAGAGGTCGGTTAACTCATCACATGTTAGTGACATGCCAAGAGCATTCTAAAAAAATTACTGTAGTCTATTGTTATGCCAAGAAGAGGATGTGCTTTGACCGATAGACCAAAAGATATAGGCGTGCCGTGCCATGAGTGGGTCCAGTTTCTCGTTTTGAACTTGTTTGGTGTAGTAGTAACACTTGGTTTTGACTATTGGTAAGATTTTATATACTCCCTCCGCCTAGTGAATAAGTCATCTTAGATTATGCACCGTGACCAAGGAAGAGGGGAAAACGAGAGAAATTAATATTTATTTGCTAATTAATAGCATTGCATGCAATGAACTAACCATTGCATGTCGTGTTTGGTAGTCTAAGTCATTGAAAACATGCACGCCCCACATCTCTTATTGGTGGATATGTCAAGACACAAGAAATGAGGTGGGAGTTAATGCACCGCGCCTAAGTATTTTTGGATTATTTGGTTTTTGTAATGTGACTTATACACCTAGACGGAGGAAGCAGGGCCTAATGTATTCTTCGAGGATGCCTTTGACTATTGATAAGATTTTATATAATTTCAAAATTATATCATTCAAAGATCCTTTCACGTTCCGTTTTCAAAAATAAATAGATCCTTTCACGTACGAATTTGACTGTATGCTTTGAGCAACTTGCATGTCCTATACTGCTCCTGTTTGGATACTCTAACTTAGCTAGAGGTTAGACTAACTCATAACTAACCCTGAACTAACTATAGCCAAAGAGGTGTTTCGGTGACAGGGTTAGATTGACAATAAATGCACTTGATGGAGAGAGAAAAGTCATTTTTCAGTGGGCCCAAGGAGGTACTTACTATGGGAAAGGTGAAGTGATGGTTTCTTTGCCCGAGCAACTTATTACTCTGTGAATATGGGAGTACCAACGGATTCAAGGAACACAGAAATGATGGTTGCTTTGTCCGAGCAACTTACTGTGGCGAAGGTGGGGCTCTGTGATTTGACTGCTCACTTGTCATTACTAATGCGGTGCAACGACCAGGGTGAAGCTTTCCCTGTAGTTGTGCACTCAATATTGTTGCACGACAGGTGGAGACGGATGAAGGATGTCCCATATGTCGGCGAAGCGAAGTTAAATTGTTTCTGGCATTGCTCAATCCTTCAGGATTTGTTTATATGTACGCATAATTTTAATAAAATTGTACTGTGATGATATGAAGGTTTCAACTTTGGTTCCGACAGGAAAAAAAGGTTTCAACTTAGGATTCATGTGTCCTCTTGCCTCAAGATTATCTCGTTACAACATTTCATCAAATACAAATGAAACTACCATGGCTGCTAATGCATCTCAATGATTAGAAGATCAACGCCAAATTCACATCACAACTGAAGACAAAGTTGTGAGAAGGTGTACAAATAAAGAAAAATATATAATTGATCGATGCTATTCGTAGGCATGGGTCCATTTCCTGGGCACAATGTTCATTGCTTGGTAGCTAGTTTCACCTAGCGCTATAGCCAAAAAGGCGGTGTACGGAGGACACTACAATCCGATAATTTTGTGCAGCTCCACTAAAATCGAGCTGACCTTCCCTGTTTGCAAAGATATCCAATCAGTGTGATTACAATAATAGTGGAACTAGATGATGAAACATAACACACACAACTAGAAACCGATCACCTCTGTGATCTCTCTTTAGGACTAACTACTTGTTGGAGAAGATTAGGCAGGAGTTGGATGAGGAGGATAGCAAAACCAATCTCCCTTTCTGCAGTCCCACATAAATGTAAAAACGTTGCCCGTGTGACATTTTGGCAGAACTGCACAAAACACTCTTAAGAAAAAAAAGTGATTTGTGCAGTTCACCAAAAGGTCGCAATAGCAACGAGGTGAAATGGCTAGCCCTGTTTGCAAAAAAGAGGTAGAAAGGAAACAATTACTGGCGAATAACACAAGTTGAAGACACATACGCCGACAAAAAAGAAGTGTATTCCATGTAATAAGGGAAAGATAGCAGCATGGTGGTTTATCAAAAATGTTTTGAGGACGAGATTGCAAGATGGAAAGTACACCGGCCGAGATACGTTGTAAGCAAACAACTAAAGAAGATCCACATGCAGCAATGTGGGAAGATGGGTAGTGGAGCAAGGCCGGAGGAAGCTATACCTGAGGGTCGTCGGGATGTTACTAGGAGGGCACCAGCGGCCGGGATCTGCCCATACTACGGTAGCGAGCAAGTGGCGAAGGCCCTACCGTGCCGGATCTTGGTCAGATAGAATGGCGGGTACCGCAGATTGGGATATGCTGCCTCAACACCGTCGAACGAAGAAACAATGCACATCCTCCCTTTCCGCCGGTGGACGGGATGCGGCCGGATCACTAACCAACGGTGAGAGAGAGAGGCCACCGCCACCTTGTGTGAGATGGTGTGACGAGAGACAAACCTCGGCAGGCGGGCTTTGTTGTATATAGTGGACCGGGTTTTTCCATTTTCCCCACGGCAATCATTTTATATTCTGTACTATGCGCCATTGAGGAGGAATATATAACTTTATTTAATACAAACGTGTCAAGTCAAACTTTGTTCCGTCTAGGCATGGTACCCGACCCTCCTTCGAGTAAACAACCGCTACATGCGTCAAATTATCACGTGGGCTGCCTTTTCGTATAGAAACGAACTCCATCGTGTACCCACGCGGGTGTGGCCGGGAACGAGACATGAGTACATGCGTCCTGCGTGCACCTCTTCTTTAGGTGCAGGTACATACGTGGATGGGTGTGAGAGAGATGGTTTGTGCAAAACCAAGGCAATGTGTCGATGATATCTCAAACAAAAAACATAACATATGCAAACAGAGTCATGGATATATCATATATAGAGGGAGCGATCCACGAGAAGAGAGTGGAGGGATCATCGGTGTGGGATATCGATAGAATCAAAAACAGGGATGAAGTGTGTGGCTGCGCGATCAATAAAGAGTGCCATCGAATTTATGTTTGCCCACGTCAAAGATACAGGGCGGCTGGCCTACTGGAATTTGAGAGGGCAGAGGTGCAGTTTTTCTCTGTGGCGTGGATACCTACCTACAACGTTTGACCATCGGTGGTCGGGGAGGGAGGAGGCAGAGACCTAACTATAGAGAGGTAGATCGACTAGTATATGTGTGGAGAAGCAGAGAGACCTAGCTATGTATAGAGGGAGATTGATCGGCATCCATGCATATGTGTAGCAGAGGAATAAGGTTGGGAGAATGACAAAGGTAGACTGTCGGAGGGTTGGTGGTGGAGTGGCGTCTCACAAATGATGGGAGAGGCCTGCTAGACAAACGGAGGGTACGAGTGCAATATCAATAAGAGAGGGCGGCGATGTCTGTCTGTGTATGCATGTGCGTGTGAGAGACGGGTCGGGAGGTATGCAAGGATTATGAGGGGAGACGATATGGTTGTGGCAAGCATACGTAACTACATAGGAAGATCAACTATCGTTGTCCGAGAAAGGGAGAGACATAACTAGTGAGGTAAGTCTATCGGTGCATGGGGAAAAGAATTATAGTCGACCTAGCTATATGTAGGGAGATATGTATACATGCATGCATGTGTTAGAAGCAAATAAGGTCCGGAGAGACAGACATGGGAGAGAGGGGTGTGGCTAGGAGGTGGTGCGAGAGGCCTACTATGTCGAGGGGGGAGGAGTGTGCAACAATGAGATCGATGAAAAGAGGGGCGGGAGTGTGCACCTGCATGGAACCGTATTGGACATAGGGGGCATGGACGTTGAGAAGAGAAGAGGGGAAGTATGTGTTTGTGGTAGGCACACTTGGCTAGAGAGGTATATCGACCGGTGTGTGCCGGAAAGAAGGAGTCGGGGGCCTACACACACCACGGGTGAATGACCTAAAGAGAAATAATGAACATGCGCGATGGAGGGGACGCTGAGGGAGGGTGAGAGGGGGGCGGGCGTGTGCATGCACGATAGAAAATTAGCACTAGCTAGCTACAAAGAGAAGAGGGTCATGAAGGTGTTAAAGACAAACATAGATCATAAGTCATTATAAAAAAGTGGATACAAATACTTGAAGAAGATATCGCAATGTAGAACATTGATTATAATTTGGCCTAATGTGTGGCTTTTGCAGCTCAGGGCTAAATACTTGTCATAATGTAGGGGGCGGGGCACTATACTTTGTGTGATAAACACGGTGTATGTATGGAACATGGTTTAGATTATGAATATATAGTTAGTACATCAAATGTACTATTATTTGGAATCAACATCAAGTGTATTCAAAACATTGAATTCGAGTTCATATAGTACACATAGTTCTTATCTATCTCTATAGTAATCATGTGGTGTGTTGTTAAGGTAATACACGAATGATGGTTGAAGTTGACAACAATCATGATTGTAGATTCTTATTGAAATAGAGAAATGAATTCAATTTCAGTTCGAATTGCAACGGTAGTATAAACCTTTGGAATGCACTAAAATGTTGGTATGAGTAGGTTACATGCATTATACAACCAGCAAAAATATTTAATTGGACATAACATGGATTCATACTCTCTCTTTGTGTAGCTTTGAATAGCATTTTTATAGTAAAACGGGACAAGACTCTCTCTTTGTGTGGTGTGAATAGTTTTATTTTTTTTCGTTTTTTTGTTGAGGGAAGTGCGAATTGATTTGGTACGTGCAAGTACAATATTACACGTTAGGCTTGTCCCTAAAATCCAACCCGCGCCTTGTTATATCTTGAAAATTCTGATATCGTGCTCCCAAAACTGGTGCCTTCACAACCTGCGCCTTGCGATCCCCAAATAACAACGCGCGCGAAAACTACCTCCAGCTGCCAAATCCCGACATGCAAAATCCCCCTTCTAACCCTGAGCCGAAAGGGCCGCTAATTCAAATCGGTGGGGGTACTTTTGTAACACACCCTACATTTTGGACAAGCGCGTCCCTAAGTCATGGTTCCCCCCTCCCATCCCCTCCTTTTCGCCATTTGAAATCCCAGGCTGCCATAACCTCTTCGCCACAGCCGCGAAACCCAACCCTCCTCCGTCCGCCACCTCACCTCTGCCCAGCTGGAGCCTCTTCCCCGACGACATCGTCCACTGCAACAGCTCGACGTCCCTCATCCACCTCCCCGGATGAGGATCCGTCGTCCATCTCGTCATCCCGCCGGTTCAGCCGCCCCATCCTCCACGTCCAAGGAGCTGCACCGACGATTGCCTCGTCTATCACGGCTGCTCCATCCCCACAACACCGCCTTAACTTGCTCCACCGGACCGCAGCATCCGCACCGACTCCTCGGACGAAGTCGAGGCCTACTCGGCGCGACCAAAGAAGTTGTACACTCATCACATCGCACCTTCTCCTTAACTCGACCTCCCGGCGCCGACGGTGCTCCATCCCACACCCCCATGGAGCGGCTACGTCAAAGTTGGCGCCGCGGGCGACATCTCCACGGCGGCTCTCCCCAGTGCGAGGCCCCTTCAGCGGCAGCGTCCATACCATCCGGATCTGCTGCTGCTGCTTCAGTTGTTGCTCGTGCTGCTGCTGCTGCTCCGGCTCTCGCTTGGTCGCTCGTGCTGTTGCTGCCCGGGCTCTCGCTTGCATGCTCGCGCTACTGCTGCTGCTCCGGCTCTCGCTTGCTAGATCGCGCTGCTGCTGTTGCTCTGGCTCTCGCTCGCTCGCTCGCGCTACTGCTCTGCTCTGATTTAGCTACACTTTAGTTGACTAAATTGACTTTTGGGTCAGTCAATTTTCAGGGGGTGGTGGGTCTCGCCGGCGTTAAGGAAGAACCACCCGCAGCGGGGAGGGGGGCTCGCCGGAGAGGTACCCCACTATCTATCTTAGGGTTCTGGGTGGGGTGCTGCTCGCCGGCGGTGGGGGCGCGGTGGTTGGGCGGTGGCGTGGGGATCGCTGGAGAAAAAGCTTGGCGTGGGGGGGCCTAGAGGGCTGGCCGGGGCGGCGGCGGCCTGACGGTGGGGAGTTGTTTTGGGGTGGCGAGGCGGCGGCGGACTGGCGGTGGGGAGTTGTTTTGGGGCGGTGGGGAGTTGTTTCGGGGTGGCGAGGCGGCGCGGGGTTCGGCCGGTGGTGGCTAGCGGCTCAGGGGGGTGCAGGTTGAAGATGAATTGCAGGCCCTCCCTAAACTATCCCATGTGAAGTGCCTCTCTGCTACCATTGCGTTCAGTTTCGACAGTAACATTCAAATTCCACAATAAATTTCAGTTTTGACAATTAAGTTCAGAGTCAACAGTTTTTACCTCATCTGTTGTAGTCAGGTGGTCTTTGGTGATGTAAATTTTACATCTATCACTTTTTGGTAATGCATTTTACATCATCTATTGGAGATGCTATTAGAATCCCAATTGAGATTAACGATGTATGTCTTGTGCTGCTTCAGCCTTGACGTGTTACGGCTCATCGGAGCTGCTCCAAGGACGGAACGATCCATCACAACAGAGCAGTGCCCTGGACGCCGTCTACAGATTCCTCAGATCTTCCTCCACACCTCTGACAGCCACCTCTACCTCAACTTCTTCAGCGACCAACCCAATGATGCTAGGGTCGACACGGCTACGGCAAAGAGGTTGTACACTTGTCGCATCACTTATTACTCTACATTCATGTTGATCCATTAGGGCTATTGTGGTTCAACGAAAAAGCATAGCAATAGGAATTTTTCCTATGGCACTCTACTATTCAATTATTCATGCATTTTGTTCAAAGTAATGGAGCAAAACATCCACCTGGACCTACTTTTCATAATCCTATGCATGAAAACAAGACCAAGTGCAATAGTGGTAGAATAACATTCTAACTGTACACGCTTTCATATGGTTTCACTTTATTTTGGCCATGTTACTTTGCATTCCTCTGCTCCTCCTTTTCATGTGAACCAAACACCCAAGTTGACTGAAATCTCGTGTTCACAAATGCTATGTTTCCCATGTGCATTCATATCCTATTCCGGTGTTTTTCCTCCTATCCTTGCATTTTTAGAATCATGCAAACCAAATGAGCCCTTACAGAATTACTTCAGTTACAGGTAGGTGTCAAAGAAAACTTTGTGTGGTTTGTCCTGCTCCTGCCGCAACGTCGTCCACCTCACCTGAGCTGCTCCATCAATAGAAGCATCCGCCAAACCAGACATCACGAGTCCTGACCGTCTTTTGCTGCCTCAGATCTCCTTCCCTACCGCCGGCACCCACTACAACATCACCATCATCGACTCAGCAGATGAACCTCAGGAGTACACGGGTCCACAAGAGAGGTCACACTCTTTTGTTTCTGCTAATGTTATGCATTGCTTAATATTACCCGCAACTTTATTGTCTTGTTCACCTCTTGGACTCCAAGTCAGGTCCAAATTGATGTTCAAACTTGAGTTCTAAATTAGTTGTAGGGCACATATCGAGGCAACAATGAATAGTATCTCTGTCTAATATCTGGTTCACCTAGGGTATGCCTATGTTGTTCATCTTGGGTGGGAAACAAATAGTAAAGCAATCATCATCTGTTTTTTTATTAAATTAAAGCAATCATCAGCCTGCTATCATTATTTTTGGATCCATCCACTGGTTGTTACCATTACTCTAGATTTCTGCATGGTCTCCTTACATAATCTCACTATATTTTTTTGTATGCATGTCAGATATTGTACACAGTCATGTTGAACATGTAGAGAAAAAGAGAAGAGTTTTGCGCGGCAATACAATGTCATGCAGACATCGCTCCATGGTGGCTTCAATGGCAAACCCTCCCCCCTCTCCAGATTGAAATCCCGAGGAAGATATTTGTTCTGAGGCGGATTTCAGACGCAGCTGACCACTCCTATTTACCCCCCCCAAGGTGTTTGGTCTAACTTGGCATGATGATGTTAGTCATATCATGCATATCTTGCCTTGCAGTGCCTACTTTCGACATCATATATGCCATCTGCTTAGTTTAGACATGTTCTGTAATGCCAGCTGTTTAGTTTCAATATCATATATGGGAATTATGCAGTCTCATGTCTTTTAGCCAACCATAATATATGTGAAATGTGCAATGTCATCCTGTTTAACTAGGCATCATATATTTGAATGATATCTAGCCCATCCTTTTCTTTATTAAATTTCCATTTGTCGACAATGTTTGTACATTAAACTACTCTTCCTGTGAATCAGCCATTTGAGTGGGCGATGGAAAAATCTGGAGTGGAAACAAGGCCTTCAGAGCAGACAGTGCCACCTGTCGAAGCAGATCTCTTGATGGGCCCTGATAGCTCCTCAGAGATGAATTCAGAGACAGATGACCAGTCCTATTCCCCCACTGAGGTGTATGCTCTTACTTGGCACGGTTCTACTGCTCTTATCATGCATATGGTGTCTTGCATTGCATAGTTTAGACATCATATACACAATATTCAACACCATGTTCTTAGTTCAAACATCATATATGCGAATGCCCTCCACTTAGCATATAAATCACATATGTGAATTAAATCATGCGATCCTGGTTACTTAGATAACATGTATGTGAATTATGTCATGCGATCCTATTTAGTTAGTCATCATATCTTTGAATTATGTTATGATATGCTATCCACTTTAGATAGACATCATATGTGTGAAATTATGTCATGCTATCCGTTTTAGTTAAACAATATACATGTCAATTATTTAATGTCCTCTTTTTTCCACACTATCTATTGCATCTGTCTCTCATACAATGTTTGTACAGTCAATTATGTTTCTTGTTTATCAGCCATTTGAATTGGAGCGGGTGATGGTAGTATCTAGTGGAGTAAAAACACAGTCTTCAAATAAAATAGTGCTACCTCTTGGTGGAGATAGCACCCCGGTTGTACATGCATGAGACCCAGCCCTACCACACATAACCCAGACTCTAGCATATTTTACCCCTACTGCGGTGGACAGAGAACCAGCTTCACCCAATCTAACCCCAACCCTAGCAGATAGTAACCCAGTTCCTGTTGACACAACATCATCTCCACCACAGAGCTCCCAAACAAGAGCAGTTAGTAAGGAAGCTCCAGTGCCCAAAGCGCCAGTACTACCCCGGCGAACCCCAACTCCACCAGTTAGTACACCTATTCCTGTGGAGTAATCACAACCAGCCATTCATAGTTTAGCATCTATCGCATTTGATGTTGTTAAATCCTATGTGCGTAGCTTCCCATCATGGAAATATTATACTAAAGACGAAGGAAAATGCCAGTTGCAGGTGTTTGTCCAGGAGTTATGTGTAAGTAATGTTATTCATGGCAATTACTTTGCTTTGTCCCATACAATCTACCTCCATGATGGTTATAACACAACAAATTTTCCCATTTTTCTCTGTAGAGAAGGACCAATTTGGAAACTTAGGATGAGGTAACCTGTGCTAATACCTTTGCTATCTTGAAGAATGCTTGGTGGTAGTATTGGAATTACCTGAAGAAAACGTACTTCACTGGCAAAGAAACTCATCAAATTCCCTTACGTTCTCCTGAGACACATTTACTGGACGATGACTGGGAACGCCTTGTTCTTTACTGGTCCCGAACCAAGAATGTGGTAAGGTCTATGAGCTCATTTCATTTTAAGTACTATATGCTTGCGTCTTACTGTACTCTGTTCATGTAGAACAAGTGCTTAAACCTGAAGAACAACTGTTCTCATTTAAGATTCCATTGCTATCATGCATACTGCTTTGCTCTTCTATCACTGTATTTACTCATACAAACTTATTTTTAAATTGAACTATCCAATGGAAGCTCCAATGGCACAACAGGTATGTTTACGCATGTTTCTTTAACAGGTTTGCTCTTATAAATAGCTTTGTTGATTTCAATTTCAATTGTGTATACAGTTGACTTCTCATATCATGCACATTAGTAGCATCATAACATGGCCAATAGTGTTGTTGTACATGTAGACCTGTGGTAACCATCTGAAATCTTGTTGTGCTGTTTAGTTTCCCACGCTTTGTATTCTTTCAGTGCTGCTTTCTCTTGAACTGATATGATTTGAACTGTGTATCTATTTTGATTTGGCAAGACAATGCAGTGACCATAGGACATAGATATATGTTTGTTTGATGCTTTTATAATGTATTACTTGGTAGTAGAAGACTTGGTAGTTTAATCTTGTCCACCTTACTAATGAACTGGTTCACCGAAATGAGTTTCATATACTAGTACATGCTAAACCTGTTATGTGTCTGCTTGTTTCTTCTTTTAGAATGCTAACAAAATATTGGGGTAGAGTGCCTTATTAAGCAATGATAAAGGAAGTAATGCAGATAAGGTTCAGGATCGTGAGACATCCTTTTTGGTCTCCAACAAAGCTGATAAAACAACTAAGGAAAACTATCTTGAAGACAGTGAGGCAACCCCAAAGTTCTGTCTTGGTTTACTATTCGAGTTACTGGCCACTACCGCTTGCACAGGCTATTCAAACTCACTGTCTGAATCTGTTCGGTTTCTTGAGTCTCAACTACAAGCTGAAGACATCGATTAGATGTGCTGCGACAAGAAGCGGAAGGACTGCGGAAGTCCCTGGAGCATTCAGATGCATACTTTCTGGTGCAACAGCAAGCGTTGGAGGATTTTAGTGCCAAACATGACAAAGATAATAAGCTTGCCAAGCTTACTGCTAGCATGGTGGATACCCAGGATAACGTTTCTTGAGCTCTTCTAAAGTTGTTTCAGTTATGGACTTGTTTTGCTGATGCGCTTATTTGTACCGGTGGCCAATTTTGACGGTCAGTGTATGTAATTTGCTGCGTTGTTCCCTATATTTGCACTGGTGGTGAACTTTGATGCCCAGTGGATGTAATATGTGTAATAGCTGTAATAGGCTACCGTTAGTTGCTTGCTTATTTATTTCCTTATTGTCTTGTTTAGTTGTTTGCTTGTAGTCACTACAATTATTTTTCCGCGTTTTTAGTGGCCATAATAACCTAGTTTTGGTTGCTAGGCCACAATAATCAAGGCAACACACGGACTGTTGTAACCATGGGCCTCCCACGGGCCGTAGGATCTGTGGGCCTTCTACGGGCCGTAGAATACATGGGCCTTTTACGGGCCGTAGGATCCATGGACTTTCTATGGGCCGTATGATCCATAGCCCTTCTACGGGCCGTAGGATCCATTGGTCTTCTATGGGCCGTAGGATCCATGGCCTTCTATGGGGCGTATAATAATTTTGCCAAACATGGGACGTACTATTCATGGACCATAACAGGCCATTAATAGGCCGTATTTGATAACGATATGAAAACAGCCCAACGGGTTAACGGGCGACAAACGGGCCGAATGTAACCATGGGTTGTATTTGGCCCGCACATGGAACATGCCAGTAACGGAACGTATCTAATCGAATTCTAGAAATGAGCCCAAGAATAAATGGGCCCTTAGAAGGCCGAAAGTTAACACAGGCTGGAAACGGCCGACGGAATAATGGGTCGTTAATGGGTATAAAGCGATACACTATTCATTATGGGCCAGTTTCATCTCGGGCCTTTAATGGGCCGAAAGTTACAAAGGGCCTCATATGGGCCGAAAGACATCATGGGCCATACATGGGCCGGAAGTTACAACGGGCTACAATCATATTGGACGGCCTAGATGAAGCTATTGGCCTTAATTCCGATAGGCCGTAACGGGCCGGTAGTAAGCGGGCTGTAAATGGGTTATATACGAGTAGGCCGTTAACAAGCTTTCCATGGGCCTCCCCGTTACCTTTTAACCAAGTCAAACGGGTTGACCTTTTCACCGGAATGCGCCTCTGTTGGGCCGTGCCACATGTCGACGTATCATAGGCGCCTCCTGTCCAATGAGTGGATGACATCTGTCCGAACATTGAGACGACACGTGTTTCCTCCGGCCAATGAGAATTTTACATGTGGAAAATTCCCATTAGTCCGGGCTGTTAACGGGTTATCGGATCCAAAACCGGACCGGATAGCTTAACGACGTCCCGTTATGATGTATGCCACGTGTCAGTCACCCTTGACGAAAGCACTCCTATGACACGCGATTTCTCGTCATGGAAGTGGACACTTCCCTGATGATAATTTTGGTAATGTCATGGAACACTTCTACAACATCACAGATATGACTATCTTGATTCTGTCATAAATTTGTCATGGATGTACATGCATGACAGAAAACGTGACCTACTGTGACAAACACATATCATCACGGAAGTGTCTTTTTTTTGTAGTGTCTCGTGCAAATGTGAGGGGCCCTCGCTGTAGGGTGTTGCAATATGTTCATGGTTCACTTACGGTGGGTTGCGAGAGTGATAGAAACTTAATCCCGAGTAGGTGGGGTATGACGTATGGGAATAAAGAGGACTTGATACTTAATGCTATGGTTGGGTTTCACGACCTTAATGATCTTTAGTAGTTGCGGATGCTTGCTAGAGTTCCCATCATAAGTGCATATGATACAAGTAGAGAAATCATGTTAGCTAATGCCTCTCCCTCATATAAAATTGCAATAATGATTATCGGTACTTGTTATCGATTGCCTAGGGACAAATAACTTTCTTGTTGACAAAAGCTCTCTACTAAAACTAACTTAGTTGTGTCTTTATCTAAAAAGCCCCTAGATTTCATTTACGTGCTCTTTATTATCTTGCAAACCTATCCTATCACACCTACAAAGTACTTCTAGTTTCATAATTGTTCTAGGTAAAGCGAACATCAAGCGTGTGTAGAGTTGTATCGATGGTCGATAGAAATTGAGAGAATATTTATTCTACCTTTAGCTCCTCGTTGTGTTCGACACTGTTATTTATCGAAAAAGGATACAAATGATACTCTATACTTGTGGGTTATCAGTACACTCCCTCGCGTGGTTATCGGCAACAAGCCTATGGACATCCATGATCACCTTGACCGACAACAAGATAGGTTACCATGGCAGATTCTTCATTTAGTTCATGTTATCCTGATGACCCACAAGTATAGGGGATCTATCATAGTACTTTCGATAAGTAAGAGTGTCGAACCCAACGAGGAGCAGAAGGAAATGATAAGCTATTTTCAGCAAGGTATTCTCTGCAAGCACAGAAATTATCGGTAACATATAGTTTTGTGATAAGGTAATTTGTAACGAGTAGCAAGTAGCAAGTAATAAAAGTAAATAAGGTGCAGGAAGATGGCCCAATCCTTTTTGTAGCAAAGGACAAGCCTGGACAAACTCTTATATGAAGTAAAGAGCTCCCGAGGAAACATGGGAATTATCGTCAAGCTAGTTTTCATCACGTTCATATGATTCGCGTTCGGTACTTTGATAATTTGATATGTGGGTGGACCGGTGCTTGGGTGCTGTGACAAGCATCCCACTTATGATTAACCCCCATTTCAAGCATCCACAACTACAACAGAAGTATTAAGGTAAACCTAACCATAGCATGAAACATATGGATCCAAATCAGCCCCTTACGAAGCAACACATAAACTAGGGTTTAAGCTTCTATCACTCTAGCAACCCATCATCTACTTATTATTTCCCAATGCCTCCCTCTAGGCCCAAACAATGGTGAAGTGTCATGTAGTCGACGTTCACATGACACCACTAGAGGGATGACAACATACATCTCATCAAAATATCGAACGAATACCAAATTCACATGACTACTAATAGCAAGACTAATCCCGTGTCCTCAGGAATAGACGTAACTACTCACAAAGCATATTCATGGTCATAATCAGAGGGGTATTAATATGCATAATGGTTCTGAACATATGATCTTCCACCAAGTAAACCAACTAGCATCAACTACAAGGAGTAATCAACACTACTAGCAACCCACAAGTACCAATCTAAGGTTTGGATACAAGAGATGAACTAGGGTTTGATATGAGATGGTGCTGGTGAAGATGTTGATGGAGGTTGACCCCCTCCCGATGAGAGGATCATTGGTGATGACGATGGTGATGATTTCCCCCTCCCGGAGGGAAGTTTCCCTGGCAGAACAGCTTCGCCGGAGCCCTAGATTGGTTCCGCCAAGGTTCTGCCTCGTGGCAGCGGAGTCTCGTCCCGAAAGCTTGCTTATGATTTTTTCCTCGACGAAAGACTCCATATAGCAGAAGATGGGCATCGGAGGGCCACCAGGGGGCCCACGAGGCAAGGGGCGCGCCCCCCACCCTCGTGGCTAGTTGATGGCCCCCCTCTGGTACTTCTTGCACTCAGTATTTTTTATATATTTTGGAAATAACTTCCGTGAGTTTTCAGGACTTTTGGAGCTATGCAGAATAGGTCTCTAATACTTGCTCCTTTTCCAGCCCAGAATCCCAGCTGCCGGCATTCTCCCTCTTTATGTAAACCTTGTAAAATAAGAGAGAATAGGCATAAGTATTGTGACATAATGTGTAATAAAAGCCCATAATACAATAAATATCGATATAAAAGCATGATGCAAAATGGACGTATCAACTCCCCCAAGCTTAGACCTTGCTTGAACTCAAGCGAAAGCCGAAATCGAAAAATATGTCCACATGTTTAGAGATAGAGGTGTCGATAAAAAAATACGGACATGAGGGCATCATGATCATTCTTAGAATAGCAACATATATGTATATATATATGTCATATGATCTCTTATGCTAAAGTAACAATTCAATCACAATTTCAAGTATGAATCATAAACTTCATTGAGAACCAACAAACTCTAATCTCAGTCATTGAGGCAATTGCAATTTATCGTAACATAGGAAAGAGTCAATATAAGAGCTTTTCAGCAAGTCCACATACTCAACCATATTTTAGTCTTTCACAATTGCTAACACTCATGCAATATTCATGGGTATGAAGTTTTAATCGAACACAGAGAAAATAGGGGCTTATAGTTTTGCCTCCCAACGTTTTACCTCAAGGGTAATGGCAACAATAATAGTTCATGAAGACTCACATCCAATTAGCTATATATATCAAGATCTTTCCAACACATCGTGATTGCCAAAGGATAAAATGTAAAAAGGAAAGGTGAAGATCACCATGACTCTTATGTAATGTAGAAGATAAAAGTAAAAGATAGGCCATTCGCAGAGGGAAGCAGAGGTTGTCATGCGCTTTTATGGTTGGATGCACAAAATCTTAACGCAAAAGAACGTCACTTTATATTACCACTTGTGATATGGACCTTTATTATGCAGTCTGTCACTTTTATTTCTTCCATATCACAAGATCGTATAAATCTTATTTTCTCTGCACTAATAGGTCATACATATTTAGAGAGAAATTTTTGTTGCTTGCACCGATGACAACTCACTTGAAGGATCTTACTCAATCCATAGGTAGATATGGTGGACTCTCTTGGCAAAACTGGGTTTAGGGATATTTGGAAGCACAAGTAGTATGTCTACTTGGTGCAAAGAAATTGGCTAGCAAGAGAGGTAAAGGCAAGCTCAACATGTTGTATGATCCATGACAATATAATTTATCTCAGATGTAAGAAAACATAACCCATTACGTTGTCTTCCTTGTCCAACGTCAACTCTTTAGCATATCATACTTTAATGAGTGCTCACAATCATAAAAGATGTCCAAGATAGTATATTTATATGTGAACCTCTCTTCCTTTATTACTTCTTATTAATTGCAACGATGACCAAAACTATGTTTGTCAACTCTCAACAACTTTTATTCATCATACTCTTTATATGTGAGCTCATTACTTTCTATAAGATCCATATGATCTCTTTGTTTCTTTTTATTTCTTGTCTTATTTTATTCCCTCAAGATCATAGCAGAATAATCAAGCCCTTGACTCAACACTAATATTTATTATATATCTCACGGACTCAATACATAGAGGGATCATAAAGCAAAACTCACAACTAGATCATACTAAAACTTTATTCTACTAGATCAAGATATTATCAAAAGGATAGAACTAAGAAAAATGGTAAAGATAAAAGTGATGGTGTCGGGCGTGGCTGATTCCACCAACACCTATGGGGACAGGGCCCCTTTCGGTTCGGTGAGGGCGGAGGCCGCACAAAGAGCGGATCGAGGCGGTACACGTGAGCGGTTTTTTACCCAGCTTTGGGTCGCACGGATGCGTAAAACCCTACTGCTGCTTGTTTGTGTATATTGGATTCTTGCTCAGGAGCGATGGACGCTGCCAGACTGAGCGTGGGAGTGTTTCTGGTGCTTCCCAATGAGCCGAGCCAGCCAAACCCACTGAACCCCTTCTACGTTGTGCTTGGGCCTCCTTTTATACTTTCAAGGGGTCACCGACAGGTGGCAACATAGACAATAAGGGTAAAAATGGAAAAGGACGCGGTAGGTGCAGCTACCGCTACTGTGGATACAGTGCACCCTACCTAACTCTGACGGCAGGGGACAAGGTCATTAAATGCCTGTCTGAGTCACCTAAACAGTGCAAAAAGTGACCGTTAGGAGCGCCACCGTTTGCCACGATGGCCTCTTCTTCATCTCCCACCCCTAGCTGCACAGCCTCCTGCCACGTGTGCTCAGGAGAGTCCTAGAGCGACACGTTAGCAGGTGTGCTGGAGCGCGGGCACGAAGTGGGGGTTTCCCGCGGCAAGCTCCTTGCCGCGGTCATCGTCTTGTCGTGTTTGGGAGCTTGTTGCTCACCGGGCCTTGCCGGGGTCTTGTCTCTTCTCGGCAAGATCCTCTTGCCGGGGCCTGGGTTGGCCTTCCCGGCAAGCTCCTCTTGCCGGGGCCTTGGTTGGCCTTCCCGGCAAGCTCCTCTTGTCGGGGCCTTGGTTGGAGTACTTTGTTCTTGAATGGTCTTCAAGGGAGCCACGGAGGGTCTTGGCGGTCACCCGGCAAGCCTTGCCGCGGGGCGCTGTGACTGCCCGTGCACAAGTTCGGGGTACTAGGGTACCCCTACTCTAGTACACCGACAGGAGCCCCCGGGCCTGGGCCATACACGGTGCCGAGCACTGTTGGGCCAGGCCCAAAACAGTGCATGGGCACGCGCGGCCTAGGTCACGCCGCATATCTCTCCGCTCCCACCGCGCACGCCCAGAACGGCACGCGTCAAACGCGGCGTCATGGGTGACGCGGGCGGCGTGCGCAGGGCTAAGCCCCTCGAGCATGCGTCAGGCCATGATGATGGGGACGGTTCACGCCCTCCTCCCTAAACGGAGGTAGGCGTGGGGGCGTGGTGCATTTACTGGACAGGGCCGGTGCGCGGTTTTTGGGATGTCCACTCCCCGCGATCACGGGGCGGAGCGAGGCCGCCTCATCCTTCGCATTGGTTCTGCATCTCCACCACGCGGCTCCCATGCGCTTGGGGTCGCGGACAGTGGAAGTGGGAAACTGGGCCGTCGCGAGCAGAGGCAGCGGGATGGCCCCGACTCCCTGCTCTTCCCGTGCCTTGGTTCGCTGAGCGGGGCGGCCGAGCCCCCACCTCGCTCCTTTATAAAGGGCGGGAGGGGAGCACAGGAAACCGCACTCTCTCATCTCCTCCTTTCTTCAGCTTCTGCTCCCCTTTCTCTCATTCGCCATGGAGAAAGGGAACCCAGGCCTTTCATCGGTGGCGGCGAGGGTCGCCGCCAGATAGCGCATCTCGCCATCTTCCGCGCCCGTGGTGGCAGAGCCAGCCATAAGGGGAAGAGGGAGGGGGCGAGGTCACGGACGAGGTCGAGGACGAGGTCGAGGCGCTCGGGGAAGAGGCGGACGGGGCGGCGCGTCAGCTTCACCTCTGCCGGCGGCTCCTCCCCTCACGGCGGTCCATATAGGGGACGACCCTTGCGAGTTCTTCGTCAGGCTGCGCCGGGCGCCTCGTCGTCGCCTCCGGCTTCCAGCTCCGTTTGCGTGCGCGATGGAGTTGGACCCGCCCGAGACACTGAGACTGCACATGAGGGGCTGTGGGATCAGTGGCACGCGAGTCCGCGTTGTATTCCCAGCCCCTAATGTGATGTATCTTGATCGAGGGTGGAAGACATTCGCCCGCATCCATAGCTTGATGGAGGGTTTTACCCTCCATTTTAAGTTGATGGAGGGCGATCTCCTCTCTGTCAAGGTCTTCGGGTGCTTCGGCACTCGGGCGAAGTGCTGCGTGGACAGCTCCTCCGACAGCGAAGGCTCCTCCTCGAGCGAGAGTGACGAGGAGGGGAGCGACAGCGACGATGAGGGTAGCGGGCGGTGGAGCGGCGGGTCCGACTAGGCGTCGGGCGCCGCTTCGCGCGGCACCGGCGGCCCCATCATCCGTGTCGCCGGCTCCTTGAACTCCCCGGGGTCGTCTCCTTGGGCGGCTGGCGTAGGGAGGCTGCGGAAGGGGAAGAGGGCTGGCGACAAGGCCGTCAGGTCGGAGTACGAGGGCGTGGTGCCCTCGACAGCGTGCTGACATCCTGCCGCCCCGTCTTCGAGCCCCGCTTCCGGCGCCGCCAGCGCCGTCCAGCCTTCGGACGGCCCCCGGGATGTTCTCTTGGTGTCTTCTGGCACCCGTAGCTCGCCTAGGCGCTCCTTTTGCCCTTTTCGCCTCCTTGACCTGCCTCCTGAAGAGAGGGACAGGAAGGGGATTACGGGCATCTTATCTTTTTAATTTGTAAGCCTTCGGGCCTTAGCTGTATCTAGAACTTGTAATCCTCTCTTTCATGTTTTTCATCCTCTATGGACTGTACCTGAGTGGGATGTTTTTTAATGAAAAGGGGATGCTTGCCGGGTTATTTGTCTCGTGAGTTGAACCCACGCCAAGGAGCAAATCCTTGGTGTCCCTCGGACAGAAATTTCATCTCCCGGCAACAAGCCCTGCCGCCTTCCCACGTCGCTCGACCTTTCTCACACCTTTGACAGAGGCGGGAACGAGGTGGGTGCGGTCTCCTCGTTTCATCCCTTTGCTGCCGCGACTATGACCAAACTTGGCCCCGGGAACGAGCCCCAGGGCCTAGAGTTGAGGGAGCACGGCAGTTTTCGGGAAGAAACGCGGTTTCGCATTCCCCAGTCCATAAGAGGATGCATGATGAGGGATGAAAGACTTATCTGATATTGCAGCCCCCGACAACTCTGGTTTGCCGTGGACGATTCTTGGCACTCGCAGCCCCCAGCGATACTGGCTTGCCGGGGCCCAGGTGCCGTCCGTTTTCTTCTTCTCTTGTCGCTGCCAGTCATGTCATGGGAACACTTTATTAGAGGCGCGACAAGTTATTTTCGTAATATAACTCTATCTTAGGCAAAAAATTGTTGTGTTACTTCCTTTACTTGACTCTTGGCTTTGTATGGTTCTGCCCTACGCTTTCTACGGAAACTTGCCAGCGCAGGTACCCTTGCCGCGAGCGCCGAGTGCGGAACTTCAGCAGCCTGCTGGCGGGGTCGCTACCGACAAGCAACCTTGTCGCAACTAGTTGCAGCTCACTTAAGTTGTTGAGCGGACTCGAAACAACGTAAGGGCGCTAGCGGCCCACTTAAGTTGCTGAGCGGACTCGATGCAAAGTAAGGGCGCTAGCAGCTCACTTAAGTTGTTGAGCGGACTCGGAACAAAGTAAGGGCGCAGCTAGCTACGAGTTGGTTCCTCCGCGCACAGGTTTTCCATACAAAGCACGGTCGTTCAAGGAAAATAACTCAAAAACTTAGAAAACTGATTGCTCAAGCTTTAGCAACTTAGCTTTTTTGTCGTCTGCTTCTCGGCAAGGAGAAACTTTCTTGAACGGCCTGGTCCACACCATTATCTTCTCCTTCCCCCCCCCCCCGGTAAACCTTGTGGGCGAGGGAACCTTCCTTCTTTTGAGAAAGAAACAGAGAAATAAAGTAATGATATGGAGCCTTGGGCTCGTTATTGCTTACCGGGGTCTAGTGCTGCACAAAGTGTCAGATAACATATGCGAAAAAGGATTATAGCATAAAAAACTGACAAGATGTGCGGGGCACATGAGCTTTACTGGTGCACGGGGTCTGCGCCCGGCTTTGTACAAAGGATTACATGCAACAGCGGCAAGACTTGTACAAAAGGTGGTTGCCGGAAAAGCTTCCGGCAACCGCGCCTTACGGGTAAAACTTACGAAGATGTTCAATGTTCCAGGAGTTGCTCACCGGAATGCCATCTTCGGTCTCAAGGCGGACAGCACCGGGCCTAGTGACTCGCTTCACCCGATAAGGGCCTTCCCACTTTGGTGTCAACTTGTTGGAGTTCTAGGCGGACTGAACGCGCCGAAGAACAAGGTCGCCTTCCTCGAAGCTCCTGGCTTTAACTTTGCGGCTATGGTAGCGACGCAAAGCTTGCTGGTAGCGAGCGGCTCGCACAGCAGCCTGGAGACGGTCTTCCTCAAGGAGCAGCGCGTCATCTTGTCGCAGCTACTCTTGCTCGAGCTCATCATAAGCGAGCACTCGAGGTGACCCGTAAACGAGTTCCGTGGGGAGAACTGCCTCTGCTCCATAGACTAGAGCAAAGGGTGTCTGGCCAGTGGCTCGATTTGGCGTCGTCCAGATCGACCAAAGAACCACCGGCAGCTCCTCGATCCAGTTTCTTCCGCACTTGTGCAGCCTGTCGAAAGTTCTGGTCTTGAGGCCTCGCAGCACTTCAGCATTTGCCCGCTCCGCTTGACCGTTGCTTCTCGGGTGAGCAACAGAAGCGAAGCAGATCTTGGCGCCAAGATCTTGGACGTACTGCATGAAGGTGCGGCTCGTAAATTGAGTGTCGTTGTCGGTGATGATCCTGTTAGGGATCCCGAAACGGCAAACAATCGACCTGAAGAACTTGACTGCTGACTGTGCTGTCACCTTCCTCACTGGTTCCACTTCCGGCCACTTTGTGAACTTGTCGATTGCAACGTACAAGAACTCAAAGCCCCCGACAGCTCGGGGGAAGGGGCCGAGGATGTCGAGCCCCCAGACCGAAAATGGCCAGGATAAAGGGATCGTCTGGAGAGCTTGAGCTGGCTGGTGTATCTGCTTGGAATGGAACTGGCACGCTTCACACTTGGTTACTTGTGCAGTTGCATCCTGGAGGGCTGTCGGCCAGAAGAAGCCTTGTCGGAATGCTTTGCCGACAAGCGCTCTTGCGCCAATGTGGTGACCACATATGCCTCCATGTATCTCTGCCAACAGTTGTTGTCCATCCTCCCGGCGAATGCACTTCAATTTCACACCGTTGAGTCTTATTCTGTACAGTGTGTTGTCGACAAACTTGTACATACTTGACTGTCGGGCTACTCTTTCAGCTTCTTCTTGCTCCTCGGGAAGCTCTCCTGTCTGAAGGAAATGGACAATCTGCTGCGCCCATGCTGGAGCTTGTGGCTCGACAACAAGGACTAAAGGCGTATCTGTTGCTGCGGGAACATCCGCTTCTACGGCAAGAACCTGTGGTTCGGCCGGAGCATGATATTCCCCGGCAAGCTTGCCGAAGCAAAACTTGTCGGGAGCGTTTGCTTCAACGGAACAAACCAAGAGGTTCGCCGGAGCAGACTGCTCCTCAGCACTCTTGGCGTCGATCTTGGGGACCTTCTTGGCAGCGGCTTCGAGAAGCTCTACCGGAAAGTAGTCACCAGAAACCAACTTCCTCTTCTTATTCTGTCCAGTTGATGGTGTCACGGATGGTTGAGTCAGCTTGAGCACAAAGATCCCTTGTTCCACAGGTAACTTTAGTGCAGCGCACTTTGACAGGCTATCAGCAATGTCATTCTGAGCTCACGGAACATGTTCCATTTGCAGGCCGTCAAAGTGTGCTTCTAGCTTTCTCACTTCATCAACATAAGCTTCCATCAATGGACTCTGGTAGCTCTTGTTCACTTGGCGGACGACAAGCTGCGAGTCACCCCTTACAATGAGTTTCTTGATCCCAAGGTCGGCTGCGATTCTGAGGCCGGCAAGCAAACCCTCATACTCTGCAGTATTGTTCGTTGCTTGCTCCTTGGGAAAGTGCATCTGGACTACATACTAGAGGTGCTCTCCGGTGGGTGCGATAAGCAGCACGCCAGCATCGGCGCCTTGCAGCGAGAAGGCACCATCAAAGTACATTAGCCACTCTTTGCTTGTCTCCTTGACGGGGAGGCTTGTCTCTGGAATTTCTTCATCTGGGGTTGGCGTCCACTCTGCTATGAACTCTGCCAATGCCCTGCTTTGGATCGTTGCAGTGCTCTCAAACTTGAGGCCAAAGCTTGACAGTTCCAATGCCCACTCGACAATCCTGCCTGTTGCTTCTGGATTCTGCAGTATCCTCTTCAGTGGAAAGCGAGTGACAACTGTGATCTCGTGTGCCTGGAAGTAATGGCGCAGCTTTCTCGAGGCCATGAGAAGGCCGAAAAGCAATTTTTGCACACCAGAGTACCTCGACCTAGCCCCCTGGAGAAGGGAGCTGACAAAGTAAACTGGGCGCTGCACCATCTTCTTCTGCACCTCCTTGCACGTCTGCGCAGATTCTTGTCGGGACCAGAGCTTGTCGGAGAATCCCCCTGCTTGTTGCTGGATTCACTTGCTGCGGTTGCTGGCTCATCGGCCGCCTCCTTCTCTGCTACTAACGCAGCACTAACCACTTGATTGGTTGCCGCTAGGTACAGCAGCAACTTCTCTTGTGGCTTAGGTGCGACAAGTATTGGAGTGGAGGACAGGTACCTCTTCAAGTCCTGCAGCGCGGCCTCCGCTTCCGGAGTCCATTTCATTGGACCTGCCTTTTTCAATATTTTGAAAAATGGCAGGGCGCGCTCAGCAGACTTAGAGATAAACCTGCTGAGAGCAGCCACACAACCGGCAAGCCTTCGCACATCCTTGACGCGCTTCGGTGCTTCAATCTGCTCGATGGCCTTGATCTTGTCGGGGTTGGCTTCAATTCCCCGCTGAGACACAAAGAACCTGAGAAGCTTGCCGGAAGGGACTCCAAACACGCACTTCTCAGGGTTGAGCTTGAGGTTGATCTTGCGCAGATTTGCAAAAGTTTCTTCTAAATCTTGGATCAGGGTAGCCTTGTCCTTGCTCTTGACCACTGTATCATCCATGTAGGCTTCCACATTTCTGTGTATCTGTGTCTCAAAAGCGACATGGACTACCCTTGCAAATGTTGAACCAGCATTCTTCAACCCAAAGGGCATCCGTATAAAACAGTATGTGCCGCAAGGGGCGATAAATGCGGTTTTTTCCTCATCTTCTTCTGCCATGAAGATCTGATGGTATCCTGAGTATGCATCAAGAAATGAAAGCAAATCACATCCAGCTGTGGAGTCGACAATCTGGTCAATGCGCGGCAAGGGAAATGGATCTTTGGGACAAGCTTTATTGACATCAGTGAAGTCTATACAAAGCCTCCATTTCCCGTTCGCCTTGCGCACGACTACAGGATTGGCCAACCACGTGGGATGGAGCACTCCTCTGACAAGGCCTGCTGCTTCCAATTTCCTGATCTCTTCTGCAATGAACTCTTGGCGCTCCACCGCTTGCTTCCTGACTCTCTGCTTGACGGGCCGCGCATGAGGACAGACGGCAAGGTGGTGCTCGATTACTTTCCTGGGAACACCGGGGATATCAGACGGTTGCCATGCAAACACGTCGACATTCACCCGCAGGAAAGCAACGAGCGCGCTTTCCTATTTGGGGTCAAGCGTGGCACTGATGGTGAAGGTACCACCAGTGCCGTCCTTCTTGGCGGGCACCTTCTTGGTCTTGGGTGGAGCTGCCATCGTCTTCTTGCACTTGCCGGTGGAGCTCGATGGTGCGTCTTCGACGGTAGCGCAGCACTCCGAAGAGGTGCGCTTGCCGGAGTGGGCATCAGAGCTCTTGCCGGACTTTGTCTTCTTCTTCCCCCGGGGAGCTTCAGCGACAAGTATGTTGTGATCAGCTGCGGCTGCTGCTTCCCGGTAGATTTTGTCGGCGCAGATAAGGGCATCCTTCTTGTCGCCGGGGACAGAGATGACACTTATCGGGCCTAGCATCTTGAGCATGTTGTATGCATAGTGAGAGGCTGCCATAAACTTGGCGAGCGCTGGACGGCCAAGGATCCCATTGTAGGGCAATGGAAAATCGGCAACGTCAAATGTGACCCTCTCAGTTCTAAAATTCATCTCGCTGCCAAATGTGACCAGCAACGTGATCTTTCCCTTCGGCTTGCTTCTTCCCGGGCTGATTCCTTGGAATGTGCCGGTCTCCTCGAGCTCGCTGTCAGGAATCTGGAGTTTCTGAAGGACCGCAGAGGAGATCAGATTCAAGCCGGCCCCGCCGTCAACTAGCATCTTCATGACCTTGAGGTTGCGGATAGTTGGTGAAACCAACATCGGCAAGCACCCGACCGCAGTTACGCGATCAGGGTGATCCTCAATGTCGAAGATGATAGGCGTGCTGGACCATTTCAGAGGCTTGTGTGACTCTAAGGATGGCTCTGCTGCATTCACTTCCCGCATCCACTGCTTGAGTTGGCGGTGCGAAGTATGCAGAGAAGCACCACCGTCAACGCACAGGACCTCTGTGGCTTTCTGAAATTCCTGCTCGTCGGCTTCGTCATCATCCATGTCTTCGTCATCGTCGTCATCTTCATCCTTGTCGTGGCCGCGGGGAGGTCTGTCTCCTTGCCGCTGCTTGGCCTTGCCGCGGTGTCCTCCTCGGCCGGGACGTTTCTTGCCGGATCCACCAGCACCTTCCTGGGCCTTCTCCTTGTCACGCCGCTCGTACTCAGCTTTCTGTAGCTCAACGAGCTGCTCAACCTTATTGCAATTCTGGAGATCGTGACCCCTGGTGCGGTGGATCTTACAATACTGCTTGCCGGAGCCGTCCTGCTTGTCGGCGGCCGCCACAGGCTAGGCCTCCTTGTCGGAGCCACCAGCTTTAGCTTCCTTGGCGCCACCTCCTTTGTCGGTCTGCTCGACAACTAGCACTTCCTTGCCCTTTTTCCTTCTGTTGTTCCGCCGCCGGCCTTTCCTTGTCGGGGCGGCATCCTCACTGTCAGATCCTCCTGCTCCTGTATCCTCTCCGGGGAGCCTCCTCCCCTCTTTAGCGCGTGCACACTTGTCGGCCAGGGCATAAAGCTCACTGACGTCTCTGATCTTACACATCGCCATCTCCTCCCTCATCCTTCGGTTTCACACGTTCTGATGGAACGCGCTAATGATCGCGGCGGGGTGGACGTCTGGGATGTTGTGCTGTACACGGCTGAATCTCTGAATGTACTTGCGTAGTGGCTCTCCTTCCTTCTGGGCGAGCAGATGAAGATCACTTTCTTGGCCATGTGGTTTGTGGCCGCCTATAAAGGCGCCGACAAACTGATGGCACAGATCAGCCCAGGAGGATATGGAGTTGTCCGGCAAGTGCATGAGCCAGGATCTGACATTGGGCTTGAGTACCAGCGGGAAGTAGTTGGCAAGGATCTTGTCGTCCCGTCCCCCGGCAGCCTGCACCGCGATGGTGTAGATGCTGAGAAACTCCGACGGATGCGTCTTGCCGTCGTACTTCTCTGGTACGTCTGGTTTGAAATTCTTTGTGCTGGGCCACTGGACTTGCCGCAGCTCATGGGTGAACGCAGGACAACCTACCGCGTACGGCAGATCGCCTGGTTCCCCTGGCGCATGCATGTCAACAGAGGGCCCAGCGCGCTTGTCGGATTGACGTCGCGCTTCTCTTCGGCACTCGATGCGGGTTCGAGCGTCTTCTTGTTGTCGTTCATGGAGAACTTGGCGCTGGTCGCGACGAGCTCGTGGGTCCGACGACGCGGTGGAGCCGCTGTCGGGGTGGACCCAGCGAGTCGGCTACTTTGGCCTTCGTAGTGGAGAGTGCATGGAAGTCGCACCTCCCCCGGTCTTGTTGCCATCGGCTCGCGTCCGGCTGTCCTGCCGCGGCAGCGAGGTGCTTGGTTGCCGCGCAGTGTCGCCGTTAGCGAAGCCGATGAGGCTCTGGATAGTGGCCCTCCATTCATCGGTCTTGTCCGCCGTCGGAGGATAATCCAGGAGTAGCTGGGCCCGCGCCAAGGCTTCCGCCGGCGTGGTGGGCGGCAGAGGTGAACGGTGCGAGGAGCGGGACATGCTCGGACTCCTAACCAAGTTAGAAGGAGCAGTGTCCCATCCAGGCGACCGCACCTCACTGGGGCCAGCATGCTGGCGTGCATGCTGGTCTTGAACGCCACGCGAACCACCAGCTTGATCTTGGGCCAGCGGACACATGGTGCTGTGAACGCTATGACGCTGCTGGTCCCGCCCTTCCTGAGATGGGCGCGGTGGGCGTATGGACGCCGAGGTCTGTGCCGCCTTGTCCTTGGACTTGGCAGCGCTGTGGGCACCCTCGTCAATGTACATTCTCCCACCGGCGTCCACTCCACTGTCCGCCTGCTCCGGAGGTGGTGGAAGCGACGCAGACGGGGCTGTTGCCCCCGAAGCCTTCTTCTTCGGTGGCATGTCGGTGAAGACGATGAAGATTTAGCTCGCGTGCACGCCGGATCAGGTTCGCACGATCTCGACGCCCCCTACCTGGCGCGCCAGAGATGTCGGGCGTGGCTGATTCCACCAACACCTATGGGGACAGGGCCCCTTTCGGTTCGGTGAGGGCAGAGGCCGCACAAAGAGCGGATCGAGGCGGCACACACGAGCGGTTTTTTACCCAGCTTCGGGCCGCACGGATGCGTAAAACCCTACTGCTCCTTGTTTGTGTATATTGGATTCTTGCTCAGGAGCGATGGACGCTGCTAGACTGAGCGTGGGAGTGTTTCTGGTGCTTCCCAATGAGCCGAGCCGGCCGAACCCACTGAACCCCTTCTACGTTGCGCTTGGGCCTCCTTTTATACTCTCAAGGGGTCACCGACAGGTGGCAACATAGACAATAAGGGTAAAAATGGAAAAGGACGCGGTAGGTGCAGCTACCGCTACTGTGGATACAGTGCACCCTACCTAACTCTGACGGCAGGGGACAAGGTCATTAAATGCCTGTCTGAGTCACCTAAACAGTGCAAAAAGTGACCGTTAGGAGCGCCACCGTTTGCCACGATGGCCTCTTCTTCATCTCCGCTTGCCACCGCGCACCCCTAGCTGCACAGCCTCCTACCACGTGTGCTCGGGAGAGTCCTAGAGCGACACGTTAGCAGGTGTGCTGGAGCACGGGCACAAAGTGGGGGTTTCCCGCGGCAAGCTCCTTGCCGCGGTCGTCGTCTTGTCGTGTTTGGGAGCTTGTTGCTCACCGGGCCTTGCCGGGGTCTTGTCTCTTCTTGGCAAGATCCTCTTGCCGGGGCCTGGGTTGGCCTTCCCGGCAAGCTCCTCTTGCCGGGGCCTTGGTTGGCCTTCCCGGCGAGCTCCTCTTGTCGGGGCCTTGGTTGGAGTACTTTGTTCTTGAATGGTCTTCAAGGGAGCCACGGAGGGTCTTGGCGGTCACCCGGCAAGCCTTGCCGCGGGGCGCTGCGACTGCCCGTGCACAAGTTCGGGGTACTAGGGTACCCCTACTCTAGTACATCGACAGATGGTGATACGATACCGGGGCACTCCCCCAAGCTTGGCAGTTGCCAAGGGGAGTGCCCATACCAGATACTCAGTTATTCTTTGTTGGTTAAGAAGGTGGAGTTGTTGATGATGGATAGTCGCACATCGAGCGTAGGAGGTCCTCCAACTTGCGGATAATTCCCTTGAGTGCGATGATGTGCTCCTTCAACAAAATATTTTCACGTGTGAGATACTTGTTTTGTATACGAGCTAACTCAATCATCTTGAAAGCTTCAATGTCAGTTGGGGTAAGAAGATTGTGATCAAGTTGAAGGATGTCTTCTATTGCCAGAACTTGGTCCTCCGTGGCCTTCTTGATCCCTTCATCCTTGTTGATCTCCATAGGTTCTTCCCTCTTCAGTCCTATCTTCATTAGCCAAGCATCGTTGTCACCATTGTTGGAGGAGGAGGGAGACGACATGATGCTTGGCCTTGACAACCCTGGCAGAAAATAGCTCGAAACAAGAACAGGAGGTTTTTGCGTGATACGGTGGTCAAAACCTTCGAGAGATTATATAATTATTTTTTACTGACCAAAAGGAGTATCGTGCAAGAAAACGGAGTTCGGAGAGCACACGAGGTGCCCACGAGGCAGGGGGCGCGCCCAGGGGGGTAGGGTGCGCCTTCCACCCTCGTGGGAGCCTCGTGTCCTTTCCGGTCTGCTTCTTATTTTCCTATTTTCTTAAATATTCCAAAACGAAGAAATATTGCAATTAGAACTATTTTGGAGTCGGATTACTTACCGTACCACGTACCTATTCCTTTTCGGAATCTGAAACGTTCCGGAAAGTGTCCCTTATGTATTCCTACGGGGTTATGGTTTCAATAATATTGGTTTCAACATTTATGGGATTACCTGAGATAGAATGTTTGATTCTTTGACCGTTCACCACCTATGGATTTCTGCCTTCGAAGTTGTTGATTTTTAGGGCCCCGAAACGATAGACCTCCTCGATAACGTAAGGACCTTCACATTTAGAGAGGAGTTTGCCTGCAAAAAATCTTAAACGTGAGTTGTATAACAATACATAATCACCTACATTGAACTCACGCTTTTGTATCCTTTTGTCGTGCCATTTTTTAACTTTTTCTTTAAACAGCTTGGCATTTTCATCAGCCTGGGTTCTCCATTCATCAAGTGAGCTAATGTCAAATAACCTCTTCTCACCGGCAAGTTTAAAATCATAATTGAGCTCTTTAATGGCCCAATATGCCTTATGTTCTAATTCAAGAGGTAAGTGACATGCTTTACCATAAACCATTTTATACGGAGACAAACCCATATGATTTTTATATGCAGTTCTATAGGCCCATAATGCATCATCAAGTTTCTTGGACCAATTCTTTCTAGATCTATTAACAGTCTTTTGGAAAATTAATTTGAGCTCTCTGTTAATTAATTCTGCTTGACCACTAGACTGGGGGTGATAAGGAGATGCAATTCTATGATTAACATCGTACTTACCAAGCATTTTACGAAAGGCACCATGAATAAAATCTGAACCACCATCAGTAATTAAATATCTAGGGACTCCAAACCTCGGAAAAATAACTTCTTTAAGCATCTTAATAGAGGTGTTCTGATCAGCACCACTAGTTGGAATAGCTTCTACCCACTTAGTAACGTAATCAACAGCAACTAAAATATGTGTATACCCATTAGAGGAAGGAAATGGTCCCATATAATCAAAGCCCCAAACATTAAATGGTTCAATAACAGGTGAACAATTCATAGGCATTTCTCGACATCTACTAATATTACCAATTCTTTGACATTCATCACAAGACAAGACAAACTTACGGGCATCCTTGAAGAGAGTAGGCCAATAAAAACCGGATTGCAATACCTTATGTGCAGTTCTATCTCCAGCATGGTGTCCTCCATAAGCCTCGGAGTGACATTTGTGTAGGATCTATTCCTGTTCATGCTCAGGTACACAACATCTAATAATACCACCTACTCCTTTATAAAGATGTGGGTCATCCCAAAAGTAATGTCTTAAATCATAGAAGAACTTTTTCTTTTGCTGGTATGTGAAACTAGGTGGTATAAATTTAGCAACAATATAATTAGCATAATCAACATACCATGGAGCAGTACGAGAAGCATTTATGACATTTAATTTTTCATCAGGAAAGTTATCATCAATAGGTAGTGGGTCATCAAGAACATTTTCTAACCTAGACAAGTTGTGTGCAACGCGGTTCTCAGCTCCCTTTCTATCAATAATATGCAAATCAAATTCTTGTAGCAGGAGAACCCATCTAATAAGTCTAGGTTTAGCATCTTTTTTTCCCATAAGGTATTTAATAGCAGCATGATCAGTGTGAATAGTTACTTTAGAATCAACAATATAAGGGCTGAACTTATCACAAGCAAAAACAACTTCTAAAAATTCTTTTTCAGTAGTAGCATAATTTCTCTAGGCATTGTCTAGAGTTTTACTAGCATATTGAATAACATTTAATTTCTTATCAACTCTTTGCCCTAGAACAGCACCTACAACATAATCATTTGCATCACACATAATTTCAAAGGGTAAATTCCAATCAGGTGGCTGAACAATAGGTGCAGAAATCAATGCTTTCTTAAGAATTTCAAATGCTTCTACACAATCGTCATCAAAGACAAAAGGAATATCTTTTTGTAATAGATTAGTCAGAGGCCGAGAAATTTTTGAGAAGTCCATAATGAACCTCCTATAAAAACCGGCATGACCGAGGAAGCTTCTTATACCTTTAATGTCCTTGGGACATGGCATCTTTTCAGTAGCATCAACTTTAGCTTTATCAACTTCAATGCCTCTTTCAGAAATTTTATGCCCCAAGACAATACCTTCATTAACCATAAAGTGGCATTTCTCCCAGTTCAAGACAAGATTAGTTTCTTCACATCTCTGCAAAACTCGATCAAGATTGCTCGAGCAATCATCAAAAGAGGATCCATAAACGGAGAAGTCGTCCATGAAAACCTCACAAATCTTTTCAAAAAAGTCAGAGAATATAGCCATGATGCATCTTTGAAAGGTAGCAGGTGCATTACATAAACCAAAAGGCATACTTCTATAAGCAAAAGTACCAAAAGGGCAAGTAAAAGTGGTCTTTGCTTGATCATCAGCTGACACAGGTATTTGAGAGAAGCCAGAGTAACCATCTAGAAAGCAAAAATGTGTATGTTTGGATAATATTTCTAGCATTTGATCAATAAAAGGTAAGGGGTAATGATCTTTTTAGTAGCCTTATTTAATTTGCGTAAATCAATTACCATCCTATAACCTATAATAATTCTTTGCGAAATCAATTCATCTTTATCATTAGGAACAATGGTAATACCTCCCTTCTTAGGGACACAATGGACAAGACTTACCCACTGACTATCAGCAACGGGATAAATTATACCTGCCTCGAGGAGCTTTAATATTTCCTTTCTTACCACTTCTTTCATCTTAGGATTCAACCGTCATTGGTGATCAATAACTGGTTTGGCGTCTTTCTCCAAATTTATTTTGTGTTGACATAGAGTGGGACTAATGCCCTTAAGATCATCAAGAGTATATCCAATAGCAGCATGGTGCTTCTTCAGAGTTTTCAATAATTTTTCTTCTTCATGCTGTGAAAGGTTAGCACTAATAATAACAGGATATATCTTCTTTTCATCAAGATAAACATATTTAAGAGTATCAGGTAATGGTTTAAGCTCAAACATGGGATCACCCTTGGGTGGAGGAGGATCCCCTAGGATTTCAACAGGCAAATTGTGTTTCAGAATGGGTCCTTGTTTAAAGAATACTTCATCTATTTCCCTTCTTTCATTGATAAACATATCATTCTCATGGTCTAGCAAGTATTGTTCTAAAGGATCATTAGGAGGCACATCAATAGAAGCAAGACAAATAATTTCATCTTTGCTAGGCAATTCTTCATCACGAGGTTGTCTACGAAATTTAGAAAAAAATAAACTCATGAGACATATCACTCAAACCAACAGTAACAACATCCTTTTCGCAGTCTATCCTAGCATTAACAGTATTTAAGAAGGGTCTACCAAATATAATGGGACAAAAGCTGTCTTGTGGGGAACTAAGAACAAGAAAATCAGCAGGATATTTAACTTTCCCACACAAGACTTCAACATCTCTAACAATCCCAATTGTGGAAATAGTATCTCTATTGGCAAGCTTAATTGTAACATCAATCTCTTCTATCTCAGCAGGTACAATATCATGCATAATTTCTTTGTATAAGGAATGAGGTATTGCACTAGCACTAGCACCCATATCACATAAGCCATGATAGCAATGATCTCCTATTTAACAGAAATAACAGGCATGCCTACAACAGGTCCATGTTTATTTTTAGTATCAGGCCTAGCAATTCTAGCAGCTTCATCACAGAAGTAAATAACATGCCCATCAATATTATCGGCCAAGAGATCTTTAACCATAGCAATATTAGGTTCAACTTTAACTTGCTCGGGGGGGTTGTGTGTCCTAATATTACTTTTGTTTACTACAATTGAAGCTTTAGCATGATCCTTTATTCTAACATGGAAAGGTGGTTTCTCAACATAAGCAGTAGGAACAACAAGATCATTATAAGTGAGAGTCTTTTCTTCAACTTTAATAGGTGCAACTACTTTTACTTCAATGGGAGGATTATATTTAAACCACTTCTCCTTTGGGAGATCAACATGAGTAGCAAATGATTCACAGAAAGAAGCTACTATCTCAGAGTCAAGTCCATATTTAGTGCTAAATTTACTGAAAACATCAGTATCCATAAAAGATTTAACAAAATCAAACTTAGGTGTTATACCTGACTCCTTACCATCGCCGAGATCCCAATTTTCAGAGTTGCTTTTAATTCTCTCCAATAAATTCCATTTGAATTCAATAGCCTTCATCATAAAGGAACCAGTACAAGAAGTATCGAGCATGGAGCGATTGTTGTCAGAAAGCTGAGCATAAAAATTTTGAACAATCATTTTTCTTGAGAGCTCATGATTGGGGCATGAATATAACATTGACTTAAGCCTCCCCCAATCTTGAGCGATGCTTTCTCCTTCGCGAGGCCAAAAATTATATATATAATTACGATCACGATGAAGAAGATGCATAGGATAAAACTTCTGATGGAATTCGAATTTCAACCGTTTGTAGTCCCATGATCCCATATCATCACATAGCCTATACCATGTCAATGCATCTCCCATAAAAGATAAAGGGAAGACCTTCTTCTTGATAACATCATCAGGCATACCTGCAAGCTTAAATAATCCACAAACTTCATCCACATAGATTAAGTGTAAGTCGGGATGCAATGTTCCATCTCCTGCAAAAGGATTAGCTAGCAGTTACTCTATCATACCCAAAGGAATTTCGAAGTAAACATTTTCATTTTCAGTAGGTCCAGTAGGTTGAGGAGCAACTATTTGCTCTACCGGTCGGGATGAAGATACCCCGAACAAGCCCCTCGAAGGATTACTTTCCATAGTAACAAGTAACAATAAATTTTAGCACACTATATAAATTTTTCCTTACCAAATTCCACCTACCAAAGGCGCTTCACTCCCCGGCAACGGCGCCAGAAAAGAGTCTTGATGACCCACAAGTATAGGGGATCTATCATAGTCCTTTCGATAAGTAAGAGTGTCGAACCCAACGAGGAGCAGAAGGAAATGATAAGCGGTTTTCAGCAAGGTATTCTCTACAAGCACTGAAATTATCAGTAACAGATAGTTTTGTGATAAGGTAATTTGTAATGAGTAGCAAGTAATAAAACTAAATAAGGTGGAGCAAGATGGCCCAATCCTTTTTGTAGCAAAGTACAAGCCTGGACAAACTCTTATATGAAGTAAAGCGCTCCCGAGGACACATGGGAATTATCGTCAAGCTAGTTTTCATCACGTTCAAATGATTCGTGTTTAATACTTTGATAATTTGATATGTGGGTGGACCGGTGCTTGGGTGCTGTCCTTACTTGGACAAGCATCCCACTTATGATTAATCCCCATTGCAAGCATCCACAACTACAACAGAAGTATTAAGGTAAACCTAACCATAGCATGAAACATATGGATCCAAATCAGCCCCTTACGAAGCAACGCATAAACTACCGTTAGGCTTCTGTCACTCTAGCAACCCATCATCTACTTATTACTTCCCAATGCCTCCCTCTAGGCCCAAACAATGGTGAAGTGTCATGTAGTCGATGTTCACATGACACCACTAGAGGGATGACAACATACATCTCATCAAAATATCGAACGAATACCAAATTCACATGACTATTAATAGCAAGACTTCTCCCATGTCCTCAGGAACGGACGTAACTACTCACAAAGCATATTCATGTTCATAATCAGAGGGGTATTAATATGCATAATGGATCTGAACATATGATCTTCCACCAAGTAAACCAACTAGCATCAACTACAAGGAGTAATCAACACTACTAGCAACCCACAGGTACCAATCTGAGGTTTGGATACAAAGATTGGATACAAGAGATGAACTAGGGTTTGAGATGAGATGGTGCTGGTGAAGATGTTGATGGAGATTGACCCCCTCCCAATGAGAGGATCGTTGGTGATGATGATGGTGATGATTTCCCCCTCCCGGAGGGAAGTTTCCCCGACAGGACAGCTTTACCGGCGCCCTAGATTGGTTGTGCCAAGGTTCCGCCTCCACGAGGCGGAGTCTTGTCCTTAAAGCTTGCTTATGATTTTTTCCTTGACGAAAGACTCCATATAGCAGAAGATGGGCATCGGAGGGCCACCAGGGGGCCCACGAGGCAGGGGGCGCGCCCCCACCCTCGTGGCTGGTGGGTGGTCGCCCTCTAGTACTTCTTGCACTCAGTATTTTTTATATATTCTGGAAATAACTTCCGTGAAGTTTCAGGACATTTGGAGCTGTGCAGAATAGGTCCCTAATATTTCCTCCTTTTCCAGCCCAGAATCCCAGCTGACGGCATTCTCCCTCTTTATGTAAACCTTGTAAAATAAGAGAGAATAGGCATACGTATTGTGACATAATGTGTAATAACAGCCACTAATGTAATAAATATCGATATAAAAGCATGATGCAAAATGGACGTATCATATTGTAGTATGGGTCATGGTGAGATTCAAACCTAATTAAGTTTGAGCGCATATACTATGCATGCATGAATCCCCGTCATTGGCTTGAAGTGTGGTGTAACATACATATGCATCGTCAACCTAACCCTCACTCAGTGTCGGGATTTCTAGTTCGAAATCACGGTGACACATCGAAGTTGTTCCATTGTGTACTCAAAAAACACACCTCTCCATGCATATGTTTGGGCCACACACATGTAGTGGTTGTCTTCGGGGACTAGCTACTTGTGTGATTATTGGCTAGCTAGCCCATCTCCGGGGTCGCATGGATGGCCATCACTTTGACCAACAACAAGAGAGAGGTTGTACGACCAAGGTGGATTATTCTTGGTCCATTTTACGATCCATGTTGGTGAGATATGCCTCTCTGGCCCGCCGACTGAAAGTGCATGTGTCTGGGGGGGCTGCTACTTTGCACTTTGCTAGGTGAACCTCGGTTGGGAGGGCATGCATTCATAGCTTAGGGTTCCCTTCGTGCTGACATGAGGGGGGCTTCTAGCTACTTCTCACTCTGGTAGGTGAACCTGGGTAGGGGGAGGGGCATGCATTCATAGCTTAGGATTCCCTTCCTGCCGACACGAGGGAGGGGGGACTGCTAGCTACTTCGCACTTTGCTAGGTGAACCTCAGTTGGGAGGGGGGAGAGGCATGCATTCATAGCTTAGGATTCCCTTCGTGCCGACACGAGGGGGTGGGGACAAGCAATACCCTGCGCTTTGCGAGATAGGTGCCACATCGAAGTCGCATTTGGTATTTGAAAATCAAACCACCCTTTTCATACATAAATTTGGTCCACATGCAAGTGTGTTCATGTTCTGACCCTCTCCCGTGTCATTTTGAGCCAAATTTGTGAACATTAGACAAGTCGGATGACGCAACAGACACGGTTCACTCAAACTAACCGTGTGCATTAGGGTCCCCGAGGCTTCCCCTCTCAAAAATATCTACCCGCCTGCAGCTTTTTTCTGTTTGATAACACACGGTTATTGTGTTTCGACCGTGTGTGATGTTTCTTGTTCCCAATCCCGCCTGCATCCCTCTAAAATAGCTGCCGCCTCGAGGATTCTTCTATTTCATAACACACAGTTGCTATCTTCAAACTGTGTGCGATGCACCATCATCAAAATTTTCAATAGCCCTGGCATTTCACTCCCGCGTTTGACTGCCGCGTAGTAAAATTTTTAGTACCTGCATCATTTCCTCATACACACCCCCGCCCCCTCCACACACACACACACACAAAACCTCCTCGGGCGTGCACACACACACACCCCCTCCCTCACTCGAAACCCTAGCAAGGTCCCCGCCGCTGCAAGGCCTCCATTGTCAACATTTGTCGGTTTGCCCATGTAGCTTACCCACCGATCTCCATACCCAGGGCGCCCTGAGTTTCTTAGATGACGCTGAAGGAAATATGCCCTAGAGGCAATAATAAAGTTGTTATTTATATTTCCTTATATCATGATAAATGTTTATTGTTCATTCTAGAATTGTATTAACCAGAAACTTAGTACATGTGTGAATTCATAGACAAACAGAGTGTCCCTAGTATGCCTCTACTTGACTAGCTCATTAATGAAAGATGGTTATGTTTCCTGGCCATAGACATGTGTTGTCATTAGTTGAACGAGATAACATCATTAGAGAATGATGTGATGGACAAGATCCATCTGTTAGCTTAGCATAATGATCGTTTAGTTTTATTGCTATTGCTTTTTTCATGACTTATACATGTTCCTCTGACAATGAGATTAGGCAACTCCCAAATACCGGAGGAATGTGTGCTATCAAACTTCACAACATAACTGGGTGATTATAAAGATGCTCTACAGGTGTCTCTGACGGTGTTTGTTGAGTTGGCATAGATCGAGATTAGGATTTGTCACTCCGTGTATCGGAGAGGTATCTCTGGGCCCTCTCGGTAATGCACAACACTATGAGCCTTGCAAGCAATGTGTCTAATGAGTTAGCCATGGGATGATGCATTACGGATTGAGTAAAGAGACTTGCCGGTGACGAGATTGAACTAGGTATGATGATACCGACGATCGAATCTTGGGCAAGTAACATACCGATGACAAAGGGAACAACGTATGTTGTTATGCAGTTTTGACCGATAAAGATCTTCGTAGAATATGTAGGAGCCAATATGAGCATCCAGGTTCCGCTATTGGTTATTGACTGGAGATGTGTCTCGGTCATGTCTACATAGTTCTCAAACCCGTAGGGTCCGCACGCTTAACGTTCGATGATGATTTTTATTATGAGTTATGTGATTTGATGACCGAAGTTTGTTTGGAGTCCTGGATGAGATCACGGACATGACGAGGAGTCTCGAATTGTTCGAGAGGTAAAGATTCATATGTTGGAAGATTACATTCGGGAACCGGAATGGTTCGGGTCGTTTCGGATAAGTTTCGGAGTACCGGGGGTTACCGGAACCCCCCTGTCGGTGTCAAAACCGGCGGATCTCGGGTAGGGGGTCCCGAACTGTGCGTCTAGGCCGGATGGTAACAGGAGGCAAGGGACACGAAGTTTTACCCAGGTTCGGGCCCTCTTGATGGAGGTAAAACCCTACGTCCTGCTCGATTGATATTGATGATATGGGTGTTACAAGAGTAGATCTACCATGAGATCAGAGAGGCTAAACCCTAGAAGCTAGCCTACGGTATGATTGTATGTTGTGATTGTTGTCCTACGGACTAAAAACCCTTCGGTTTATATAGACACCGGAAAGGGTTAGGGTTACACAAGGTCGGTTACAAAGGAGGAGATATCCATATACGTATTGCCTAGCTTGCCTTCCACGCCAAGTAGAGTCCCATTCGGACACGAGACGAAGTCTTCAATCTTGTATCTTCATAGTCTAACAGTCCGGCTGTCCGGAGACCCCCTAATCCAGGACTCCCACAGTAGCCCCTGAACCAGGCTTCAATGACGATGAGTCTGGCGCGCAGTTGTCTTCGGCATTGCAAGGCGGGTTCCTTCTCCAAATTCTATGTACCTGTCGAAATAATGTCTGGTTCCTCGTGATGGTTTGTATTTCTTGGCTTCCCCGTCCAATAATGGCCACTTTCCACGTGTCGAGTGAATGTGAAGAGCCAGGGTGTTTTCACATTTACCCCCCTAGCTATACAAATGGGCCGCCTATTTAAAAAGACGAGGATTCAGATCCAAATCACATCATCCTCCCTTGCCGAGTCTTCATCAGAGCCATCCCAATCCCTCCAAAGGAGAGCGGGTGTGCCTTGTCCCTTATCTAGTAACAGGGCTCGGATTCCCAATCCATCCATTTCTCCGAGGGCTTCTGGAGTTCTATGGCCTCCAGCTGCACAACCTCACGCCTGCTTCTCTACTGCATATCGCGGGATTCATAGCCCTTTGCGAGTTATTTTTGGGCTGTGAGGCTCATTTCACTCTGTGGAAGAAGCTGTTTTGTATGGTGCCCCGTTCTAAGAAGGGATCATTATATCAAGTGGGCGGAGCCGAAGTGTGGCGTATCGCCGGGACCGAATACCTATCCGGGACCCCAAAGAAGACGTCCGAAGACTGGCCTTCAGAATGGTTTTATATAGAAGATGTCCCCGTCCGGACCCTATTCGGATCAGCCTTCCAGAGTTTGACAACGCCCCTTTGAAGAAGCGTTAGAGCTGGCGTCCACGGAGCCCCCTAGAGGAAGACGACCGGGACATTCTTTATCTGATGAGTCGGATAAGCTCTTTAGCTCGATCCGGATTGACCATGATCGAGGTCATGGCTATATGCATTATGCGGGGGGTGCAGCCGCTCCAGTATAGAGGCCACCCCATGTGGGATTTCAACGGGGAGGATGACGCCACCCACCACGGCCGCAAAGGGCCGGGATCGGCTGCCGATCTAATAAAGATCTTGTCCACTTTGTACAAGGGAGAAGAGGAGGAATGCCTCCGCGTCAATCCGCAGGGCGGATTCTCCATGTACAATCATCCGAGCTGGGTAAGCGGAGATTTTTCTCGCCCATACGTTTTGAATTCCCGTAGTTTAAGTATTCATTCTAGCGATTTCTTCGCAGGAGCTGCGTCAGGCAGTAAAGGAGATAAACAGCCCTCCCCCACAGCCCGAGGACCCTGGACGGTCCCTTGACCCGGCCTCCCAGGAGGATCCGGACATATCGGTGGAGCTGATCGGCGGGGTATTTTACCAAGGTAGTAATGACAATACCTTGGGGCCATTACGGCCGATTACCCTGGGCTATTTCCAGCCTCACAGGTGACTGAGATCGAAATCCCAGCACTTAAAAAGGGATCTGTCCTTGTGCTCTTTTTATTGTCGTATAACAGCCGTGTTTTGCAGGGGAAGTCCTCGGGGCAAAAGGCTGAGCCCATGGCAACTAGCCAACAAGGGGCCGCTAGGCCAAGCAGGCTAAAAAGATCCGCAGTCCGGATTGAGGCACCGGCGCAGCGGTATGGCGCGTCGTTTTTATTGCAAGACATAATTTTCAGAGGCATACTAACGCCCATGTCTTCTTTTCAGGAAAAAGAGCGCTCTCCGAACTATACCCGGAGAGGCTACCAATCGCGCCTCCACAAGCCGGGCTCCAAGGCCAGGCTCAGAGGTGGGAACGAGTACAAGGCGTGCGCCGGGTGCTCCTTCGACAGAGGATACGGATAGACTGTCCGCCACCCATTCCGAGGTGGAAAGTGCCATGAACCACAGGTGTCGCCGGACTATTCTTCGTGACGCTTGTTTCTCCCCAGAGGCATTGAATGCCTTCAACCCGGGAGACGCGCACCTCCGTGCCGCTCAAGATGGTGTAGCCAGAGCCACGGAGCAGTATGTAAAAGACATACGGGTGAGAAAATTTGATGAGTATATATATCAGTAGCCCTTGAGACTTGAAACAGTTAGGATAACTGATTTAAGGATCATTTGTTATGTAGGTTCTTACAGAAAAGAATACTCAATTGTCCCAGGAGCTGGAAGAGTGCAAAGCCCAACTTCAGGCCGCACTGTCCGCCGCAGGGGAGCCCAAAGAGACCCCCGCTGGTAACATATCCGTCAAATGATAAGTATCATATTAGAGTGCGGCTTTATATGTGAATCTGACGAAAAAATTGCAGATGACGCTAGAGTGAATCTGGATAAGCAACAGCTCAAACGCCAGCTGAAAGCTGGTGAGAACGTGCTTACAAGGGTGAGGCAGGAGAAGAATGATCTCCAAGATGCCAACACCAAGCTGGGTGTGGAACTGAAAGATGTTCGTGCCTAACTGTCGGACTCTTTTAAGGAGAATCGATGGCTTCGGCGCGACATATTTAGTAAGTGCTTGAACGAACTTAAAAAGAGTTCGGCGGGGAAGCTGACTGACAGAGTTATGTCTGTAGGTATGTTAACAGGTCGTCCTGCCGAGGAGATGCCTAGTTCGACGGGTGATCTTCTTCCCGAGCTCGCACAGTTGCACGAACGAGTTTGGCAGGTGATGTGAGGCGTTGCCCAGGCCTTGTGGCTGTCTGTCTCCCTACCCGAAGGCCTTGGGGAGCTTGCAGAAAAGCTGAAGGGAGCACGGCGGCGCTTTCGATTATGGAAGATATCGGCCTGCCGTCAGGGCGCCAGGGAAGCTTGGGCGATGGTGAAGACACGGTACATGAAGGCTGACCCGAACCACATGGCCGAAGTCGGACCTATGGGGCCTGATGGCAAGGAGATCCCTGTAAATTTAGTGTACGGCCAAGTAGAATTGGCTGCAAAGTATTCCCAACAGGACTGTAGACTAGACAGCCTATTGGATGGCATTGAAGAGGAATTCAACCAGTCAAGTTGACTATGTAATTGTAAAGTGACATATATGATGCCTTCTAGCCGGATTGTAGATCGTTTGTCGTGGCGGACCTTTTCGCTTCAACCTCGGGACCCGACAGTCTGGAGTGTATCCGAATACCCTCTCGGTTATATAAGAACCGGGGGATGCGTGGAGACTAGGCGTAGGGGTCATTAGTGCTTTATCAGACAAGTGCCCAACAAGTTATGTTATATTACATGGGTACTAAGAAACATCTTCCAGAGAGAATAGTTCCGTTAAGGGTTCCTTTCCCTGGGTAGACATGCCCTAAAGTGCATGTCCGGACTGCGACAAGAAGTGCAGTAAAAACGTCTGGGGGCAGATATGGTTAATAAATAAAAGTCATCTTTTGTTCACCGACCGAATATTCTGTTAAGAACGCTAGCTTTCAGCTTCACCCAGTCTGAGGTACACGTCCGGCTGACCCGGCGGTAACAATCGCAGAGGTGCTCCCGTTATGCCCTAGCCGAATTAACGGGAACATAGGGCATAAATACAAGAGCCAGGCAACCCAGCTTGGCCAAAACTTAAGTCATATCGATGCATATAATGGTGAAAAAAGGTACATGCGGAAGTATAACGCATGTGTTGGGCGTGATGCCCAGGTAAATAATTTAAGCTTCTGTGAAAGAAGCCCCCAGGTGTAGATAGTGCGGCTAGCACCTCTGTAGTGTACAAGTGAGGCACAAGGTGACCCTTGAAGACCTAGAGGAATAAAAGAGAGAAAGGGAAACAAGACAGACGGCGCATATGCAGAAAATGGACAAAGGGAAGGGACTAACATAAAGTTCAGTGCTAGGCGTAGAATCTTCGGAGCCTGGCTGCGTTCCATGGGTTCGGCTCGAGTCGACTAGTCGATGCATCCCGCAGTCGATACGCTCCGCCAGTCAGAACTTGGTCGACGACGAAGGGACCTTCCCATTTGGGCTCTAGCTTGTTCTTTTTCTTATCCGGCAGCCGAAGAACTAGTTCGCCAACGTTATAAGTTTTGGCTCGTACTTCTCTGCTTTGGTATCTGCGGGCCTGTTGCTGGTAAAATGTGGAACGGGCTTTGGCTACGTCGCGCTCTTCCTCCAAGGTGTCCAGACTGTCCTGCCGATCGAGCTCGGCTTCTCTTTCTTCGTACATGCGCACTCGAGGTGAGTCATGGATTATGTCATAGGGCAGGACTGCCTCTGCGCCGTACACCATAAAAATGGTGTGTATCCAGTACTACAATTTGGCGTGGTCCGCAGCCCCCCGAGTATGAAGTCGAGCTCCTCTACCCAGTGCGTGTCAGACTCTGTTAAGGTGCGCACTAGTTTGGGTTTAATGCCGCTCATTATAAGACCATTTGCTCGTTCGACTTGACCGTTGGTTTGTGGATGGTAGACTGAAGCATAATCGAGCTTGATGCCCATTTTGCTGCACCAGAGTTTTACCTCGTCGGCCGTGAAGTTCGTGCCATTATCAGTGATGATGCTGTGGGGGATGCCGTAGCGATGTACAGCCCCGGATATGAAATCTATCACCGGTCCGGATTCGGCTGTTTTAACCGATTTGGCCTCTATCCATTTGGTGAATTTATCCACCATGACCAATAAGTATTTTTTCTTGTGGGTTCCACCTTTAAGGGGTCCAACCATGTCAAGCCCCCAGACCGCAAAGGGCCGTGTAATGGGGATTGTTTGGAGGGCGGTGGGTGGCATATGGCTTTGATTTGCAAAGAGCTGGCAACCGGCGCAATGCTGGACTAAGTCATGTGCGTCTGCCCGGGCCGTTGGCCAATAGAATCCTGTACGGAAGGCCTTGCTCACAAGAGCCCGGGCTGCGGCGTGATGACCGCCGAGTCCGGCATGAATTTCTGCCAAAAGGTTCCGTCCTTCCTCTTCGGAGATGCACTGTTGAAGGACTCCGGTAGCGCTTTTCTTGCACAATTCTCCCTCGTGGACCCTGTAGGCCTTTTATCGCCGCACTATGCAGCGTGCCTCATTTTGGTCCTCCGGAAGTTCCTGTCTAGTTAAGTAGGCCAGGAATGGTTCTGTCCATGGGGCAATAATAGCCATTATTTCGTGGGCTGATTGTGTTATTTCGGTGGCGGAGCCTTCGATTGTGTTAGAGAGTTTGGTATCGGGTATTTTGGCCGGGTCCGGACTGTTGTTATCGGTGTCCCCTTCCCATGCTACGGATGGCTTGAAAAGCCTTTCCAGAAAAATGTTGGGAGGGACCGCGTCGCGTTTTGCGCCAATGCGGGCGAGGATATCTGCCGCCTGATTGTTTTCCCGAGCCACATGGTGAAATTCGAGCCCCTCGAACCGCGCTGACATTTTTAGGACGACATTGCGATAAGCGGCCATTTTTGGATCCTTGGCATCAAAGTCTCCATTTATTTGGGATATTGCAAGGTTTCAATCCCCGCGCACCTCTAGGCGTTGAATGCCCATGGATACTGCCATCCGGAGACCATGTAGAAGGGCCTCGTATTCGGCTGCATTGTTGGAGTCCGTATACATTATCTGCAGTACGTATTGAACTGTGTCTCCTATTGGGGACGTCAAAACAACGCCGGCCCCCAGACCAGCCAACTTTTTGGAGCCGTCGAAGTGCATGATCCAGTTTGAATATGTGTCGTACTCTTTAAGGAGTTCGGCTTCCGTCCATTCGGCGACGAAGTCAGCCAAAACTTGCGATTTAATAGCTCACCGTGGCTTGTAAGTTATGTCGAACGGGAGGAGCTCAATGGCCCATTTGGCAATCTGACCCGTCGCGTCGCAGTTGTTTATAATATCTTTAAGTGGTACTTCCGAGGCTACCGTTATCGAACACTCTTGAAAGCAGTGCCGCAGCTTCCTGGATGCCATAAATACCCCGTACGCTATCTTTTGATAATGCGGGTACCGCGATTTGCATGGAGTAAGGATAGTGGACACGTAGTAAACCGGATTTTGAATGGGAAATTTGTGTCCGTACACTTCTCGCTCGACGACAAGCACTGCGCTTACCACTTGATGAGTTGCCGCAATGTATAATAGCATTGGTTCGCCAATGTTTGGCGTGGCCAGGACTGGGTTTGTTGCCAACATGGATTTTATTTCGTTGAGTCCGCCCGTGGCGGCGTCCGTCCACTCGAAGTGTTCGGTACGCCAGAGGAGGCGATAAAGGGGTAATGCCTTTTCTCCCAAGCGGGAGATAAAGCGGCTTAGAGCCACCATGCATCCGGTTAGTTTTTGTATTTGTTTGTGGTCTGTTGGGGTAGCCAACTGTGACAACGCTCGGATTTTGGCTGGATTAGCTTCAATACCTCTACTGGAGACAATGAATCCCAGGAGCTTTCCTACTGGTACGCCGAAGACGCATTTTTCTGGATTGAGCTTGATGTCATATGTTCGGAGGTTGTCGAATGTGAGCCTCAAGTCATCTACTAAAGTTTCGACATGCTTGGTTTTAATGACCACGTCATCCACGTATGCCTCCACTATTTTGCCGATCTGGTTTCCCAGGCATGTCTGAATCATGCGCTGATATGTTGCACCAGCGTTTTTTAGCCCGAAGGGCATTGTGTTGAAGCAGAATGGGCTGTATGGTGTGATGAATGTCGTTGCGGCTTGGTCTGGCTCTGCCATTTTGATTTGGTGGTAACCGGAGTATGCGTCGAGGAAACACAATGAATCGTGTCCTGCGGTAGCATCGATGGTTTGATCGATGCGGGGGAGGGGAAGGGATCCTTTGGGCAGGCCTTGTTAAGGTCCTTAAAATCGATGCACAAGCGCCAGGATTTGTCCTTCTTTGGTACCATCACCAAGTTTGCTAGCCAGTCCGGATGTTTTATGTCTCTGATGAATCTGGCCTCCAATAGCTTGGCTAGTTCCTCTCCCATGGCTTGTCTTTTAGGCTCGGAGAAACGTCGAAGAGCCTGCTTGACTGGCTTGAACCCTTTTATGATATTTAGGTTGTGTTCAGCCAGCCTGCGTGGGATTCCTGGCATGTCTGAAGGGTGCCAAGCAAAAATATCCCAGTTCTCGCGTAGGAACTCTCGTAGTGCGGCGTCAACATCAGGGTTTAATTGTGCCCCGATGGAAGCTGTTTTTGTAGGTTCCGTTGGATGGACTTGGAATTTGACTATTTCGTCCGCCGGCTTAAAGGAGGTGGACTTGGATCTTTTATCGAGTATCACGTCATCCCTGTTTACCATGGAGCGCAGCGCGGTTAGTTCTTCGGACGCTAGGGCTTCGGATAGTGCCTCAAGGGCCAGTGCAGCTGTCTTATTTTCGGCGCGGAGTGCTATGTCCGGATCACTAACAAGAGTGATGATTCCGTTAGGCCCAGGCATTTTGAGCTTTATGTACCCGTAATGGGGTACGGCTTGGAAGATTGTGAATGCTTCCCGCCCTAATTGAGCGTGATATCCGCTGCTGAACGGGGCCACTTGGAATGTAATTTCTTCGGACCTGTAATTATCCGGTGTGCCGAATACCACGTCTAGTGTGATTTTTCCGGCACAGCATGCTTCCCGACTAGGGATGATTCCTCTAAAGGTTGTGCCGCTTTGCTTAATGTGGCTCCAATCTATTTCCATCTTTTGAAGAGTTTCCTCGTAGATGAGGTTTAATCCGCTGCCGCCGTCCATGAGTACCTTGGTGAGTCGAAAGCCGTCCACGATTGGACTGAGGACCAGTGCGGCTGGTACTCGAGCTGTTCGGAATTTTGGTTCGTCACTGGCATTGAAGGTAATAGCCGTGTCGCTCCAAGGATTTGTTTCTGCTATGTGGCAGATTTCGGACGTGCTGCGGAGTGTTTGCTTCCGTTTTTTATTTGACGCAAAGGTCTCGAAGACCGTTAAGACCGTACTGTTATCCTCGGGGTGGTGCTCTTTGGTTTTTGGGAGGAGTAGATCCTCACCACTTTTGGCCACTTGCTGGAGTATCCAGCATGCTCAAAGGCTGTGCGTTGGTATCACATCCGTTGTACTATGAATTTTGCAGGGTCCGTTGAGCCATCCCTCCAGTACGGTTCCTTGCCCCGTAGAGGGCTTTTGCTTTTTGGTAGTTAACCCAGGTGTATTGTGATAATGCACCCTTTTATTTCGGACTGGGTTTGTATTCAGGGCCGGATTATCCCAAAATTTTATTTCGGTTTTCCAGGCGCTTTCCATCGCATAGTACTTTCGCACTATGGACACCAAGTCGGCAAAGCGTGTAATTTCGCGACGACTTATGGCGTTGAGGATTCTCTTGTCCGTGCAATTATTGCAGAAGAATGAAATTGCGTCTTCCTCGCGGCAGTCCTTTATCCCGTTCTTGATCAGGAGGAATCTGGCCCAGTAATGGTGTACTATTTCTTCGGGCTCTTGCCTAATTTGGGATAGATCGCGTATGTTTGGGTGGGTGGGTGGTATTGAATCCGAATCCTCACCCGATCTGAGGCTCAGTGGCCAAGGAGTTTCCGAACTCGAAAGCTTGGATTCTTGAACGTTTTCTGGTAAATCTAGCCCGCTGCCTGATTCTGGGTTCAGGCTTTGAGTGACGTCCTCCCCTCCGTGGGTATCCGGCTTGGGGGGATCAGGAATCCGGACGTAGCTAGTCCTTAAGATAGATGGAGTTTTGCCGCATTGTTCTTCCACCACTGCAACATGGTGGGTGACCTGGGGAGAGTTAATTTCTCTTAGATAGGGTTTAGGCCCAATCTGATCGTAGTCTGTAGCAACTCCCAGGGCGGCGATACGATCCAAGAGCTCGTTCAGGGAAGAGAGCTCCATTGGATCTAACTGTTCGGCGAGTTCCGAGTTGATGTGAAGATTGCTTTCGATGACCCGAGAAGTCATCGTCGGTGCAGCGGCCGAACAGGCGGTCATAAGAAAACCACCTAGCCGAAGAGTTTGGCCGATAGCCAGAGCTCCCTCAGCGATAGTGCCATCTTTAAAGACGGGACGAGACATCCTTCCTTGTGGTGACGGCACAGCGGAACTCTCAATGAAAGCACCAATGTCGGTGTAAAAACCGGCGGATCTCGGGTAGGGGGTCCCGAACTGTGCGTCTAGGCCGGATGGTAACAGGAGGCAAGGGACATGAAGTTTTACCCAGGTTCGGGCCCTCTTGATGGAGGTAAAACCCTACGTCCTTCTCGATTGATATTGATGATATGGGTGTTACAAGAGTAGATCTACCACGAGATCAGAGAGGCTAAACCCTAGAAGCTAGCCTACGGTATGATTGTATGTTGTGATTGTTGTCCTACGGACTAAAAACCCTCCGGTTTATATAGACACCGGAGAGGGTTAGGGTTACACAAGGTCGGTTACAAAGGAGGAGATATTCATATACGTATTGCCTAGCTTTCCTTCCACGCCAAGTAGAGTCCCATCCGGACACGAGACGAAGTCTTCAATCTTGTATCTTCATAGTCTAACAGTCCGGCGAATGGAGATAGTCCGGCTGTCCGGAGACCCCCTAATCCAGGACTCCCACACACCCCCGGGAAGTTCATGGGTCTTCATGGGCCTTAGGGGAAAGGAGAGAAGGGCCACAATGGAGGCCGTGCCCCCCCCATGGCTAGTCCAAATTGGACTAGGAAGGGGGCGGCACCCCCTCTTTCCTTCTCCCCTCTCCTCCTTCCCTCTCTCTCCCTCTCTTTTTTTTGACTGGAAACTGTGGGGCAAACCCCCACAGCAAATCAAAACCTTTATTAAAGCAAAGAAACAGGATACAAGAGCTGATTACAAGGGGTAATCTACAAAGAGAAACTAATCTAAAAGGAGGAGGCAGGGAAGCCTTACTACAGTAAGCATTAAGGGGGGAGGAAGGAGATCCACTTGAGAAGGTCATCCTTGAAGGCAGATTTAATCCTATATTGCAACAGAGAGATATCATGCCTAAAAGCAGAACGCCATTTATAAAAACTAGCCCTCTCATTTTTGAAAACCTTGGCATTTCGAATGATCCATATGTTCCAACATGCAGTGAACACCACTTCTGAAAAAAATGGCTTGTCAAAATCATTTCTAGCATGAATAACCACATCAGACATAGAGTGTCCTGCAGGCCATTCAATCTGAAGGTAATTCCAGACACGGACACTGAAATTGCAGTTGAAGAAGAGATGATCCCTGGTTTCTCAAACCTACAGGGGGCAGAGCCTGCAATGCACTCCATCCTCCATGTGCCAATGCCTTCGTTCAACCATATCTTTAGTATTCAGCCTGTCCATGATTAACATCCAAGCAAAAACCTTAATCTTGAGAGTACAAGAAGATTTCCATATCCAACAAAGCAGGGGGTTGAAGGTTTCAGAAAGAAATTTGTGGGAGTAAAACATCTTGGGTCTAAACTGCTTGGATGAGTTTTGCCAAAACCACACATCCTTAGATCCAAGTACTCTGCCATGAGAGCCCATCATAGACTGAATCATGCCCAGCTCCCCAAATGCCTGAGCAGACAGGGGGAGATGAAAATGCTGAACAATATCCTGGGAACTAAAGAATTCCTTGACTGTAATCCAAGGGTCCTTAACATAAGAAAAAAGCCTAGGAAACCTTGATTGCAGTGGAGAGACCTCAACACCAATATTCCAGTTATCTGACCAAAACAGAGCAGTGTCACCATCATTAACCTCAACCCATGAGCACTCCCTAAAATTGATCATAACCTTGCAAATATCCTTCCACCAAAAAGAGCCACATGCAGATGTTCCTTAAGGCACCCTATGATGGTAAAGGGAATTCCAAATGAGAGAAACTCCGGGAATATCTTTTTTATTGAGGAAATTACTAACATGTTTGAGAAGCAAGGCAACATTTTGTACTCCCAGATTGAGAATACCAAGACCACCCCTATTTTTTGGCCTACAAATAAGCTCCCAAGCTGCTAGGGAGGGGGCAGGTTCATCTCTATTCTTCCTCCACAAACATTGCCTCTGAATTCTCTCTAACTGTTTGAGTATGCCTGCTGGAATAGCCAAACTACCCATGAAGAAGATAGGCATTGAGGACAGAGCGGAGTTCAGGAATTGCAGTCTCTCCCCTTGGTTAAGAAAAGAAGAACTAGCAGTCATTCTTCTTTCCATACAGTCTACTAGGGGCATAAAGTCCACCATTTTGGGCCTTGTGGTTCCCACTGGCAGCCCAAGATAGGTGAAGGGCATCTTTCCTATCTGACAACCAAAAGCAACAGCAAGATCACTCATGACAACAGGGTCAACATTTATAGGGATGAGGAAAGATTTGTGATAGTTAACATCAAGGCCGGTGGACTGAGCAAACACTTGGAGCATATCTTTCAAGGCCACAAGTTGAGTCCTGTCAGCATGAAAAATGATTAGAGTATCATCAGCATATTGTATCACTGAGTAGTCCAGATCATGAGAGGGGATAGGCAGATGAAGAATTCCTCTTCTGAACATGTCATTGATGACAGATTGCAATAGGTCAGCAGCAATAACAAAAAGGAGAGGAGAAACAGGGTCACCCTACCTGACTCCCTTTTTACAAACAAATTTTCTCCCAGGAACTTCATTAAGAAGAACTGAAGAAGTGCCAGTGGACAGCAGCTGCCTCATCCAGAGAATCCATTTCTCATTAAAACCTTTGTGCCTAAGGATCTGAAAAAGAGCTTCATGTTCCAAAGAGTCAAAAGCCTTTTCAAAGTCCAACTTAAGAATTACAATTGGCCTTTTAGATTGATGACACTGATGCAAATACTCAAAAGTCCAGCCAATACAATCTTGAATTGTTCTGCTCTTAATAAAGCCATATTGGTTCTTGTGGATGCACTGAAGAATCAACTCTTGGAACCTATTAGTTGCCATTTTAGAGAGAAATTTCAGGCCCATACTAGTTAGGGAGATAGGCCTATAATCTCCAATCTCTTCATGTGAAAACTTTTTAGGTACAAGAGTAATGTAAGAATCATTAATGTTATCCAGGGTTGCAGTACCCTCATAGAATTCCTGTGCCAACTGATAAAAGTCCTTAGAAATAAGATGCCAGCACTTTTTGAAGAAAAGGCCATTGAAACCATCAGGGCCAGGGGCTTTATCCACAGGCATATGTTGAACTACCTTGTCCATTTCATCTTTTTCAAAAGGCTTGGTGAGAATGTCTAGGCCAGCCACAGGGGTGAGGAGAGCAGAGAGGTCAAACCCCATGACAATACCCCTAGATGTGCCCATTCTGTTTTTAAAACAATTCCAGATGATTCCTTCCATTTGAGCATGATCATTGACAATAGTGCCATCAGGCAATTTGAGGCTTGCAATAGAATTTCTCATGTGCCTTTCAGTGGCCATGGCATGGAAAAACTTTTATTTTCCCCTCCCACCTTAATGTATCTAACAGTACACCTTTTCTTCCAACAGAGGAACTGCAAATGAAGCAATTTCTCCAGGTGCACTTTGACAATCTTCCTGAAATTAAGCTCCTAGACAAACAGAGGCCTCCACTCTTCCAAGTCATCCAGGAGCAAAATAACATGGTTACATTTGGCAATGAGGAGCTTCAACTTTGAGACATTCATTTGCCATTTTTTAAGGCACATTCTCAGATACTTGAATTTATCAGCAATTTTAGCAGTTATGTGTTCCTTCCTAGAAGGGATATTCCAAGACTTAGCAACACAATCCATAAATTCTTCCAACTCCAACCAGTAGTTCTCAAACCTAAAAAGATTTGACTTAGCGATAGATGTTTTGATTGTGACAACATAGGGAACATGGTCAGAGGCAGTCCTAGAAAGGGGGGGCACTTCTGTCATAGGATAGACAGATATCCAATCTACAGATGTAAAAAACCAGTCGAATTGTTCCATAAGTGGGCTATCTTGCATATTAGACCAAGTAAAAGCTCTTCCCTTGATGGGCAACTCCAGGAGGCCCAAATGCCCAATAATCTCATTAAAGATGAACATATCATTCAGGTCCCCTCCAGGAAAATTCATGTTATCTATGGATCTAATGAAATTAAAATCTCCTAAGAGCAGCCAATTCTCACCAACAGGAATATTTAGATTATAGAGCCAAGATACAAAATTGTCTCTGGCTTCACCCTGACAAGGTCCATAAACAGCAACCGGAGTCCATTTTTCATTGTTCTGTCTGGAAACAAACTCAACAACTACAGCAAACTACTGAATTTGGATTAAAGATCCAATAAAAACAGAGGAGTTCCAGACCACAATAATTCCCCCAGAGGCTCCCATTGCAGGAGAGCAAACAAAACTGTCAAATCTCTTGGGGCAGAAACTCTTAATTGACCTAGAGTCAAAAGATGAGCACTTGGTCTCTTGCAAACAGGCCACAACACACTGACTTTCATCGATTTTTTGCCTAACTGCTCTTTGCCTAGCTTCTGAATTTAAACCTCTGACATTCCAGCATAGAACATTCCAGTTTCTATAGAGATTACTCATTATAACATAAAGTGAAAAGGTCCAAAAGACATATAGCACTTAATGCCACATGAGCAAAAGGCCACATAACAGTCTGACCCAGCATCATTACAATAAAGTTTGCTTTATAAAGAGACCAACAAAAGGACAGCTGCAGAGAAAATTTAGGGGCTTGCCAAACCCAGTAAAGAAGGAGAACACTAAACATTTGCATTAGTGGCTGCAGCTTGAGGTGGATTCCCCATAAGAGCATACACAGATAGGAGTTTAGCATCAATCTCCAGTTCCCTGCCAATTTCTTGCAGACGAGCAACAGTCGTAGCTGGAGGGATCTCCTCATGGGCTGGATCATCTGGTATCTCAGCAGTGAAAGGCTTTACTCTGGGCTTCCTCTTCTTGGGCTGCAGAGAAAGCTCCTGGAAGGTGGGCTTGAAACCATCACGTTGGGCCGAGCTTCTGGTGCATCTTCCAACAGAGGTTTCAACAATAGGAGTTGGCGCCAACGTCTTGCAAGTCCTCCTAGCGTTAGGGGTGTAGCAGTGGGTGGTGGCTGAATGTCAGCAACATCATCAGAGAACAAGGCCCTAGCCACAGGCCTAACTGGCACCTCCTCCCTCCAGGTAAGCATTGGCAAATCACTGCTACCAAAGGCCAAGTCCCAACTCCTCTTAGATAGAACCATAGGTTCAAAAGGCTGCATAGCCACAGGTTTAGGAACATTGAAGACAACAGAAGCCTGGAAAGGAAGGGGACTCCAACTAGGATTGGGAATCCTAGTTGGACTCCCCATGGCGCGCGTCCCCCTTAGGCCGGCCACCTCTCCTCCCCCCTTTATATACGTGGGAGGGGGGCACCCGAAAGGCACACCAAGTCTTCTCTTAGCCGTGTGCGGTGCCCTCCTCCATAGTTACACACCTCGATCATATCGTCGTAGTGCTTAGGCGAAGCCCTGCACCAGTAACTTCATCATCACCGTCGCCACGTCATCGTGCTGACGGAACTCTCCCTCATCCTCAATTGGATCAAGAGATCGAGGGATGTCATTGAGGTGAACGTGTGCTGAACGCGGAGGTGCCGTACGTTTGGTGCTAGGATCGATTGGATGGCGAAGACGTTCGACTACATCAACTGTGTTACTAAACACTTCCGCTTTCGGTCTATGAGGGTACGTGGACACACTCTCCCCTCTCGTTGCTATGCATCACCTAGATGGATCTTGCATGATCGTAGGTAATTTTTTTGAAATACAGCGGTCCCCAACAGACGCCTGCCAAACGCCCCCTTTCCCACAGATCCCCATCCCCATCCCCCACTCCAGAGCGTCACGGCCTAAGCCTGGCGACACTTCCCGTGGAGCTCGAGGAGTGATTGGCCCAAAAGAGGTGTATCACGGTCTCTTCGCCCAACGTCGCCGAGGAAGCTGACGACCATTACTGGCGGCATGCACTCAAGCAGCGGGCTAGAGTACGCGGGCATGTCTCAACCACCGGCTACGACATAGAGGCCATCGACAGCGACGGCCTGAGGTGGGCTATGTCATAGGTTAAGTGGCCCACCCCCAACCCCTCAGGTTTAACCGCCATCGATCTCATCCATGGCCCCGTTGCCGATCTCCTATGGCTTGTTGTCAACAATTTGCCATCCTACATCGCCATTGAACCCCTTTTGTGATTTATGAAGGACACGTTCTGCGACGCTGGCTTGGGATCCACAGCTTCCAAGTCAGACCTCATCAACGGCGACCACAAGGAGGGCACCCTCTCAAGCTCTTCCAAGGGGAAATAGCCCATCTGCTCTTCCAAGGGGAAAGCGCATGTCTGTGACATCAGGGAGGGCACCCTAGAGTCATGCTCTTCCAAGGGGAGGGAGCCCATCTGCGACAACATGGAGCGCATCCAGGGTCTGTGCTCTTCCCATGGGAACGAGCCCATCTGTGACAAGTGAGGAAACCCATGATTTGTTTTGTCATGCCTCTTCACAGGGGAAACCCATGATTTGTTTTGTCGAGTCCCTTTTGTAGTGTAGTGAGAATATGTCTAGTTTTAATTACTATATCTAGTTGTTTGCAGTATGCTTTGTTATTTCAGTTATTCACAATGTGATGCTCTATATGTGCAATTATTTACTATGCAGTACATTTCATCAATCCAGTTTTAAACATACCGATATGAATGCATATATTTGCTTATTGTTAAGCCTGTTATAGCTAGCATATGCCTCTTTTAAAGTTTTTTGATTGTTCGGTTGTTTGTAGTTAGCATATGTCCAGTTTCAAATGCTATCTTTGGTTGTTCGTAGTATGCCTTGTTTATTCTAGTTATTCACAACATGATGTTCTATATGTGCAAGTATGAACTATGCGGTTCAATTTCATCAGTACCAGTTTCAACAATACCACTATGAATGACTACATTTGGTTGCTGCATCTTGTAGTTAACACGCCTTTCCATTTTTATTTAACAATAACCAGTGTACTTAGACCGGCACAATACTAGTTTGAATGACCATGTTTGCTTGTTGTTAAATGTTTGGCCCGTTGCAGTTAACACACCTTTCCACTTGTTTTGCTTTACTAGCGTGCTTAAACCTTCACATTGAAGCTATCTTTTGGAGATTATTTTGTCTGCCATGGATAATTTTGGTTGATGTTTAGCTTGTTGTGCTTAACATGCTTATCGATGTACCTACACATGACAATTTTGGGAATGACTGTTGTTTTCCATCGAGGTTAGTTTCATCCCATGGCTTATATATGCTCATTGTTTAGGATATCGGTAGCTGGTACCATATAGGCCGGGGGCTGATAAGGGACTAATCGGTGAATCGGACTTTTAACCGAATATATCTGCAACCCATTTATCGTTAGGTTAACTAGGGCCATATGTAATATATCAAAGGCTACATAGCAACATGCACTGTACTTAATGTCTAAATATGCAATCCTAGGCTACATAGCAACAAGGAAGAGTGTTGCATTAATGTTCTGATGATGTCTAGATATACGTAGAAGAGCAGCAGCAGCAACAACAACACAGCCCTATTTGGATACTCAACTTAGCTAGAGGTTAGAGTTAGTTTCTAGCTCATGACTAACCCTGAACTAACTCCATCCAAAGAGTTGTTTGGATGGTAGGGTTAGATTGACAATAAATGCACTAGGAGAACTAGCTCCAATTAGCACCTCTTGGGTTGGATAGTTTTTTGGGTGGGTTATAGATGCAACTAGCTCAAACTAGACCTCATGTTTATATATACTTTAGGGCTATTTGAGCCCGAACTGGCTCAAACTAACTGTAACCCATGGATACAACAGTAGTTAATCAGCCGATAATTTGTAAGAACGCAATAAACTCCCTCCGGCTCATAATATAAGATGTTAATTCATCTAATATGTGAGTATATTGGATGTTATAAGATATTATAAAAGAGTGTTGTACTACATCATTGTGAAATTGTTGTTTAGCTTCTAATATTAACTTGGTGCTTTTAGGTACATATGTCATTGGTAAAGATCCATGCTTCGACCCTTTTTGCGTATGGGGCAATGAGGTATCGATGAACCCGCATCAAGTGAGGAAGCTGGTAAAGATTGTTAGTAAAATGGGTCCAAAGATGGCAACTAAACTATTTGTTTACACTTTATCCAAGACAACATCGAACTGCAGGATGGTAAGTAAGAATTGTGTAGCCTTGTTTTTACTGCCCATAATGAGTTGTGTTAGATGACAATGTCTGAATCTTTTTCCTTTGCAGTGGTTGCCAAAGCAGTTTACTCAAGATTACCTCTCAAACTACATGATTGGTGGGCATGCAAAGTTTAAAGTATTTCTACCAGTACACGATGATTATCTAGATGTTTTCATGATGACCATGAAGGATGGGCGGTCGGCCATGACAAGGGGTTCGACTAGAGTCGTGCGTGCCTTCTGCATGGAGGAGGGCACAATATGGGCATTCCGCTTGACCTTTTTCAGCAACCAGAATGTATTTCACCTCTTTCTTTACCGTCTTTAATAGTACAAGTATACAAATGTGGTTCATCATTGTTTGTTGGGTTCTTATGTAATTCTTGAACATATGTACCTATGAATCGAATAATGCATTGGTTGTTTGAACCTGATGGATATGAATAAAGCTATAGCATACAGTCGAATTCAAATCCGGTACAATTTGAAATAGCATCAATTAAATTATGGTGAAATTATGCTCTCCCGGTCGTTATGGCACACACGGTTGGTAAAACACAAACGTTTACGATATACACCATAATCCGAGATGGTTCACAGAGAGGAAACATGTGCAAGCATGCACACAGCTGCCGTTTGCAAAGCATGTGTGATGTCACACAATATCACAAACGGTGCGGGCAAACTAAACGTTTGCGTTAGTTGCCTTATCGTACATGATTCGCAACCATGAACTGTTTCTGATGAAGTATGCATCATAAACGTTGCACCACGGAATAGCATGTGCAATAGTTGTCGTGTACGATGATGTTACGACAGTTCGACGTTTCGTAATCCTGTCCGACACTCGTACGATGATTAGCGAATCTTCTTAATTAGCTATTGCATACGGTTTGGGAAAAGTGAATGTGTGTGATTGTATGGTTATCATACATGTTCTATCATAGTGAACCGTTTGTGATGGGCCGCACATCGTAAATGTAGCACCACAAAATACCGACTGCATGGCAATGCGAGCACAAACAAGTAGAAGTACTGTATATGCATCCTAGCTCCCTATCCCCGACGGTTTCTGGTCATGTGGGAAGGACCCCCTATCGCCATCACTCACTAGGCGATGGTTCCAAATGCCGTCGCGGAAAGGGTTTAAAAACTATTTGTATAGCACTGACACGTACCAGTGAATAGGCTAATTACCCTGCTTATTGGGGTTTTCTATTGCAGACGATTACTCACACAGCATCGTGGGTGATGAACTCAAACAACCCACACGGTTTCTAGAAAGTACGCGTGCTCGATCAACTAACAATCACACATGACTTATGGTAGAGAACTATTTGCGTTAGGCCAGCTTGCACAAACATTTCCACACGAAAACTGTGTGTGATATACATACGAACGGAAATGTTTTTCTAGGATTCACCGTGTGGGATGTACATACAAACGGAAATGATTGGGTTTCGATGCCTCGCCCGACCCCACATGTTCTATAATCGTGAACCGTTTGTGATGGGACGCGCATCGTAAACGTAACACCATAGAATACCGACTGTGATGGCAATGCAAGCACAAACGAGTAGGGAGTACTGTATATGCATCAAGGCTCCCTATCCCCGACGATTTCTGGGTCATGTGGGAAGGACCCCCCTATCGCAGTCACTCACTTGGCGACAGTTCGAAACACCGTTGTGGAAAGGGGTTAAAAACCGTTTGTATAGCACGTCTCTGCACAAGTGCATACATGTGAATTATGCAATGCCATCTTGTTTAGCCAGACATCATATATGTGAATTTTGCAATGCCATCCTGGTTAGCCAGTCATCTTATATGTGAATTATATCATGTCATCCTTTTTTATTACATATTAAATTTGTCAACAATGTTAGTACATTCAATTACTCTTCTTGTGCATCAACCATTCGACATGGTCATGGAAAATCCAGAGTGAAAACAAGGTCTTCAGAGCAAACAATGCTATCTCACGAAGCGCATGTCTTGCTGGTTATGGATAGCTCCTCATAGGAAGATTCAGAGATAGGTGACCAGTCCTACCCCCCCCCCCCCGAGGTGCATGCTCTAACTTGGCAGGGTTATATTGCTCATATCATGCATATGGTGTCTTGCATTGCTATTGTTGGGAACGCCATATTTCAAAATTTTCCTACGATCACGCAAGATCTACCTAGGAGATTCATAGCAACGAGAGGGGAGTGTGTGTCCACGTACCCTCGTAGACCGAAAGTGGAAGCGTTTAGTAACGCGGTTGATGTAGTTGAACGTCTTCGCGACTCAACCGATCCTAGCACCGAATCTACGGCACCTCCGTGTTCAACACATGTTCAGCGTGATGACGTCCCTCGAGATGTTGATCCAATTGAGGACGAGGGAGAGTTTCGTCAGCATGATGGCATGTTGACGGTGATGATGAAGTTACCGGTGCAGGGCTTCGCCTAAGCACTATGACGATATGACCAAGGTGTGTAACCTTGGAGGGGGGCACCGCACACGGCTAAGAGAAGACTTCGTGTACCTTTGGGGTGCCCCCTCCCACATATATAAAGGAGGGGGAAGAGGAGGTTGGCCCAAGGGGGTGCGCCAAGGGGGGAGTCCTACTTGGACTCCCGGTCCAAGTAGGATTCGCCCCCCCCCTTTCCTATTCCAACAAGGAGAAGGAGGGAAGGAGGAAGAGGGGAGAAGGAAAGAGGGGGGCGCCGCCCCCTCCTAGTCCAATTCGGATCAACCATGGGGGGGGGGGGCTTGAGGCCCTTCTCTCCTTTCTAGTAAAGCCCATTAAGGCCCACTACTTCCTCGGGGGGTTCCGGTAACCTCCTGGTACTCCAAAAAATACCCGAAACACTTCGGAACCATTCTGGTGTCAGAATATAACCTTCCAATATATTGATCTTTACCTCTCGACCATTTCGAGACTCCTCGTCATGTCCATGATCTCATCCGGGATTTCTAACAAACTTTGGTCATCAAATCACATAACTCATAATACAAATCGTCATCGAACGTTAAGAGTGCGGACCCTACGGGTTCCAGAACTATGTAGACATGACCGAGACACATCTCTGGTCAATAACCAATAGAGGAACCTAGATGCTCATATTTTTCCTACATATTCTATGAAGATCTTTATCAGTCAAACCGCATAACAACATACATTGTTCCCTTTGTCATCGGTATGTTACTTGCCCGAGATTCGATCGTCGGTATCATCATACCTAGTTCAATCTCATTATCAGCAAGTCTCTTTACTGGTTCCATAATGCATCATTCCGTAACTAACTCATTAGTCACATTGCTTGCAAGGCTTATAGTGATGTGCATTACCGAGAGGGCCCAGAGATACCTCTCTGATACACGGAGTGACAAATCCTAATCTCGATCTATGCCAACTCAACAAACACCATTAGAGACACCTGCAGAGCATCTTTATAATCACCCAGTTACGTTGTGACGTTTTATAGCACCCAAGGTGTTCCTCCGGTATTCGGGAGTTGCATGACTTGATCTTCCCCGGCAACGGCGCCAGAAATTCCATTTGATGTCGCTTGAAGCTACATCGGTATTTCCCCAAAGAGGAAGGGATGATGCAGCACAGCGGCGGAAGGTATTTCCCTCAGATATGAAACCAAGGTTACCGAACTAGTAGGAGAACCAAGCAACACAACGTAAATAGCCCCTGCACACAGATAACAAATCCTCGCAACCCGACGTGTTAAAGGGGTTGTCAATCCCTTTCGAGGTACAACGCCTCAAGTGGCAAACGGACGTGAGATAAATTTGTAGTAAATTGATAGATCAAACGCTAAATAAAATAAATAAATAAATATTGCAGCAAGGTATTTTTGTATTTTTTGTTTAATAGATTTGAAAATAAATGCAAGATAAAAGTAGATCGCATAGGCAAATATATGAAAAAGAAGACCCGGGGGCCGTAGGTTTCACTAGTGGCTTCTCTCTAGAAAAATAGCAAACGGTGGGTAAACAAATTACTGTTGGGCAATTGATAGAACTTCAAATAATCATGACGATATCTAGGCAATGATCATTATATAGGCATCACGTCCAAGATTAATAGACCGACTCCTTCCTGCATCTACTATTATGACTCCACACATCAACCACTATCCAGCATGCATCCAGTGTATTAGGTTCATGGAGAAACGGAGTAATGTAATAAGAACGATGACATGATGTAGACAAGATCTATCTATGTAGAGATGGACCCCATCGTTTTACCCTTAGTAGCAACGATACATACGTGTCGTTTCCCTTTCTGTCAGTGGATCAAGCATCGTAAGATCAAACCCACTACAAAGCACCTCTTCCCATTGTGAGATAAATAGATCAAGTTGGCCAAAAAAACCCAAATATTGGAGAAGAAATACGAGGCTATAAGCAATCATGCATATAAGAGATCAAAGAAACTCAAATAACTTTCATGGATATAAAAAGATAGATCTGATCATAAACTCGAAGTTCATCGGATCCCAATAAACACACCGCAAAAAGAGTTACATCATATGGATCTCCAAGAGACCATTGTATTGAGAATCAAGAGAGAGAGAGAGAAAGAGAGAGATGAAGCCATCTAGCTACTAGCTACGGACCTGAAGGTCTACAAAGAACTACTCACGCATCATCGGAGAGGCACCAATGGAGGTGGTGAACCCCATCTGAGATGTTGTCTAGATTGGATCTGGTGGTTCTGGACTCTGCGGTGGCTGGATGAATATTTTGTCAACTCCCCTAGGGTTTCTGGAATATTGGGGTATTTATAGAGCAAAGAGGCGGTCCGGGGGGCACCCAAGGTGGGCACAACCCACCAGGGCACGCCTGGGCCTCCTGGCGCGCCCTGGTAGGTTGTGCCCCCCTCGGGGCACCCCCCCCCCCCAGGCGCAGCCAGGGCTCGTTGTGTTCCTTCTGACCCATAAAAATTCCCCGTAAAGTTTCGGGGCATTTGGACTCTGTACGATATTGATTTTCTGCGATGTAAAAAACACGAAAAACAAGAACTGGCACTTGGCACTAGGTCAATAGGTTAGTACCAAAAAATTATATAAAATGATCATAAAACATCCAAGTTTGATAATATAACAGCATGGAACAACCAAAAACTGTAGATACGTTGGAGACGTATCAGCATCCCCAAGTTTAACTCCTACTCGTCCTCGAGTAGGTAAGTGATAAAAACAGAATTTTTGATGTGGAATGTTGCCCATCATGTCATATCATATTCTTTTCTTTATAGCATGGAGATTTGGACTTTTAGTTATTCAAAGCAATAGTATTGTTTTGACATGATAATTTAGATACTCAAGCATATCAACAAGCAACCATGTATTTCAAAATATCAATGCTAAAAAATAAGTTATCCCTAGCCCATCATGCTCAAACATTGATCCATTCATGAAGCACACTCAAATATTAGCTACACCCAATACTTAAGTACGATCATATTGCCTCCTAGTTGGTGCTTTTATAAGAGAAGATGGAGACGCAAAATAAATATTGCATAGAGTAAAAGAAAGGCCCTTCGAAGAGGGAAGTAGGGATTTTTAGAGGTGCCAAAGCTCAAAGCGAAAACGACTCAGGGTTCCCAATACTTTCCATGCATAGATATATCATAGGCGGTTCCCAAACAGAAAATAAAGTTTATTCATTTTTCCACCATACTTTCACTTTCCATGGCTAGCTGTATCCACAGTTACCCTCCATACCAACACTTTGCAAGGAATTTATTATTTGACAACATAAAGTAAATTCATTTTTTTTCATTTCGGGATCGGGCATCCCTAATACCTTTGCCTTACTCGCATGCAATGACAAGTGAATAAACACTCATCTTGATAATAACACATCTAGCATGGAAAATATTAGCGACCCCTCACCGCTCCGCGAGCGAAACGAACACACAAAAGAGAAGTTTGTTTTGAAAATTAGAGATGACACATGCAAATTTGCTTAGAACGGCAAAAGAATACTGCATATAGGTAGATATAGTGGACTCATGTGGCAAAATTGGTTTAAGGATTTTGGATGCACAAGTAGAGATCATACTTAGTGCAAAATGCAGGCTAGCAAAAGATTGAGAAGCGACCAACCAAGAAACAGATAATCTCATAAGCAAGCATTAAGCATAAATAACGCCGAATAATGCACCACAAGCAGGATATAATTTCATTGCATGACTATCGACTTTCGTACTTGCATAGGGAATCACACACCTTAACACCAATATTCTTACTAAAGCATAATTACTCATCAAGATGACTCACATATCACATCATCATATCTCAAAACTATTACTAAGAATCAAGTTTATTTTGTCCAATGATCTTCATGAAAGTTTTTATTATATCCTTCTTGGATATCTATCACTTCGGGACTAATTTTCATGCATTGCTTTTGAAAATCTCCAACAAATATAAGTTAAGATCACGAGCATAATAAAATTTTCTTTCTCTAAAATTAATTTAAGTGAAGCAAGAGAGAATTTCTTGAAAATTTTACTAACTCTCAAATAAATCTAAGTGAACCAAGAGAGTATTTCTTCAAAAATACTAAAGCACACCATGCTCAAAAAGATATAAGTGAAGCACTAGAGCATGTCCATTGCTCATAAAAATTTAAGTGAAGCATAGAGAGCAATTCTAACAAGTCATGACATAATTTTGGCTCTCTAAAATAGGTGTGTCCAACAAGGAATGATGACTTAAAACACAAAATAAAACAAGAAAAGACTCATATCATACAAGACGCTCCAACCAAAACACATATCATGTGACGAATAAAAATATAGTTTCGAGTAAAATACCGATGATCGTTGGAAGAAAGCGGTGATGCCACTCGGGGGCATCCCCAAGCTTAGTTGGTTGCTCATTTTTGGATAATAGCTTGGGATTCCGGGGCATCCCAAAGCTTAGGCTCTTCCATCCTTCCTTCATCCATCGTAAGATAACCCAAAACTTGAAAACTTCGATCACACAAAACTCAACAAAACCTTCGTGAGATCCGTTAGTATAAGAATAATAAATCACTACTATAAGTATTGTATCAAACCAATTCATATTTTGTTTTTTGTATTATATCTACTGTATTCTAAATTTTCCATGGCAAAAGCTCATCAAAGAAAACCATAGAGCCATCAAAATAAGCACACAATACAAAGAAAACAGAATCTGTCAAAACAGGATAATCTGTAGCAATCTGACTATTTCGAATACTTCTATAACTCCACAAATTATGAAATATTAGGACGACCTGAGAAATTTGTATATTGATCCATTTCAAGTGGAATGGGTATTTTATCGCTCTCTGATAAAAAAATGAAGAGTAATTTCGTGAGCGTAAAAGTTTCTGTTTTTTGAGCAAGATCAAACAACTATCACCTAAGAAGATCCTAAAGACTTTACTTGGCACAAACACTAATTAAAACATAAAAAACACAACCATAAGAGTAGAATAATTGTGCTAATACTCAATAACAGAAAATAAAAGCAAAAAAATAAAATTTATTCATTGGGTTGCCTCCCAACAAGCGCTATAGTTTTACGCCCTTAGCTAGGCATAAAGCAAGGATCTAAGTTTTGTCATCTTTGGTTCGAGATCCATAAGATGCCCTCATGATTGATTCATAAGGTGGTTTAATTTTAGTTCTAGGAAAGTGTTCCATACCCTTCCTCAAAGGAAATTGGAACTTAATATTGCCTTCTTTCATATCAATCACGGCACCGATAGTGCGTAAAAACGGTCTACCAAAATAATTGGACAAGACGGATTGCAATAAATATCCAGAATAATAAAATCTATGGGCACATAATTCCTATTTACAAGAATAAGAACATCATTAATTCTTCCCATAGGCTTTTTAATAGTAGAATCCGTAAAGTGAAAATTCAAAGAACATTCTTCAAGATTAGTAAGACCAAGCACATCACATAAAGATTTCGGAATTGTAGAAATACTAGCACCCAAGTCACAAAGCAAAACACTCATAATTTGTAATCTTGACTTTGATAGTAGGTTCCCATTCATGCAATTTTCTATGAATTGAAACTTCTAATTCCAATTTTTCTTCAAGAGCTTTCGTCATAGCATCAACAATACGTTTAGTAAAAGCTTTATTTTGTTCATAAGCATGGGGCGAATTTATCATGGACTGCAACAAAGAAATACAATCAATCAAAGAGCAACTATCACAATTAAAGTCTTTGTAATCCAAAAGAGTGGGTACATCACTAGCTAAAGTTTTGACCTCTCCAAACCCACTTTCATCAATTTTCTCAACAAGATTTTCACCCTCCGAAATATTGAGATACCTTCTACCTAAAGTTGACTCTTCTCCAGTCCCTTTTTCATCAATATTAACTTTACTAAACAAAGAATCAATAGAAGAAACACCAATCATTTTAAGATCTTCATCACTTTTGTGAAAGAAATCACTAGAAAATGCTTTTTCTAAAAATTCTCTTTTAGCTCTAAGCAATGCGGTTCTTTTCTTACTTTCATCCATAGAAACATAAAGAGCTTTAATTGATTTATCTACTTTAGGCACAAAAAATTTCATCTTGAGATTTTCCACATCATGAGCAATTATATCAACACTTCTAGACAATCATCAATCTTACTCAATTTTTCTTCTATGGAAGTGTTGAAACCTTTTTAAGTGTTGATAAATTCTTTAGTATTATTCTCAAGATCAGAGGTGTTCCTATTATTATTATAAGATTGATTTACATAGGAATTACCATAATTATTATAGGAATTACTAGGAAAAGGCCTAGGATTAGAATTACCTCTATAAGCATTGTTATTGAAATTATTTTGGGAGATAAAATTTACATCTATGGCATCACTACTTTTCTCAATCAAAGTAGACAAAGGAATATCATTAAGATCAATAGGAGCACTTATACTAGCAACCAATTTCACAAGAACATCAACTTTTTCACTCAAAGAAGAAATTTCTTCAACCGAATTAACTTTTTCACTAGTAGGAGCTCTTTCGGTATGCCATTGTGAATAATTTTCCATAATATTATCAAGCAATTTGGTGGCTTCACCCAAAGCAATCTACATAAAAGTACCACCCGCGACGGAATCTAAAAGATTACGAGAAACAAAATTCAACCCTGCATAAAAAATTTGTATGATCATCCAAAGATTTAACCCATGAGTTGGGCGATTCCTTAGCATCATTTTCATCCTTTCCCAAGATTGTGCAACATGCTCATGTTCAAGTTGCTTGAAATTCATGATCTATGTTCTAAGGGAAATTATTTTTGCAAGAGGGAAATAGTTAGTGATAAAAGCATCTTTGCACTTATTCCAAGAATCGATACTATTGCGAGGCAAAGAAGAGAACCAATTTTTTTGCAGAATGACGCAAGGAAAACAGAAATAATTTCATCTTCACCACATCATTTTCCACATCTTTTTGCTTTTGCATATCGCATAATTCCATGAAGGTATTAAGATGGGAAGTGGCATCCTCATTAGGAGTACCGGAAAATTGATCTTTCGTAACGAGATTTAACAAAGCAATATTAATATCACAAGACTTCGCACTAGCGGCGGGAGGATCAATCGGAGTGCCAATAAAATCATTGTTCTTAGTATTTGAGAAATCACATAACTTGGTGTTCTCTTGAGTCAAGATGACTACACAACAAGATTGCACTCAAAAATAGATCTGGTAAGAAAACGGCGAACGGAAAAAGAGAGGCGAATAAAACAACAATTTTTTGTGAAGTGGGGGAGAGGAAAACGAGTGGCAAATGGCAAATAATGTAAATTTCAAGAAGATGAGATTTTTGATTGGGAACCTGGTATATGTTGAAGATCCTCCTCGGCAACAGCGCCAGAAATGATGCGTGGCCGGGAGACTCTCTTGACTTGATCTTCCCCGGCAACGGCGCCAGAAATTCCTTTTGATGTCGCTTGAAGCAACGTCAGTATTTCCCCAAATAGGAAGGGATGAAGCAGCATAGCGGCGGTAGGTATTTCCCTCAGATATGAAACCAAGATTATCGAGCCAGTAGGAGAACCAAGTGCTACCTCTTGAGCACTACGTTTGTTTTCCCTTGAAGAGGAAAGGGTGATGCAGTAAAGTAGCGTAAGTATTTCCCTTAGTTTTTGAGAACCAAGGTATCAATCCAGTAGGAGACCACGCGCGAGTCACCTCGTACCTACACAAACAAATAAGAATCTCGCAACCAACGCAATAAAGGGGTTGTCAATTGATACGTCTCCAACGTATCTATAATTTTTTATTGTTCCATGTTATTATATTATCAACCTTGGATGTTTTATATGCATTTATATGCTATTTATATGATTTTTTGGACTAACCTATTAACCTAGAGCCTAGTGCCAGTTTATGTTTTTTCCTTGTTTTAGAGTATCGCAGAAAAGGAAAATCAAACAGAGTCCAATTGACCTGAAACTTCACGGAACTTATTTTTAGACGGAAAGCAACCCGGGAGACTTGGAGTCCACGTAAGGGAAGCAACGAGGAGGCCACGAGGCAGGGGGCGCGCCCACCCCCCTGGGTGCGCCCTCCACCCTTGTGGGCCCCTCGTGGCTCCCCTGACGTACTTCTTCCGCCTATATATCTCCATAAACCCTAAAACGATCAGGGAGCATAATAGATCGGGAGTTCCGCTGCTAGAAGCCTCCGTAGCGGCCGAAAACCAATCTAGACCCCTTCCGGCACCCTGCCGGAGGGGCAATCCCTCTTCGGTGGCCATCTTCATCATCCCGGTGCTCTCCATGACGAGGAGGGAGTAGTTCTCCCTCGGGGCTGAGGGTATGTACCAGTAGCTATGTGTTTGATCTCTCTCTCTCTCTCTCTCTCGTGTTCTTGATTTGGCACGATCTTGATGTATCACGAGCTTTGCTATTATAGTTGGATCTTATGTTTCTCCTCCCCCCTCTACTCTCTTGTAATGGATGGAGTTTCCCCTTTGAAGTTATCTTATCGGATTGAGTCTTTAAAGATTTGAGAACACTTGATGTATGTCGTGCCGTGCGTATCTGTGGTGACAATGGGATATCACGTGATTCACTTGATGTATGTTTTGGTGACCAACTTGCGGGTTCCGCCCATGAACTTATGCATAGGGGTTGGCGCACGTTTTTGTCACGATTCTCCAATATAAACTTTGGGGCACTCTTTGAGGTTCTATTTGTTGGTTGAATAGATGAATCTGAGATTGTGTGATGCATATCGTATAATCATACCCACGGATACTTGAGGTGACATTGGAGTATCTAGGTGACATTAGGGTTTTGGTTGATTTGTGCCTTAAGGTGTTATTCTAGTACGAACTCTAGGGCTGTTTGTGACACTTATAGGAATAGCCCAATGGATTGATTGGAAAGAATAACTTTGAGGTGGTTTCGTACCCTACCATAATCTCTTCGTTTGTTCTCCGCTATTAGTGACTTTGGAGTGACTCTTTGTTGCATGTTGAGGGATAGTTATGTGATCCAATTATGTTATTATTATTGAGAGAACTTGCACTAGTGAAAGTATGAACCCTAGGCCTTGTTTCCTAGCATTGCAATACCATTTACGCTCACTTTTATCATTAGTTACCTTGTTGTTTTTATAATTTCAGATTACAAAAACCTTTGTCTACCATCCATATTGCACTTGTATCACCATCTCTTCGCCGAACTAGTGCACCTATACAATTTACCATTGTATTGGGTGTGTTGGGGACACAAGAGACTCTTTGTTATTTGGTTGCAGGGTTGCTTGAGAGAGACCATCTTCATCCCCCTAGGAGCATGCGCGTAATACTTTGTTTGGATAACTAATAGATTTTTTCAATAAGTATGTGAGTTCTTTATGACTAACGTTGAGTCCATGGATTATACGCACTCTCACCCTTCCACCATTGCTAGCCTCTCTAGTACTGCGCAACTTTCGCCGGTACCATAAACCCACCATATATCTTCCTCAAAACAGCCACCATACCTACCTATTATGGCATTTCCATAGCCATTCTGAGATATATTGCCATGCAACTTACCACCGTTCCATATATTATGACGCGCTCCATCATTGTCATATTGCTTTGCATGATCATGTAGTTGACATCGTATTTGTGGCAAAGCCACCATTCATAATTCTTTCATACATGTCACTCATGCATCATTGCACATCCCGGTACACCGCTGGAGGCATTCATATAGAGTCATATCTTGTCCTAAGTATCGAGTTGTAATTCTTGAGGTGTAAGTAAATAAAAGTGTGATGATCATCATTATTAGAGCATTGTCCCAGTGAGGAAAGGATGATGCAGACTATGATTCCCCCACAAGTCGGGATGAGACTCCAGACTAAATAAAAAAAGAGGCCAAATAAGCCCCAAATAAAAAAAGAGAAAAGAGGCCATAAAAAAGAGAAGGCCCAAATAAAAAAATAAAAAAATGAGAGAAAAAGAGAGAAGGGGCAATGCTACTATCCTTTTACCACACTTGTGCTTCAAAGTAGCACCATGATCTTCATGATAGAGAGTCTCCTATGTTGTCACTTCCATATACTAGTGGGAATATTTCATTATAGAACTTGGCTTGTATATTCCAATGATGGGCTTCCTCAAAATGCCCTAGGTCTTCGTGAGCAAGCGAGTTGGATGCACACCCACTAGTTTCTTTTGTTGAGCTTTCATACATTTATAGCTCTAGTGCATCCGTTGCATGGCAATCCCTACTCACTCACATTGATATCTATTGATGGGCATCTCCATAGCCCGTTGATATGCCTAGTTGATGTCAGACTATCTTCTCCTTTTTGTCTTCTCCACAACCACCATTTTGTTCCACCTATAGTGCTATGTCCATGGCTCACGCTCATGTATTGCGTGAAGATTGAAAAAGTTTGAGAACATCAAAAGTATGAAACAATTGCTTGGCTTGTCATCGGGGTTGTGCATGATTTAAATATTTTGTGTGGTGAAGATGGAGCATAGCCAGACTATATGATTTTGTAGGGATAGCTTTCTTTGGCCATGTTATTTTGAGAAGACATGATTGCTTTGTTAGTATGCTTGAAGTATTATTATTTTTATGTCAATATTAAACTTTTGTCTTGAATCTTATGGATCCGAATATTCTTGCCACAATAAAGAGAACTACATGGATAAATATGTTAGGTAGCATTCCACATCAAAAATTCTATTTTTATCATTTACCTACTCGAGGACGAGCAGGAAGCTTGGGGATGCTGATACGTCTCCAACGTATCTATAATTTTTGATTGTTCCATGCTATTATATTATCAACCTTGGATGTTTTATATGCATTTATATGCTACTTTATATGATTTTTGGGACTAACCTATTAACCTAGAGCCCAGTGCCAGTTTCTGTTTTTTCCTTGTTTTAGAGTATCGCAGAAAAGGAATATCAAACGGAGTCCAATTGACCTAAAACTTCACAGAACTTATTTTTGGAAGGAAAGCAACCCGGGAGACTTGGAGTCCACGTAAGGGAAGCAACGAGGAGACCACGAGTTAGGAGGGTGCACCCACCCCCCTGGGCACGCCCTCCACCCTTGTGGGCCCCTCGTGGCTCCCCTGACGTACTTCTTCCGCCTATATATATCCATATACCCTAAAATGACCGGGGAGCACAATAGATCGGGAGTTCCGCCGCCAGAAGCCTTCGTAGCCCCCGAAAACCAATCTAGACCTGTTACGGCACCCTGCCGGAGGGGAAATCCCTCTCCGGTGGCCATCTTCATCATCCCGGTGCTCTCCATGACGAGGAGGGAGTAGTTCTCCCTCGGGGCTGAGGGTATGTACCAGTAGCTATGTGTTTGATCTCTCGCTCTCGTGTTCTTGATTTGGAACGATCTTGATGTATCGCGAGCTTTGCTATTATAGTTGGATCTTATGTTTCTCCTCCCCCCTCTACTCTCTTGTAATGGATTGAGTTTCCCCTTTGAAGTTATCTTATCGGATTGAGTCTTTAAAGATTTGAGAACACTTGATGTATGTCTTGTCGTGCGTATCTGTGGTGACAATGGGATATCACGTGATTCACTTGATGTATGTTTTGGTGACCAACTTGCGGGTTCCGCCCACGAACTTATGCATAGGGGTTGGCACACGTTTTCATCGTGATTCTCCGGTTGAAACTTTGGGGCACTCTTTGAGGTTCTATGTGTTGGTTGAATAGATGAATCTAAGATTGTGTGGTGCATATCGTATAATCATACCCACGAATACTTGAGGTGACATTGGAGTATCTAGGTGACATTAGGGTTTTGGTTGATTTGTGTCTTAAGGTGTTATTCTAGTACGAACTCTAGGGCTGTTTGTGACACTTATAGGAATAGCCCAATGGATTGGTTGGAAAGAATAACTTTGAGGTGGTTTCGTACCCTATCATAATCTCTTTGTTTGTTCTCCGCTATTAGTGACTTTGGAGTGACTCTTTGTTGCATGTTGAGGGATAGTTATGTGATCCAATTATGTTATTATTGTTGAGAAAACATGCACTAGTGAAAGTATGAACCCTAGGCCTTGTTTCCTAGCATTGCAATACTGTTTACGCTCACTTTTATCATTAGTTACCTTGCTGTTTTTATAATTTCTGATTACAAAAACCTTTATCTACCATCCATATTGCACTTGTATCACCATCTCTTCACCGAACTAGTGCACCTATACAATTTACCATTGTATTGGGTGTGTTGGGGACACAAGAGACTCTTTGTTATTTGCTTGCAGGGTTGCTTGAGAGAGACCATGTTCATCCTACGCCTCCTACGGATTGATAAACCTTAGGTCATCCACTTGAGGGAAATTTGCTATTGTCCTACAGACCTCTGCACTTGGAGTCCCAACAACATCTACAAGAAGAAGGTTGTGTAGTAGACATCATCAATCCCTTCACGACCACTTGCAAGAGTGAAATCTTATAGAGATAATAATAATAAGATAAATATTTTTGGTATTTTTATGATATAGATTGAAAGTAAAGATTGCAAAATAAAATAGATTGGAAACTTATATGATGGAGAATAGACCCGGGGGCCATAGGTTTGACTAGTGGCTTCTCTCAAGATAGCATAAGTATTTATGGTGGGTGAACAAATTACTGTCGAACAATTGATAGAAAAGCGAATAATTATGAGAATATATAGGTATGATCATGTATATAGGCATCACGTCCGTGACAAGTAGACCGACTCCTGCCTGTATCTACTACTATTACTCCACACATCGACCGCTATCCAACATGCATCTAGAGTATTAAGTTAGTAAGAACAGAGTAACGCCTTAAGCAAGATGACATGATGTAGAGGGATAAACTCATGCAATATGATGTAAATCCCATCTTTTTATCCTCGCTGGCAACAATACAATACGTGTCGTTTCCCTTTCTGTCACTGGGATCGAGCACCGCAAGATTGAACCTAAAGCTAAGCACTTCTCCCATTGCAAGAAAGATCAATCTAGTAGGCCAAACCAAACTGATAATTCAAAGAGACTTGCAAAGATAAACCAATCATACATAAAATAATTCAGAGAAGATTCAAATATTGTTCATAGATAAACTTGATCATAAACCCACAATTCATCGGATCTCGACAAACACACCGCAAAAGAAGATTACATCGAATAGATCTCCAAGAGAATCGAGGAGAACTTTGTATTGAGATCCAAAGAGAGAGAAGAAGCCATCTTGCTACGAGCTATGGACCCGAAGGTCTGAAGTAAACTACTCACACGTCATCGGAAGGGCCATGGAGTTGATGTAGAGGCCCTCCGTGATCAATTTCCCCTCCGACGAAGCTCCCGAAAAGGCCCCAAGATGGGATCTCTTGGGTACAGAAGGTTGCGGTGGTGGAAATAGGGTTTCGTGGTGCTCCTGAATGTTTGCGGGGTATATGGATTTATATAGGAGGAAGAAGTAGGTCGGTGGAGCAACGAGGGGCCCACGAGGGTGGAGGGCGCGCCCAGGGGGTGGGCGCGGCCCCTGCCTTGTGGCCACCTCGATTGTTTCTTGACGTCCACTCCAAGTCTCCTAGATTACGTTTGTTCCAAAAATAACGCTCCCAAAGGTTTCATTCCGTTTGGACTCCGTTTGATATTCCTTTTCTACGAAACACTAAAATAAGCAAAAAAAATAGCAATTTGGGCTCGGCCTCTGGTTAATAGGTTAGTCCCGAAAATAATATCAAAGTGTAAAATAAAGCCCATTAACATCCAAAACAGATAATACAATAGCATGGAACAATCAAAAATTATAGATATGTTGGAGACGTATCACCAAGCAACACAATGTAAACAGCCCGTGCACACAATAACAAATCCTCGCAACCCGACGTGTTAAAGGGGTTGTCAATCCCTTTCGGGGTACGACGCCTCAAGTGGAAAACGGACGTGAAATAAATTTGTAGTAAATTGATAGATCGAAGCTAAATAAAATAAATAAAGAAAAATTGCAGCAAGCTATTTTTGTATTTTTGGTTTAATAGATCTGAAAATAAATGCAAGAGAAAAGTAGATCGTGAAGGCAAATATATGAGAAAGAAGACCCAGGTGCCGTAGGTTTCACTAGTGGCTTCTCTCGAGAAAAATAGCAAACAATGGGTAAAGAAATTACTGTTGGGCAATTGATAGAACTTCAAATAATTATGATGATATCTAGGCAATGATCATTGTATGGGCATCACGCCCAAGATTAGTAGACCGACTCCTGCCTGCATCTACTACTATTACTCCACACATCGACAACTATCCATCTTGCATCTAGTGTATTAAGTTCATGGAGAAACGGAGTAATGCAATAAGAATGATGACATGATGTAGACAAGATCTATCTATGTAGAGATAGACCCCATCGTTTTATCCTTAGTAGCAACGATACATACGTAGTGTTTCCCTTTCTGTCACTAGGATCAAGCACTGTAAGATCGAACCCACTACAAAGCACCTCTTCCTATTGCAATATAAAAAGATCAAGTTGGCCAAACAAAACCCAAATATTGGAGAAGAAATAAGAGGCTATAAGCAATCATGCATATAAGAGATCAAAGAAACTCAAATAACGTTCATGGATATAAAAAGATAAACCTGCTCATAAACTCGAAGTTCATCGGATCCCAACAAACACACCGCAAAAAGAGTTACATCATATGGATATCCAAGAGACCATTGTATCGAGAATCAAGAGAGAGAGATGAAGCCATCTAGCTACTAACTACGGACCCAAAGGTCTACAAAGAACTACTCATGCATCATCGAAGAGGCACCAATGGAGGTGGTGAACCCCATCCGAGATGGTGTCTAGATTGGATCTGGTGGTTCCGGACTCTGCGACGGCTGGATGAATATTTTGTCAACTCCCCTAGGGTTTCTGGAATATTGGGGTATCTATAGAGCATAGAGGCGGTCCGGGGGCACCCGAGGTGGGAACAGCCCACTAGGGCACGCCTGGGCCTCCTGGCGCGCCTTGGTGGGTTGTGCCCCCCTCGGGGCACCCCCCCAGGCGCAGCTAGGGCCCGTTGTGTTCCTTCTGGCTCATAAAATTTCTCCGTAAACTTTCGGGGCATTTGGACTCCGTCTGATATTGATTTTCTGCGATGTAAAAAACATGGAAAAATAGGAACTAACACTTGGCACTATGTCAATAGGTTAGTAACAAAAATGATATAGAATGACTATAAAATGATCATAAAACATCCAAGTTTGATAATATAACAACATGGAACAATCAAAAATTATAGATACGTTGGAGACGTATCATTGCATAATCTCATAGTGAGAGGAATATGTATAAGTCATGAAGAAAGCAATAGCAATAAAACTAGACGATCATACTGCTAAGCTAATGGATGGGTCTTGTCCATCACATCATTCTCCTAATGATGTGATCCCATTCATCAAATGACAACACATGTCTATGCTTAGGAAACTTAACCATCTTTGATTAACGAGCTAGTCAAGTAGAGGCTTACTAGGGACATTGTGTTTTGTCTATGTATCCACACATGTATCAAGTTTTCTGTTAATACAATTCTAGCATGAATATTAACCATTTATCATGATATAAGGAAATATAAATAACAAATTTATTATTGCATCTGGGGGCATATTTCCTTCACTCTCCCACTTGCACTAGAGTCAATAATCTAGTTCACATCGCCATGTGACTTAACACCAATAGTTCACATCACCATGTGATTAACACCCATAGTTCACATCGCCATGTGATCAACACCCAAAGTGTTTACTAGAGTCAATAATCTAGTTCACGTCGCTATGTGATTAACACTCAAAGAGTACTAAGGTGTGATCATGGGTTGCTTGTGAGAGAAGTTTAGTCAACAGGTCTGCCACATTCAGATCCGTATGTATTTTGCAAATTTCTACGTCTACAATGCTCTGCATAGAGCTACTCTAGCTAATGGCTCCCACTTTCAATATGTATCCAGATTGAGACTCAGAGTCACCCAGATCAGTGTCAAAGCGTGCATCGACGTAACTCTTTACGATGAACTCTTTATCACCTCATAACGGAGAAATATCTCCTTAGTCTTCTAAGGATAATTTTGACCGTTGTCCAGTGATCTACTCCTGGATCACTATTGTACCCCTTTGCCAAACTCATGGCTAGGTACACAATAGGTCTGGTTAGCTGATGTCTACTACACAACCTTCTTCTTGTAGACGTTGTTGGGCCTCCAAGTGCAGAGGTTTGTAGGACAGTAGCAAATTTCCCTCAAGTGGATGACCTAAGGTTTATCAATCCGTGGGAGGCATAGGATGAAGATGGTCTCTCTCAAACAACCCTGCAACCAAATAACAAAGAGTCTCTTGTGTCCCTAACACACCCAATACAATGGTAAATTGTATAGGTGCACTAGTTCAGCAAAGAGATGGTGATACAAGTGCAATATGGATAGTAGATATATGTTTTTGTAATATGAAAAAATAAAAACAGCAAGGTAACTAATGATAAAAGTGAGCGAAAACGGTATTGTAATGCGTTGAAATAAGGCCTAGGGTTCATACTTTCACTAGTGCAAGTTCCCTCAACAATAGTAACATAATTGGATCATATAACTATCCCTCAACATGCAACAAAGAGTCACTCCAAAGTCACTAATAGCGGAGAACAAACGAAGAGATTATTGTAGGGTATGAAACCACCTCAAAGTTATCCTTTCTGATCGATCTATTCAAGAGTCCGTAGTAAAATAACATGAAACTATTCTTTCCGTTCAATCTATCATAGAGTTCGTACTAGAATAACACCTTAAGACACAAATCAACCAAAACCCTAATGCCACCTAGATACTCCAATGTCACCTCAAGTATCCGTGGGTATGATTATACGATATGCATCACACAATCTCAGATTCATCTATTCAACCAACACAAAGAACTTCAAAGAGTGCCCCAAAGTTTCTACCGGAGAGTCAAGACGAAAATGTGTGCCAACCCCTATGCATAAGTTCACGAGGTCACAGAACTCGCAAGTTGATTAACCAAACATACATCAAGTGGATCACATGATATCCCATTGTCACCACAGATAAGCATGTGCAAGACATACATCAAGTGTTCTCAAATCCTTAAAGACTCAATCCGATAAGATAACTTTAAAGGGAAACTCAATCCATTACAAGATAGGAGAGGGGGAAAACATCATAAGATCCAACTATAATAGCAAAGCTCGCGATACATCAAGATCGTATCACCTCAAGAACACGAGAGAGAGAGAGAGAGAGAGATCAAACACATAGCTACTTGTACATACCCTCAGCCCCGAGGGGGAACTACTCCCTCCTCGTCATGGAGAGCGCCGGGATGATGAAGATGGCCACCGAAGAGGGATTCCCCCCTCCAGTAGGGGGCCATAATGGGTCTAGATTGGTTTTCGGTGGCTAGGGAGGCTTCTGGCGACAGAACTCTCGACCGATTCTGCTCCCCGATGTTTTTCGGGTATATGGACATGTATAGGCGAAAGAAGTCGGTTAGGGGAGCCACGAGGGGGCCATGAGGGTGGGGGCGCTCCCAGGGGGGCAGGCGCGCCTCCCTGCCTCGTGGCCACCTTGAAGCTTCCCTGACGTAGACTCCAAGTCTCCTGGATTGCTTCCGTTCCAAAAATAACTCTCCCAAAGGTTTCATTCCGTTTGGACTCCGTTTGATATTCCTTTTCTTTGAAACACTGAAATAGGCAATACAACAGCATTTTGGGCTGGGCCTCCGGTTAATAGGTTAGTCCCAAAAATAATATAAAACTGTAAAATGAAGCCCATAAACATCCAAAACAGATAATATAATAGCATGGAACAATCAAAAATTATAGATACGTTGGAGACGTATCAGCATCCCCAAGCTTAATTCCTGCTCGTCCTCGAGTAGGTAAATGATAAAAATAGAATTTTTGATGTGGAATGCTGCCTAACATATTTATCCATGTAATTATTTTTATTGTAGCAAGAATATTCAGATCCATAAGATTCAATACAAAAGTTTAATATTGACATAAAAATAATAATACTTCAAACATACTAACAAAATAATCATGTCTTCTCAAAATAACATGGCCAAAGGAAGCTATCCCTACAAAATCATATAGTCTGGCTATGCTCTATCTTCATCACACAAAATATTTAAATCATGCACAACCCCGATGACAAGCCAAGCAGTTGTTTCATACTTTTGGTGTTCTTATACTTTTTCAATCTTCACGCAATACATGAGCGTGAGCCATGGATATAGCACTATAGGTGGAATAGAATGGTGGTTGTGGAGAAGACAAAAAGGAGAAGATAGTCTCACATCAACTAGGCGTATCAACGGGCTATGGAGATGCCCATCAATAGATATCAATGTGAGTGAGTAGGGATTGCCATGCAACGGATGCACTAGAGCTATAAGTGTACGAAAGCTCAAAAAGAAACTAAGTGGGTGTGCATCCAACTATCTTGCTCACGAATACCTAGGGCATTTTGAGGAAGCCCATCATTGGAATATACAAGCCAAGTTCTATAATGAAAGATTCCCACTAGTATATGAAAGTGACAACATAGGATATTCTCTATCATGAAGATCATGGTGCTACTTTGAAGCACAAGTGTGGTAAAAGGATAGTAGCATTGCCCCTTCTCTCTTTTTCTCTTTTTATTTTATTTTTTGGGCCTTCTTTTTTTTTATGGCCTCTTTTTTTATTTTATTTTTATTTTTTCATCCGGAGTCTCATCCCGACTTGTGGGGGAATCATAGTCTCCATCATCCTTTCCTCACTTGGACAATGCTCTAATAATGATGATCATCACACTTTTATTTACTTACAACTCAAGAATTACAACTAGATACTTAGAACAAAATATGACTCTATATGAATGCCTCCGGCGGTGTACCAGGATGTGCAATGACTCATGAGTGACATGTATGAAAGAATTATGAATGGTGGCTTTGCCACAAATACGATGTCAACCAGATGATCATGCAAAGCAATATGACAATGATGAAGCATGTCATAATAAACAGAACAGTGGAAAGTTGCATGGCAATATATCTCGGAATGGATATGGAAATGCCATAATAGGTAGGTATGGTGGCTGTTTTGAGGAAGGTAAATGGTTGGTGTATGGTACCGGCAAAAGTTGCGCGGTACTAGAGAGGCTAGCAATGGTGGAAGGGTGAGAGTGTGTATAATCCATGGACTCAACATTAGTCATAAAGAACTAACATACTTATTGCAAAAATCTATTAGTTATCGAAACAAAGTACTACGCGCATGCTCCTAGGGGTATATATTGGTAGGAAAATACCATCGCTTGTCCCCGACCGCCACTCATAAGGAAGGCAATCAATAAATAAATCATGCTCCGACTTCATCACATAACGGTTCACCATACGTGCATGCTACAGGAATCACAAACTTCAACACAAGTATTTATCAAATTCACAACTACTCAACTAGCATGACTCTAATATCACCATCTCATATCTCAAAACAATCGTCAAGTATCAAACTTCTCTTAGTATTCAATGCACTTTATATGAAAGTTTTTATTATACCCATCTTGGATGCCCATCATATTAGGACTAGTTTCATAACCAAAGCAAACTACCATGATGTTATAAAGACTCTCAAAATAATGTAAGTGAAGCATAATAGTTCATCTATTTATATAAAATAAAACCACCGCCGTGCTCTAAAAGGATATAAATGAAGCACTAGAGCAAATGACAAACTACTCTGAAAGATATAAGTGAAGATCAATGAGTAGTTGAATAATTATGCAACTATGTGAAGACTCTCTAACATTTAATAATTTCATATCTTGGTATTTTATTCAAACAGCAAGCAAAACAAAAGAAAATAAAATGACTCTCCAAGCAAAACACATATCATGCGGTGAATAAAAATATAGCTCCAAGTAAAGTTACCGATGAACGAAGATGAAAAAGGGGATGCCTTTCGGGGCATCCCCAAGCTTAGGCTCTTGGTTGTCCTTGAATATTACCTTGGGGTGCCTTGGGCATCCCCAAGCTTAGGCTCTTGCCACTCCTTATTCCATAGTCCATCGAATCTTTACCCAAAACTTGAAAACTTCACAACACAAAACTTAACAGAAAACTCGTAAGTTTCGTTAGTAAAAGAAAACAAACCACCACTTCAAGGTACTGTAATTAACTCATTATTTATTTATATTGGTGTTAAGCCTACTGTATTCCAACTTTTCTATGGTTCATAAACTCTATTACTAGCCATAGATTCATCAAAATAAGCAAACAACACACGAAAAACAGAGTCTGTCAAAAACAGAATAGTCTGTAGTAATCTGTAGGTTTCGGATACTTCTGGAACCCTAAAAAAATCTAAACTAAATTTCTGGACGAGAGTAATTTATCTATTAATCATCTTCAAAATTAATTAACTAAATAGCACTCTCCAGTAAAAAGTTGTAGCTAATCTCGTGAGCGCTAAAGTTTCTGTTTTTTACAGCAAGATCAAAAAGACTTTCCCCAAGTCTTCCCAACGGTTCTACTTGGCACAAAAACTAATTAAAACATAAAACCACATCTAAAAAGAAGCTATATGAATTATTTATTACTAAACAGGAGCAAAAAGAAAAGAATAAGAATAAAATTGGGTTGCCTCCCAACAAGCGCTATCGTTTAACGCCCCTAGCTAGGCATGATGATTTCAATGATGCTCACATAAAAGATAAGAATTGAAACATAAAGAGAGCGTCATGAAGAATATTAATAGAACATTTAAGTCTAACCCTCTTCCTATGCATAGGGATTTTTTGAGCAAACAACTTATGGGAACAAGAATCAACTTGCATAGGAAGGTAAAACAAGCATAACTTCCAGATTTTAAGCACATAGAGAGGAAACTTGACATTATTGCAATTCCTACAAGCATATGTTCCTCCCTCATAATAATTCTCGGTAGAATCATGAATGAATTCAACAATATAACCAGCACCTAAAGCATTCTTTTCACAACATAGAAATTTTATTATTCTCCACATAAGCAAAATTCTTGTTATTCAGAATAGTGGGAGTATCATAAGAGACTCAAATACTATAAATTGTTTCCACATTAAAAGAGTAATGTTCAGGAAAAGGGTAATCATAATCGTGACAAGTTTTATAAATATAATCATCACTAATTTTTATAGCATAAGTGTCATCACAATAATCATCATAGGTAGCAACTTTGTTCTCATCATAACCAATTGAAACCTCTTCCAAGATAGTGGAATCATTACTAAATAAAGTCATGACCTCTCCAAATCCACTTTCATAATTATCACAATAAGATTCAACATCCTCCAAAATAGTGGGATCATTACTTCCTAAAGTTGACACTCTTCCAAACCACTTTCATCAATATAATCATCATAAGTAGGAGGCATGCTACCATCATTATAAATTTGCATATCAAAACTTGGGAGACTAAAAATATCATCTTCATTAAACATAGCATCCCCAAGCTTGGGACAAACATTAATTGCAGAAAATATATTCTCAAACATGTTATTTTCATCAAACATAGCATCCCCCAAGCTTGGGCCTTTTCATATCATAAGCATAATCACTCTCATCATTAATAGTATGGATAGCACCAATAGTATAGCAATTACCATCATCACAAGGAGTAATAGGAGCAACATAATTTGGGAGAGATACCTTTTTACCTTTGCTCCTCCGTCTTCTCTTTTTCTTCTTCACATTCTGTGTGGGTTCAATCCTCTTTTTGGAGCTCCTTATTGATGAGATTGGTTGAATAGAAGTCTCCTCCTCGTTACCTGATTCGTCATAAGAAATAAATGGAGGATATTGGGAAGCCTCTTCCCTTTCATTAGTATTCTCTTCACCCTCTATTTGTTTTCTTTTATTTATCTAATTGGCAATATAAGGATTTTCAATGCAATTCACCGCACAATACATAAAAATTTCTTCTAGATCAATATCGAGGAATTTCTCAAGGTTATATTTTGGAATATGCTTAGTTATACGTTTCATTTCTTCATAATCCAAAAGCAAACAAAGTTCATTATGATGTGCAAGGGAAATCAAATCATCACAATTTTTGGACACGATACGATCATGAAACAATTTGCATTTGAGATTTAAATGACCATGTTCATTGCAAAGTTCACAAGTATGGTGAAGAAATTTTAAATTTTTAGCACAAACATCTAGCCTTTCTTGCAACCATTTAGTTTCCAAATACTTATGCCTCTTGCAAAATCTATCTTCCCTATTTGGTATGTACTTGCAAACTCTATGCACTCCACAAAAGTTGACATGCTTATAAGAGACATTTTCATCATGACTGGTGCAATCATCATTAGTACTATGGATATTCAAGGAGTTCATAATAACAACATTGCAATCATGATCATCATTCATAGATTTAGTGCCAAACATTTTAGAGACCTGTTCTTCTAGCATTTGAGCACAATTTTCCTTTCCATCATTCTCATGAAAGATATTAAAAAGATGAAGTGTATGAGGTAGACTCAATTCTATTTTTTGTAGTTTTATTTTTATAAACTAAACTAGTGATAAAACAAGAAACAAAAAGATTCGATTGCAAGATCTAAAGATATATCTTCAAGCACTAACCTCCCCGGCAACGACGCCAGAAAAGAGCTTCATTGAAGGGGTGTTAGTGCCGCTTTCCTCGCCTCCCCGGCAACGGTGCCAGAAAAGAGCTTGATGTCTACTACACAAACTTCTTCTTGTAGACGTTGTTGGGCCTCCAATTGCAGAGGTTTGTAGGACAGTAGCAAATTTCCCTCAAGTGGATGACCTAAGATTTATCAATCCATGGGAGGCGTAGGATGAAGATGGTCTCTCTCAAACAACCCTGCAACCAAATAACAAATGGTCTCTTGTGTCCCCAACACACCCAATACAATGGTAAATTGTATAGGTGCACTAGCTCGGCGAAGAGATGGTGATACAAGTGCAATATGGATAGTAGATATAGGTTTTTGTAATCTGAAAATATAAAAACATCAAGGTAACTAATGATAAAAGTGAGCGAAAATGGTATTGCAATGCGTTGAAATAAGGCCTAGGGTTCATACTTTCACTAGTGCAAGCTCCCTCAACAATAATAACATGATTGGATCATATAACTATCCCTCAACATGCAAAAAAGAGTCACTCCAAAGTCACTAATATCGGAGAACAAACGAAGAGATTATTGTAGGGTACGACACCACCTCAAAGTTATCCTTTCTAATCGATCTATTCAAGAGTCCGTAGTAAAATAACATGAAGCTATTCTTTCCGTTCAATCTATCATAGAGTTCGTACTAAAATAACACCTTAAGACACAAATCAACCAAAACCCTAATGTCACCTAGATACTCCAATGTCACCTCAAGTATTCATGGGTATGATTATACGATATGCATCACACAATCTCAGATTCATCTATTCAACCAACACAAAGAACTTCAAAGAGTGCCCCAAAGTTTCTACCAGAGAGTCAAGACGAAAACGTGTGCCAACCCCTATGCATAAGTTCACGAGGTCATGGAACTCGCAAGTTGATCACCAAAACATACATCAAGTGGATCACATGATATCCCATTGTCACCACAGATAAGCACGTGCAAGACATACATCAAGTGTTCTCAAATCCTTAAAGACTCAATCCGAAAAGATAACTTCAAAGGGAAAACTCAATCCATTACAAGAGAGTAGAGGGGGAAAACATCATAAGATCCAACTATAATAGCAAAGCTCGCGATACATCAAGATCGTATCACCTCAAGAACACGAGAGAGATCAAACACATAGCTACTGGTACATACCCTCAGCCCCGAGGGGGAAGTACTCCCTCCTCGTCATGGAGAGCACCGAGATGATGAAGATGGCTACCGGAGAGGGGTTTCCCCCTCCGGCAGGGTGCTAGAACGGGTCTAGATTGGTTTTCGGTGGCTACGAAGGCTTCTAGCGGCAGAACTCCCGATCTATTCTGCTCCCCGATGTTTTTAGGGTATATGGACATATATAGGCGAAAGAAGTCGGGCACAGGGGAGCCATGAGGGGCCCATGAGGGTGGGGGCGCGCTAAGGGGGGCAGGTGCGCCTCCCTGCCTCATGGCCACCTCGAAGCTTCCCTGACGTAGACTCCAAGTCTCTTGGATTGTTTCCGATCCAAAAATAACTCTCCCGAATGTTTCATTCCGTTTGGACTCCGTTTGATATTCCTTTTCTTCGAAACACTGAATAGGCAATAAAACAACATTTTGGGTTGGGCCTCCGATTAATAGGTTAGTCCCAAAAATAATATAAAAGTGTAATATAAAGCCCATAAACATCCAAAACAGATAATGTAATAGCATGAAACAATCAAAAATTATAGATATGTTGGAGACATATCAATAGCATGGCATACTTTGTGGAACCTATGGCTGAGCCATAGGGAATGACTTTCATTCTTTCTCTATCTTCTGTCGTGGTACACAGCATGGCATACTTTATAGAAACTATGGCTGAGGCATAGGGAATGACTTTCATTCTCTTTTTATCTTTTGCCATGGTCAGGTTTTGAGTCTTACTCAACTTCATACCTTACAACTCAGGCAAGAACTCCTTCTTTGATTGATCCATTTTGAACTCCTTCAAAATCTTATCAAGGTATGTACTCATCTAAAGTCTTATCAAGTGTCTTGATTTATATTTATAGATCTTGATGCCCAATATGTAAGTAGCTTCACCGAGGTATTTCTTTGAAAAACTCTTTTCAAACACTCCTTTATGCTTTCTAGAAAATTCTACATCATTTCCGATCAACAATATGCCATTCACATATACCTATCAGAAAGGCTGTAGTGCTCCCACTCACTTTCTAGTAATACAGGCTTCACCGCAAGTCTGTATAAAACTATATGCTTTGATCAACTCATCAAAGCGTATATTCCAACTCCGAGATGCTTGCACCAGTCTATAGATGGATTGCTGGAGTTTGCACACTTTGTTAGCACCTTTAGGATTGTGAAAACCTTCTGGTTGCATCTTATACAACTCTTCTTTGATAAATCCATTAAGGAATACATTTTTGACATCCATTTGCCAGATTTCATAAAATGCGGTAATTGCTAACATGATTCAGACAGACTTTAAGCATCGATACGAGTGAGAAAATCTCATCATAGTCAACACCTTGAACTTTTCGAAAACCTTTTGCAACAATTCGAGCTTTGTAAATAGTAACACTACTATCAACGTCCGTCTTCCTCTTGAAGATCCATTTATTCTCAGTGGCTCGCCGATCATCGGGCAAGTCAGCCGAAGTCCACACTTTGTTCTCATACATCAATCCCATCTCAGATTTCATGGCCTCAAGCCATTTTGTGGAATCTGGGCACATCATCGCTTCCTCATACTTTGTAGGTTCGTCATGGTCAAGTAACATGACCTCCGGAATAGGATTACTGTACCACTCTGGTCCAGACCATACTCTGGTTGACCTACGAGGTTCGATAGTAACTTGATCTGAAGTTTCATGATCATCATCATTAGCTTCCTCGCTAATTGGTGTAGGAATCACTGGAATTGATTTCTGTAATGAACTACTTTCCAATAAGGGAGAATCTACAATTACCTCATCAAGTTCTACTTTCCTCCCACTCACTTCTTTCGAGAGAAACTCCTTCTCTAGAAAGGATCCATTCTTAGCAACGAATATCTTGCCTTCGGATCTGTGATAGAAGGTGTACCCAACAGTTTCCTTTGGGTATCCTATGAAGACACATTTCTCCGATTTTTGTTCGAGCTTATCAGGTTGAAGCTTTTTGACATAAGCATTGCAGCCCCAAACTTAAAGAAACGACAGCTTAGGTTTCTTACCAAACCATAGTTCATACGGTGTCATCTCAATGGATTTAGATGGTGCCATATTTAACGTGAATGCAGCTGTCTCTAATGCATAACCCCCAAAACGATAGCGGTAAATTGGTAAGAGACGTCATAGATCACACCATATCTAATAAAGTACGATTACGATGTTTGGACACACCATTATGCTATGGTGTTCCAGGTGGCGTGAGTTGTGAAACTATTCCACATTGTTTTAAATGAAGGCCAAAACTCGTAACTCAAATATTAGCCTCCGCGATCAGATCGTAGAAACTTTATTTTCCTTTTACGATGATTTTCCACTTCACTCTAAATTTTTTTAAACTTTCCAAATGTTTCACACTTATGTTTTATTAAGTAGATATACCCATATCTGCTCAAATCATCTGTGAAGGTTAGAAAATAATGATACCCGCCACGAGCCTCAACACTCATCAAAACGCATACATCATTATGTATTATTTCCAACAAGTCAGTGGCTCGCTCCATTATTCCGAAGAACGGAGTTTTAGTCATCTTGCCCATGAGGCATGGCTCGCAAGTATCAAGTGATGCATAATCAAGTGATTCCAAAAGCCCATCAGCATGGAGTTTCTTCATGCGCTTTACACCAATATGACCTAAACGGCAGTGACACAAATAAGTTGCACTATCATTATTAACTTTGCATCTTTTTGGCTTCAATATTATGAATATGTGTATCACTACGATCAAGATTCAATAAACCATTTATATTGGGTGTATGACCATAGAAGGTATTATTCATGTAAATAGAACAACTCTGTCTTAAATGAATAGCCGTATTACAATAAACATGATCCAATCATATTCATGCTCAACGCAAACACCAAATAACATTTATTTAGGTTCAACACTAATCCCGAAGGTAGAGGGAGTATGCGATGGTGAGCTTATCAACCTTGGAATCTCTTCCAACACACATCGTCATTTTGCCCTCAACTAGTCTCTGTTCATTTTGTAATTCCTGTTTCGAGTTACTAATCTTAGCAACTGGACCGATATCAAATACCTAGGGTTTACTATGAACACTAGTAAAGTACACATCAATAATTTGTATATGAAATATACATTTGTTCACTTTGACATCCTTCTTATCCACCAAATGTTTGGGGTAGTTTCGCTTCCAGTGACCATTTCCTTTGCAGTAGAAGCACTCAGTTTCAGGCTTAGGTCCAGACTTGGGCTTCTTCCCGGGAGCAGCAACTTGCTTGCTATTCTTCTCGAAGTTCCCCTTCTTCCCTTGGCCCTTTTTCTTGAAACTAGTGGTCTTGTTAATCATCAAAACTTGATGCTCTTTCTTGACTTCTACCTCCGCAGCCTTTAGCATTGCGAAGAGCTCAGGAATTGTCTTGTTCATCCCTTGCATATTATAGTTCATCACGAAGTTCTAGTAACTTGGTGATAGTGACTAGAGAACTTTGTCAATCACTATCTTATCTGGAAGATTAACTCCCACTTGATTCAAGCAATTGTAGTACCCAGACAATCTGAGCACATGCTCACTGGTTGAGCTATTCTCCTCCATCATGCAGGCAAAGTACTGTCAGATGTCTCATACCTCTCGACATGGGCATGAGTCTGAAATACTAATTTCAACTCTTGGAACATCTTATATGCTCCATGGAGTTCAAAACATTTTTGAAGTCCCGGTTTTAAGCCGTAAAGCATGGTGCATTAAACTATCAAGTAGTCATCATATCGAGCTTGCCAAACGTTCATAATGTCTGCATCTGCTCCTGTAATAGGTCTATCACCTAGCGGTGCATCAAGGACATAATTCTTCTGTGCAGCAACAAGAATAATCCTCAGATCACGAACCCAGTCCGCATCATTGCTAATATCAGCTTTCAACTTAGTTTTCTCTAGGAACATATTAAAAATAAAACACGGGAGCTATACGCGAGCTATTGATCTACAACATGGATATGCTAATACTATCAGGACTTAGTTCATGATAAATTAAGTTCAATTAATCATATTACTTAAGAACTCCCACTTAGATAGACATCCCTCTAGTCATCTAAATGATCACGTGATCCATATCAACTAAACCATGTCAAATCATCACGTGAGATGGAGTACTTTTCAACGGTGAACATCTCTATGTTGATCATATCTACTATATGATTCACGTTTGACCTTTCGGTCTCAGTGTTCCGAGGACATGTCTGCATATGCTAGGCTCTTCAAGTTTAACCCGAGTATTCTGCACGTGCAAAACTGGCTTGCACCCATTGTATGTGAACATAGAGCTTATCACACCCGATCATCATGTGGTGTCTCGGCGCGACGAACTATAGCAATGGTGCATACTCAGGGAGAACACTTATACCTTAAAATTTAGTGAGGGGTCATCTTATAATGCTACCGCTGTACTAAGAAAAATAAGATGCATAAAGGATAAACATCACATGCAATCAAAATATGTGACATGATATGGCCATCATCATCTTGTGCCTTTGATCTCCATCTCCAAAGCACCATCATGATCTCCATCGTCACCAACATGACACCATCATCTCCATCATTTTGATCTCTATCAACGTGTCATCACATGGTCGTCTCGCCAACTATTCCTTTTTCAACTATTGCTATCGAATAGTGATAAAGTAAAGTAATTATATGGCGCTTGCATCTTATGCAATAAAGAGACAACCATAAGCCTTCTGCCAGTTGCTGATAACTTTAACACAACATGACCATCTCATACAACAATTTAAATCTCATCACATCTTGACCATATGACATCACAACATGCCCTGCAAAAACAAGTTTGACGTCCTCTACTTTGTTGTTGCAAGTTTTACGTGGCTGCTAAGGGCTTCTAGCAAGAACCGTTCTTACCTATGCATCAAAACCACAACGATTTTTTGTCAAGTGTGTTGTTTTAACCTTCAACAAGGACCGACCGTAGTCAAACTCGATTCAACTAAAGTTGGAGAAACAGACACCCGCCAGCCACCTGTGTGCAAAGCACGTCGATAGAACCAGTCTCATGAACGCGGTCATGTAATGTCGGCCTGGGCCGCTTCATCCAACAATACCGCCGAATCAAAGTAAGACGTTGGTGGTAAGCAGTATGACTATTATCGCCCACAACTCTTTGTGTTCTACTCATGCATATAACATCTACGCATAGACCTGGCTTGGATGCCACTGTCGGGAACGTAGTATTTCAAAATTTTCCTACGATCATGCAAGATCTATCTAGGAGATGCATAGCAACGAGAGGGGAGAGTGTGTCCATGTACCCTCGTAGACCGAAAGTGGAAGCGTTTAGTAACGCAGTTGATGTAGTCGAACGTCCTCGTGATTCAATCGATCCTAGCACCGAATGTACGGCACCTCCATGTTCAGCACACGTTCAGCTCGATGACGTCCATTGAGCTCTTGATCCAATTGAGGACGAGGGAGAGTTTCATCAGCACGATGGCGTGTTGACGGTGATGATGAAGTTACCGGCACAGGGCTTCACCTAAGCACTACGACGATATGACCGAGGTGTGTAACTGTGGAGGGGGGCACCGCACACGACTAAGAGAAGACTTCATGTACCTTTGGGGTGCCCCCTCCCATGTATATAAAGGAGGGGGGAAGAGGAGGCTGGCCCAAGGGGGGCACGCCAAGGGGGAGTCCTACTTTGACTCCAGGTCCAAGTAGGATTCGCCCCCCCCCCTTCCTATTCCAACAAGGAGAAGGAGGGAAGGAGGAAGAGGGGAGAAGGAACAAGGGGGGGGGGCGCCCCATCCTAGTCCAATTCGGACCAGCCATGGGGGGCGTGGCCACCCATTGAGGCCCTTCTCTCCTTTCCACTAAATCCCATTAAGGCCCACTCCTTCCCCGGGGGGTTCCGGTAACCTCTCAGTACTTCGAAAAATACCCGAAACACTTCGAAACCATTCTGGTGTCCGAATATAACCTTCCAGTATATCGATCTTTACCTCTCGACCATTTCGATACTCCTCATCATGTCTGTGATCTCATCTAGGACTCCGAACAAACTTCAGTCATCAAATCACATAACTCATAATACAAATCATCATCGAATGTTAAGCGTGCGGACCCTACTTCGAGAACTATGTAGACATGACCGAGACACATCTCCGGTCAATAACCAATAGCGGAACCTAGATGCTCATATTGGTTCCTACATATTCTACAAAGATCTTTATCGATCAAACCGCATAAAAACATATGTTGTTCCCTTTGTCATCGGTATGGTACTTACCCGAGATTCTATCGTTGGTATCATCATACCTAGTTCAATCTCGATACCGGCAAGTCTCTTTACTCGTTCCGTAATGCATCATTTCATAACTAACTCATTAGTCACATTGCTTGTAAGGCTTATAGTGATGTGCATTATCAAGAGGGCCCAGAGATACCTCTCCGATACATGCAGTGGCAAATCCTAATCTCGATCTATGCCAACTCAACAAAAACCATCGGAGACACCTGTAGAGTATCTTTATAATCACCCAGTTACGTTGTGATGTTTGATAGCACACAAGGTGCTCCTCCGGTATTCGGGAGTTGCATAATCTCATAGTTAGAGGAATATGTATAAGTCATGAAGAAAGCAATAGCAATAAAACTAGGCAATCATAATGGTAAGCTAACGGATGGGTCTTGTCCATCACATCATTCTCCTAATGATGTGATCCCATTCATCAAATGACAACACATGTCTATGTTAACGAAACTTAACCATCTTTGATTAACGAGTTAGTCTAGTCGAGGCTTACTAGGGACAATGTGTTTTGTCTATGTATCCACACATGTATCAAGTTTTCGGTTAATACAATTCTAGCATGAATAATAAACATTCATCATGATATAAGTAAATATAAATAGCAACTTTATTATTGCCTCTAGGGCATATTTCCTTCAGCTATGTCATTTGCTTAGTTTAGACATGCTTTGTGTGAATGCCACCTGTTTAGTGCCGAAATACTATACATGTGAATTATGCAATGTCATCTTGTTGCAAGACATTATATATGTGAATTATGCAATGCTATCTTGTTGCAAGGCATTATATACGTGAATTATGTAATGCCATGTAGTTTTGCCAAGCATCATATATGTGAATTATATCATGTCTTCCTCTTTTTTGTATTACGTATTTCATTTGTCAATAATGTTTGTATATTCAACTACTCTTCCTGTGCATCATCCATTTGAATTGGTGATGGAAAAATCTAAAGTGAAAACAAGGTCTTCAGAGCAAACAATGCTATCTACTGAAGCAAATATCTTGCTGGTTACAGATAGCTCCTTTGAGGAGGATTCAAAGACAGATGACCAGTTATATTCCCCCCCTGAGGTGTATGCTCAAACTTGGCAGGATTATATTACTCATATCATTCATATGTTGTTTTGTAGTGCTTAGTTTTTAAATCATATACACAATATTGAATGCCATCTGCTTAATTTACACATCATATATGTGATTGCCCTCTGCTTACTTGCTTAGTATATGTAACATCCCAAATTTTCAATTTGGAATGTTATACATAGGTTATCATATGCATATCATATTTTATTTGCATTTTGGTTTTTGATCCTAAGAATCATAAGCAACTCAAGGACCCACGGAGAGAGTTGGGGATTTTATTATTTTCATATTTGAATTTTTGTCAACTATTGAAAAGAGGGTCATTTTGATTTAATTATTTTTCTCTCCGAAATATTTCGTATTAAAATATATGAGAGGAGATAATATGACTTCTCCAAAATAAAAGAAATATTGGAGGAAAATTTTAAAATCAAATAAATAATTTTATTTGGATTTTATTGCTATTTTATTTGAATTAGAAAAATATGCATTTTTCAAAATTGCATTTTTTGAGACCAAGAAAATGTTCACTTTGTTCTAAATATTTTATTTAGATGGTGAAAATTGTTTTTGGCATTTTTAGAATATTTATTTAGGATTTTTTCCTTTTCGGCGGTTTTGTTTAAAAAAAGTTCCTGGATCGAACTGGGCCAAGGGCCCAGCCGGCCCAGCTTCGCCGCCGCCTTCCCCTGCTCGCCCGCGTGCCACCGCCGGACTCGGAGGGAGTCCGAGCCCCGCCCGACGCCGCCGACCCCCTCCCCAACTCGGACCCCGCCGCCGCCTCTCCGCCATTTAAATACCACCCAGGGCCCCCCTTGGACCCCGAGCCGCCCCGCCGCCTGCCTCGCCGCCCCACGCCGTGCGCCGCCTGCCCCGCCGCACCATGCAGCCCGCCGCCGCGCCGCACCTCCCGCACCACCCCGCCGCCACCCGCGCAGCCGCCCCGCCTCGCCTGAAAGCCGCCGGAGCCGCGCCGGACCTCGAGGATTCGCCGCCCATTTTTTTTGTTTTAGGTAAAAACCGCCAGTTTTTCTTAGAAACCCTAGATTGGTTGTTTCTATTTATTTAGATCGGTTTGGTTTTTCTCGGTTTTGTTTCGTTTGCGAATGTTTGTTCGTTCGTTCGTTTAACGAGCGCATTCGCCCATTCGTGTCTGTTAACGAACGTTCGCGCCGTAGTATTTTTCTTTTTTTTTCTGCCAGGGACCTATCTGCGATTACTTTTATCACAGATTAGCCCCTGATCTTCAAACCCTCGCAACTTTTTAACCGTTCGTCCAAATCCAGTGAAACCAATGCCAAAATCTTCGTCGCGAGCCCCTCTTTCTGTTTAATCAACTTGAACAAGGTTTTGACAATTTAAAATTTGGTTTCAAGCAGATTTGTTTTCGAAGTTCTTTTGACCGTAGTTTCAGTTCCATAGCTCCGATTTGACCGATCCTTTTTGCAAATCGAATATCTTCAGTTGAATTTTCAGATTGGATCTTCTTATTTGAGTTTTACCCTTGAATCATTGCTTGAATGCTTATGTATGCTATTGTTTGTTTGCGAGAGAATTCCTGGAGTGCGCAGCGTGCTACTACGAGTCTCTAGGTTTTGCGGATCATCAGCAAGGCAAGTAACACATTGATCATACTTCTTTTTACCCAGTTTTTATGCATTAGTTACAACCCTCAAACACTGCATGAATATGATGTGATTAACTTGTGGGTATTGGGAAGTAGATGATGAGGTAGAACCTATTGCCCTTTTATTACCAAACCTTGGGAGTTACTTCTACGCTATGCTTATATTGCCATGCTATGCTTGTAGACGTGGATTGGGTTTGAGTGTTTCCATGACAGATGTGAGATTGTTAATCAATGGTTAACTTAAGGTGGCTACTTAAATACACATCTGGGTGGATTGGTGGCAGGCACCTGGAGAATCCAGTGTTGTCCTAGGATACCCAGAGTACCTGTGTGATCATCCCATGGTTCACCACCCAGGCTCAAAGGGATCATAAGATTATTCATGCTAGAAACTTCCGTGTGCAGCCACAAGCTATTATGGGCTCTAGCATAGTTGAGTATGTTGCATGACCTCTTTCAGTGGTAGACTAGCAGATGTAGGGGATGTAGGTTGGTACTGTCTACCCAGAGTTAATGTTTCTGAAAGACTGTGTCTCGGTCATCCGTTTCAAACACCATGTAGTGCGAGAAATCCAACGGAGGAGATCGAGTCTTGTGGGGAAAAGTGCGCAAACCTCTGCAGAGTGTACAAACTAATCATAGTTAGTCGTGTCCCCGGTTATGGACATCTTGAGTATCTGGTTCTTGGATTATCATGTTGATCTCAACACTCTAATTAATTTGTTGGGGTTTTGTTATTATCTGATTGGGATTGAGTTGGAGGAACCTTCTCAATATTTAACAACTACCATCGTAGTTAAATAAAATATATTCCTTTGTTGTAGGGAAAAATTGACTTTTCGCAAAACATTGTTACCATAGAGCCTCCACCAGCCATATATGCATGTAGTGATAGCCTTTATTCTGTTCATTGCTCTACTGTGTTACATTTCCAGCATATTCCATGTGCTGACCTGTTTTGGGCTGCAACGTATCATGTTGCAGACTTTTCAGACGAAGAGTAAGGTGCGCTAGGTCGTTGTCGTGCACTCAGCTATGCCGTTGGAGTTGATGGATTCACTTTGCCTTCCAAGCCTTCCGTTGTTATCTTTTTAGATGGCCTTAAGCCATATTTATTGTAATAAGTTCTCTTTTGAGACATTCGATGTAATAAGTGTGTGATTGAACTCTGTTATAAATCCTTCAAGTATTGTGTGTGTCAGCATTACCGATCCAGGGATGACACTTATGCATAGAGATTTGACCATCTGAGGTCGGATCGCTACAGTATATATATCACATATTTGAATTATATCATGCTATAATGTTTACATAGACAACATGTATCTGAATTATGGCATGCCAGCCCATTTTCTAAAGACATAATATAGTTATATCATCTTATCATGTTTACACAGACATCATATTTTGAATTATGTCATTCTATCCGTGAATTATATCATCCCATCATGTTTCCAATGATGGCATGTATGTGAATTATGGCATGCCAACCACTTCAATAGACAGATTGTATAGTTATATCATGTCATCCTATTTACATAGTCATCATATTTTGAATTATGTAATTCTATCATGTTTAGTTAGCCATCATATATGTGAAATTGTGTCATGCTATCCTGTTTAGTTAGCCATCATATATGTGCAATTGTGTCATCCTATATTGTTTGGTTAGACTGTTGGGGAACGCAGTAATTTCAAAAACTTTCCTACGCACACGCAAGATATATCATGGTGATGCATAGCAACAAGAGGGGAAGAGTGTTGTCCATGTACCCTCGTAGACCGTAAGCGGAAGCGTTATGACAACGCGGTTGATGTAGTCATACGTCTTCACGATCCTACCGATCCTAGTACCGAAAGTACGGCACCTCCGTGATCTGCACACGTTCGGCTCGATGACGTCCCACAAACTCTTGATCCAGTTGAGTGTCGAGGGAGAGCTTCGTCAGCACGACGGCGTGATGACGGTGATGATGAAGCTACTGTCGCAGGGCTTCGCCTAATCACTATGATGATATGACCGGGGTGGATTATGGTGGAGGGGGCACCACACACGGCTAAGGGATCAATGATCAACTTGTGTGTCCTACGATGCCCCCTGCCCCCGTATATAAAGGAGCAAGGGGGAGGCCGGCCAGCCCTTGGGGCGCGCCAAGGAGTGGAGGAGTCCTCCTCCTAGTAGGAGTAGGACTCCCCCTTTCCTAGTCCAACTAGGAGGAGGAAGGGGGAAGGAAGGAGAGGAGAAGGAAGAAGGAAAGGCCCCCCCGCCCTTCCCTAGTCCAATTCGGCCTAGAGGAGGAGGGGCGCGCGGCCCTTCCTTGGCCGGCCCTCTCTCTCTCTCTCCACTAAGTCCCATGTGGCCCATTAGTTTCCCCCGGGGGTTCCGATAACCCCCCGGCACTCCGATAATTATCCGATGACCCCCGGAACTCATCCGGTGTCCGAATATAGTCATCCAATATATCAATCTTTATGTCTCGACCATTTCGAGACTCCTCGTGATGTCCCTGATCACATCCGGGACTCCGAACTATCTTCGGTACATCAGAACACATAAACTCATAATACTGATCGTCACCGAACATTAAGCATGCAGACCCTACGGGTTCAAGAACTATGTAGACATGACCGAGACACGTCTCCGGTCAATAACCAATAGCGGAACCTGGATGTTCATATTGGCTCCCACATATTCTACGAAGATCTTTATCGGTCAAACCGCATAATGATATAAGTTGTTCCCTTTGTGATCGGTATGTTACTTGCCTGAGATTCAATCATCGGTATCTCAATACCTAGTTCAATCTTATTACCGACAAGTCTCTTTACTCGTTCCGTAATGCATCATCCCGCAACTAACTCATTAGTCACATTGCTTGCAAGGCTTATAGTGATGTGCATTACCGAGAAGGCCCAGAGACACCTCGCCGATACTCGGAGTGAAAAATCCTAATCTTGATCTATGTCAACCCAACAAACACCTTCGGAGACATCTTTATCTAATGACAACACATGTATATGGCTAGGAAAGTTAACCATCTTTGATTAACGAGCTAGTCTAGTAGATGCATACTAGGGACACTCTGTTTGTCTATGTATTCACACATGTACTAAGTTTCCGGTTAATACAATTCTAGCATGAATAATAAATATTTATCATGATATAAGGAAATATAAATAACAACTTTATATTGCCTCTAGGGCATATTTCCTTCAGTCTCCCACTTGAACTAGAGTTAATAATATAGATTACACAGTAATGATTCTCACACCCATGGAGTCTTGGTGTTGATCATGTTTTACTCATGAGAGAGGCTTAGTCAACGGGTCTGCAACATTCAGATCTGTATGTATCTTGCAAATCTCTAGGTCTCCCTCCCTGACTTAATCACGGATGGAATTGAAGCGTCTCTTGATGTGCTTGGTTCTCTTGTGAAATCTGGATTCCTTTGCCAAGGCAATTGCACCAGTATTGTCACAAAAGATTTTCATTGGACCCGATGCACTAGGTATTACACCTAGATCGGATGTGAACTCCTTCATCCAGACTCCTTCATTTGCTGCTTCCGAAGCAGCTATGTACTCCGCTTCACATGTAGATCCTGCCACGACGCTCTGCTTGGAACTGCACCAACTGACAGCTCCACCATTTAAGAAAAACACGTATCCGGTTTGTGACTTAGAGTCATCTGGCTCAGTGTCAAAGCTTGCATCGACATAACTGTTTACGACAAGCTCTTTGTCACCTCCATAAACGAGAAACATATCCTTAGTCCTTTTCAGGTATTTCAGGATGTTCTTGACCACTGTCCAGTGATCCACTCCTGGATTACTTTGGTACCTCCCGGCTAAACTAATAGCAAGGCACACATCAGGCCTGGTACACAGCATTGCATACATGATAGAACCTATGGTTGAAGCATACGGAATGACTTTCATTTTCTCTCTATCTTCTGCAATGGTCGGGCATTGAGTCTGACTCAACTTCACACCTTGTAACATAGGCAAGAACCCTTTCTTTGCCTGATCCATTTTGAACTTCTTCAAAAATTTATCAACGTATGTGCTTTGTGAAAGTCCAATTAAGCATCTTTATTTATCTCTATAGATCTTGATGCCCAATATATAAGTAGCTTCACCAAGGTCTTTCATTGAAAAATTCAAGTATCCTTTTATGCTATTCAGAAATTCAGTATCATTTCCGATCAATAATATGTCATCTACATATAATATCAGAAATGCTACGGAGCTCCCACTCACTTTCTTGTAAATACATGCTTCTCCAAAAGTCTGTATAAAACCATATGCTTTGATCACACTATCAAAGCATATATTCCAACTCCAAGAGGCTTGCACCAGTCCATAAATGGATCGCTGGAGCTTGCACACTTTGTTAGCACCTTTTGGATCGACAATACCTTCTGGTTGCATCATATACAACTCTTCTTTAAGATATCCATTAAGGAATGCAGTTTTGACATCCATTTGCCAAATTTCATAATCATAAAATGCGGCAATTGCTAACATGATTCAGACGGACTTATGCATCGCTACGAGTGAGAAGTTCTCATCGTAGTCAACTCCTTGAACTTGTCGAAAACCTTTTGCAACAAGTCGAGCTTTGTAGACAGTAACATTACCGTCAGCATCAGTCTTCTTCTTGTAGATCCATTTATTCTCTATGGCCTGACGATCATCGGGCAAGTCAACCGAAGTCCACACTTTGTTCTCATACATGGATCCCATCTCAGATTTCATGGCCTCAAGCCATTTTGCGGAATCTGGGCTCATCATCGCTTCCTCATAGTTCGTAGATTCATCATGGTCAAGTAACATGACCTCCAGAATAGGATTACCGTACCACTCTGGTGCGGATCTCACTCTTGTTGACCTACGAGGTTCGGTATTAACTTGATCAGAAGTTTCATGATCATCGTCATTAGCTTCCTCACTTACTGGTGTAGTAATCATTGGAACTGATTTCAGTGATGAACTACTTTCCAATAAGGGAGCAGGTACAATTACCTCATCAAGTTCTACTTTCCTCCCACTCACTTCTTTCGAGAGAAACTCCTTCTCTAGAAAGGATCCATTCTTAGCAACAAATATGTTGCCTTCGGATCTGTGATAGAAGGTGTACCCAACAATCTCCTTTGGGTATCCTATGAAGACACATTTCTCCGATTTGGGTTTGAGCTTATCAGGTTGAAGTCTCTTTACATAAGCATCGCAGCCCCAAACTTTAAGAAACGACAACTTGGGTTTCTTGCCAAACCACAGTTCATAAGGTGTCATCTCAACAGATTTAGATGGTGCCCTATTTAACGTGAATGCAGCTGTCTCTAAAGCATAACCCCAAAACGATAGCGGTAAATCAGTAAGAGACATCATAGATCTCACCATATCTAGTAAAGTATGATTACGACATTCGGACACACCATTACGCTTTGTTTCAAATGAAGACCAAACTCGTAACTCAAATATTCTCCTCCACGATCAAATCGTAGAAACTTTATTTTCTTTTTATGATGATTTTCCACTTCACTCTAAAATTCTTTGAACTTTTCAAATGTTTCAGACTTATGTTTCATTAAGTAGATATACCCATATCTACTCAAATCATCTGTGAAGGTGAGAAAATAACGATATCCGCCGCGAGCCTCAATGTTCATTGGACCACATACATCAGTATGTATGATTTCCAATAACCCTGTTGCTCTCTCTATTGTTCCGGAGAACGGAGTTTTAGTCATCTTGCCCATGACGCATGGTTCGCAAGTACCAAGTGATTCATAATCAAATGATTCCATAAGTCCATCAGAATGGAGTTTCTTCTTGCACTTTACACCAATATGACCCAAACGGCAGTGCCACAAATAAGTTGCACTATCATTATCAACTCTTCATCTTTTGGCTTCAATAGTATGAACATGTGTATCCCTACTATCAAGATTTAGTAAAAATAGACCACTCATCAAGGGTGCATGACCATAAAAGATATTACTCATATAAATAGAACAACCATTATTCTCTGATTTAAATGAATAACCGTCTCACATCAAACAAGATCCAGATATAATGTTCATGCTTAACGCTGGCACCAAATAACAATTATTTAGGTCTAATACTAATCCCGAAGGTAGATGTAGAGGTAGCGTGCCGACCGCGATCACATCGACTTTGGAACCATTTCCCACGCGCATCGTCTCCTCGTCCTTAGCCAATCTTCGCTTAATCTGTAGCCCTTGTTTCGAGTTGCAAATGTTAGCAATTGAACCAGTATCAAATACCCAGGCACTACTGCGAGCATTAGTAAGGTACACATCAATAACATGTATATCAAATATACCTTTCACTTTGTCATCCTTCTTCTCTGCCAAATACTTTGGGCAGTTCCACTTCTAGTGACCAGTCCCTTTGCAGTAGAAGCACTAAGTCTCAGGCTTAGGTCTAGACTTGGGTTTCTTCACTTGAGCAGCAACTGGCTTGTTGTTCTTCTTGAAGTTCCCCTTCTTCCCTTTACCCTTTTTCTTGAAACTAGTGGTCTTATTGACCATCAACACTTGATGCTCCTTCTTAATTTCTACCTCCGCAACCTTTAGCATTGCGAAGAGCTCAGGAATCGTCTTATCCATCCCTTGCATATTATAGTTCATCGCAAAGCTCTTGTAGCTTGGTGGCAGTGATTGAAGAACTCTGTCAATGACACTATCATCAGGAAGATTAACTCCCAGCTGAGTCAAGTGGTTGTGGTACCCAGACATTCTGAGTATATGTTCACTGACAGAACTATTCTCCTTCATTTTGTAGTTGTAGAACTTATTGGAGACTTCATATCTCTCAATCCGGGCATTTTCTTGAAATATTAACTTCAACTCCTGGAACTTCTCATATGCTCCATGACGTTCAAATCATCGTTGAAGTCCCGGTTCTAAGCCGTAAAGCATGGCACACTGAACTATCGAGTAGTCATCAGCTTTGCTCTGCCAGGTGTTCACGACATCTGGCATTGCTCCTGCAGCGGGTTTGTCACCTAGCGATGCTTCCAAGGCGTAATTCTTCTGTGCAGCAATGAGGATAATACTCAAGTTACGGACCCAGTCCATGTAGTTGCTACCATCATCTTTCAACTTAGCTTTCTCTAGGAACGCATTAAAATTCAACGGAACAACAACACGGGCCATCTATCTACAACAACATAGACATGCAAAATACTATCAGGTACTAAGTTCATGATAAATTAAAGTGCAATTAATGAAATTACTTAAGAAGGCCCAATTAGATAGTGTAAGACCCCGTATGTAACTTGCCATATTTGTATTCCAACTCTTGCCATTTCCGGCACTAAGTTATGATATTTCCTCGTTGTTGGGTTTTTGTCTTTGTCTTGTTTTGTCTTTGTCATGCATCTCATATCATGTCATCATGTGCATCGCATTTGCATACGTGTTCGTCTCATGCATCCGAGCATTTTCCCCGTTGTCCGTTTTGCATTCCGGCGCTCCCATGTCCTCCGGTGTCCCTTTATACCTCTTTTCGTGTGCGGGTATTAAACGTTTTCGGATTGGACCGAGACTTGCCAAGAGACCTTGGTTTACTACCAGTAGACCGCCTGTCAAGTTTCATGCCATTTGGACTTCGTTTGATACTCCAACGGTTAACCGAGGAACCGAAAAGGCCTTGTGTGTGTTGCAGCCCAACACCTCTCCAAAGTGGCTCAAAACCCACCTAAACCCCCTCCATCATCTCGGTCGTTCGATCACGATCGTGTGGCCACAAACCGTGCTCAATTTGGAGCCTCCTAGCTCCTCCTATGTATAAATAGGTCCTCCCTTTCCAAATCCCGGATCAAACCACCCTAACCCTAGCTCCCCTCACCTCTGCGCGGCCGGATGCGTCCACCCGCTGCCGGACACAATCGCTGCCACCACTCCCCGTGCGCCACATGGCACCGGCCGCCTCCCTCCGCCGCCAGCTCGCCGAAGCCCGCGCGCGGCCCCTGGCCCGTTCCCGCCGCCGCGCGCCCGAGATGCCGCCCGCTTCGCCGTGCCGCCTCCCCGCCGCCGTCCGCGCCCGCCGGCGCCGCCCAGCTCTTCCCGCGACGGCGCCAACCACCGCCGCCGTCCGCGCCCGCCGGCGCCGTCCAACTCCGACGCCGCTCCCCACCGACCACCGACGCCGCTGCCTCGCCGCGGATCCAGTCGGGCCGGACCGGATCCGGCGCCCCCGTCCCTCACCAGCTTCTCCCTCCAACTCCGGCGAGCTCCCCAGCGAACTTTGGTTCGAGTGCCGCTATAGTAAACCCTAGATCCGGATCTGAGAGAGGTTGACTTTTGCCCCGTTTCAGTAATTTTTAGCATTTTTCATCGCATCATAACTCTGCAACCGTGGCTCCGTTTTGGGCGTGTAGCATATCAAATTGTTCGCCTCGATGAGTAATTCATTTCATTCCATTGCACCATGTTCATTTGAGTTCATCTTGATGCCCTAAATGTTGTTGCAAGAGTGTTATGCAATGTTAGTTTCAGATTCATATCAGTAATTGGGCATTTGTCATTTTTGCCATGATTAATGTGTGCCTCCTATGATCTTGAGCCCTACATGTGTTTTTAAGTATGCCATGCCATCTTTACAGGGGTGTATGCCATGTATTTTTGTGATCTCTGTGGTGACTAGCACAAGCATGTAAAGTAGCTCTCGTAATGTTGCTGATTTCAGGGACTTCGAAATCTTCCAAGTCTTTGCCCTGTTAATATTTTTATGCCATGTATTCTTATTGCTACAGAGTGATCCATGCCTTTTTTGAGCATGATCAGTAAGGATGTTTTCGAGATATGGTTGTGCTCTATCCATCCATGTATTTTCTTGCAATTATGGAGCACCCTAGCTTGACTCAATCGAGCTCTACTTTTGCTATAAAATGTTCCTGGCAGATTGTTTACATGTTAAGCGATTTTGCCGAGGTTGTTGTAGTTGATCTGTGCATGCTATGAGGTTGTTCTTGCCATGTTTAGCTTCTATGCCATGTCTACTTGCTGGGTGTATGCTTAGTTTGTCATGCAATGCCTTGTGGTGAGTGCATCGAGCTCGTAAACATGCCTACTTGATATCTGTTTTGCCATGTTCCAGTTTTCTACTCAGTCTGAATCTGTTAACGAAAGTTGCTATGTTCACATGGTTGCCATTGTATTTTTTGATCCCTTTTGACTTATGGTCAGTAAGAGACTTTTGTTTTATGCTTTGAGTAGCTTCATGCCATGCCTTGCTTTGCCATGTTATGTTCCCGTAGCATGTTGATATCTTGCTCTAAACATTGCTTCCTTATGTTAAATTCCTGACATGTTAATTTCACTAAGTCTGTAACCTGATATCTTTTGCACTTTTTCCATGCTTGTTTGAACCTGCTATTGTGTGATTTAGCCATAGCTCAGTGTTCATCTTTTGTCAAGCATCTTGAGTGGATCACTGCCATGTGATTTGTTGTTATGTTAGATGCAGTAGCTTGTTGTTATTGATGCATTTAGATGGCCTCGTGCTGTTAATCACAGATCGGTGCCATATTTGTTTTGCTTGTCATTTGATAACCGTGCATCCGATTCCGGTGATCTTTATATCGATTTCGACCGAAATAAACTCATCTTTCCAGTGGAACTCTTGGTTTTCCAAGTTGAGGCCAGGTTCAATCTTTCCTTTCTGATACATGCATATGCATTGCATATCACATCCCGCATATCATGCCATGTTTTGCATCATGTTGTTTGTGCATTGCACGTGGTTGATTGTGTCTCTCTTTGCTTGTGTTATTGCTTTGGGTAGAGCCAGGAGACGAGTACGTGATCGAGGAACCCGTTGAGTATGCTTACGAGGATCAAGCTAACGTCAACTCGGAGAACTTTGCAGGCAAGATGACCATACCCTCGAAATCACTTCTATCTTTGCTTGCTAGATGCTCGCTCTATTGCTATGCCTATGCTATGATACCTACCACTTGCTTATCATGCCTCCCATATTGCCATGTCAAACCTCTAACCCACCTTGTCCTAGCGAACCATTGTTTGGCTATGTTACCACTTTGCTCAACCCCTCTTATAATGTTGCTAGTTGCAGGTGAAGATTGGAGTTTGTTCCTTGTTGGAACATGTTCATTGTTGGGATATCATTATTATATCTTGTCTATTTTAATGCACCTGTATACTTGGTAAAGGGTGGAAGGCTCGGCCTTATGCCTGGTGTTTTGTTCTACTCTGGCCGCCCTAGTTTCCGTCATACCAGTGTTATGTTCCTTGATTTTGCGTTCCTTACACGGTTGGGTTATAATGGGAACACCTTGACAGTTCACCTTGAATAAAACTCCTCCACCAAGGCCCAACCTTGGTTTTACCATTTGCCACCTAAGCCTTTTTCCCTTGGGTTCTGCAGACTCAAGGGTCATCTTTATTTTAAACCCCCGGGCCAGTGCTCCTCTGAGTGTTGGTCCAAACTAGAGCTCTTTGCAGCACCCCCTCGGGGAAACTCGAGGTTTGGTTTTAGTCGTACGGAGCGCTCATTCGGTGTGCCCTAAGAATGAGATATGTGCAGCTCCTATCGGGATTTGTCGGCACATTCGGGTGGCTTTGCTGATTTAGTTTTACCATTGTCGAGATGTCTTGTAACTGGGATTCCGAGTCTGATCGGATTGTCTTGGGAGAAGGAATATCCTTCCTTGACCATGAGAGCTTGTGATGGGCTAAGTTGGGACACCCCTGCAGGGATTTGAACTTTCGAAAGCCGTGCCTGCGGTTATGGGCAGATGGGAATTTGTTAATGTCCGGATGTAGAAAACCTGACACTTAACTTAATTAAAATGAATCAACAGAGTGTGTGGCCGTGATGGTCTCTTTTCAGCGGAGTCCAGGAAGAGAACACGGTCTCGTGTTATGCTTGAACGTAGGTTGTTCTAGGATCACTTCTTGATCATAGTTTCTCGACCGTGCCTTGCCTTCTCTTCTCGCTCTCTTTGCATATGTTAGCCACCATATCAGCTAGTGCTTGCTGCAGCTCCACCTCATACCTTTACCCCTACCTATAAGCTTAAATAGTCTTGATCGCGAGGGTGTGAGATTGCTGAGTCCCTGTGACTCACGGATTACTTCCAGAACCAGATGCAGGGACCGATGATACCGCTCCAGGATATTCGACTGAGCTCAAGTGGGAGTTCGATGAGGACTCAGGACGATACTACGTTTCCTTTCGAGACGATCAGTAGTGGTGCCCAGTTGGGGCGATCAGGGACTTTGTTACATTTGGGGTTATCTTTATTTTGGTTCCGTAGTCGGACCTTGATTGTATCTGGATGAATGTAATGACTTATTTATGCATTGTATGATGTGGCGACTGTAAGCCAACTTTGTACCTCTTTCCTTATTCATTACATGGGTTGTGTGAAGATTACCCCACTTGCGACATTGCTTACAATGCGGTTATGCCTCTAAGTCGTGCTTCGACACGTGGGAGATATAGCCGCATCATGGGCGTTACAGATAGACATCTCTCTAATCATCTAAGTGATCACGTGATCCATATCAACTAAACCATGTCCAATCATCACGTGAGATGGAGTAGTTTTCAATGGTGAACATCACTATGTTGATCATATCTACTATATGATTCACGCTCGACCTTTCGGTCTCAGTGTTCCGAGGCCATATCTGTATATGCTAGGCTCGCCAAGTTTAACCCGAGTATTCTGTGTGTGCAAAACTGGCTTGCACCCGTTGTATGTGAACGTAGAGCTTATCACACCCGATCATCACATGGTGTCTCAGCACGATGAACTGTAGCAATGGTGCATACTCAGGGAGAACACTTATACCTTGAAATTTAGTGAGAGATCATCTTATAATGCTACCGTCGAACTAAGCAAAATAAGATCCATAATGGATAAACATCAAATGCAATCAATATAAGTGATATGATATGGCCATCATCATCTTGTGCCTTTGATCTCCATCTCCAAAGCACCGTCATGATCACCATTGTCACCGGCTTGACACCTTGATCTCCATCGAAGCATTGTTGTCGTCTCGCCAACTATTGCTTCTATGACTAACGCTACCGCTTAGTGATAAAGTAAAGCAATTACATGGCGATTGAATTTCATACAATAAAGCGACAACCATATGACTCCTGCCAGTTGCCGATGACTGTGTTACAAAACATGATCATCTCATACAATAAAATTTGGGACAATTGCATTTTTACCCCTAGTTGGAACCCACCCACGGGTTTTGCCCTTACTTTTCGACTCTGCTCAGTTTTGCCCATAGTTTTTCCCCCGAGGTCACCCGAATGCCCTTTGACCGTTTGACCAATACTTTGAAAATTCATAACAAATTCATATGAACTTGGAAAAATGCAAATAAGATATCAAAATGTTTAGACAAACACTACCTTTATGTGCATATCATTTGCACTAAGGACAAACATATCATTTAAACTACCCGAGGTTATTAATGTTGTTAACATTATTAAAAATAAAAGGGGTATCGAAATACTTTTTTCAAGAATAAAAATTACATGAAAATGTAGGTGATGTTTTCTGAACATCCTGATATCTTTTTTGCATTTTTCTGAGTTCATATCAACTTGTTATGAATGTTCAAACAACTTTGACCATTATTTTGAAACTTCATAACAAGTTGATATGAACTCAAAAAAATGCAAATAAGATATCACGATGTTCAGAAAATGTCACCTACATTTGCATGTAATTTTTATTCTTGTAAAATGTATTGTTTATACCTTTTTAATTTTAATAATGTTAAAAACATTAATAAATTTATGTAGTTTAAACGGTACTTTTTTCCTGAATGCAAATGACATACACATAAAGGTAATGTTTATCTAAACATTTTGATATCTTATTTGCATTTTTCTGTGTTCATATCAATTTGTTATGAATTTTCAAAGTGTTGGCCAAACGGTCAGAGGGCATTCGGGCGACATTGGAGGAAAATCTAAGCGCAAAACTATGCAGAGTCGAAAAGTAAGGGCAAAACCCGTGGGTAGGTTCCAACTAGGGGCAAAAATGCATTTGTCCCATAAAATTTAGCATCATGTATGGACCATATCACATCACAACATGCCCTGCAAAAACAAGTTAGACATCCTCTACTTTGTTGTTGCAAGTTTTACGTGGCTGCTATGGGCTAAGCAAGAACCATTCTTACCTACGCATCAAAAACCACAGCGTGGTATAGTGGTTGCTTTTTGATCTTCAGAAAGAACCCTATTCATTGAATCCGATTCAACTAAAGTTGGAGAAACTGACACCCACCAGCCACCTGTGTGTGAAGCACGTCGGTAGAACCATGTAGGATCGAAAGTATGTCTAGAGGGGGGTGATTAGAATACTTGACCAAATAAAAGTCTAGCCTTTTCCCAATTTTAATTCTTGGCAAATTTTAACAACTTAGCACGAGTCAAGTAATCAACCTACACATGCAATTCTAAGAGTATAGCAGCGGAATGTGACACAATTGCATATGAAGGTAAAGGAAGGAGTTTGGAGGGAGCAAATGCAATGTAGACACGGAGATTTTTGGCATGGTTCCGATAGGTGGTGCTATCGTACATCCACGTTGATGGAGACTTCAACCCACGAAGGGTAACGGTTGCGCGAGTCCACGGAGGGCTCCACCCATGAAGGGTCCATGAAGAAGCAACCTTGTCTATCCCACCATGGACATCACTCACGAAGGACTTGCCTCACTAGGTTAGATCTTCACGAAGTAGGCGATCTCCTTGCCCGTACAAACTCCTTGGTTCAACTCCACAATCTTGACGGAGGCTCCCAAGTGACACCTAACCAATCTAGGAGACACCACTCTCCAAAAGGTAATAGATGGTGTGCTGATGATGAATTCCTTGCTCTTGTGCTTCAAATTATAGTCTCCCCAACACTCAGCTCTCTCTCATAGGATTGGATTTGGTGGAAAGAGGGTTTGAGTGGAAAGCAACTTGGGGAAGGCTAGAGATCAAGATTTATGTGGTTGGAGTGGAATATCTTGACCTCAACACAAGTGTAGGTGGTTCTCTCTCAGAAAATGTATGCTAGAAGTGTAGGCATGTTCTGATGGCTCTCTCTCTTGATGAATAGTGGGTGGAGGGGTACATATAGCCTCCACATAAAATCTAACCGTTACACACAAATCACCAAACTCGGTGGGACCGAATCATGAAACTCGGTCAGACCGATTTAGTTCAAAATGTGAACTTTAGGATTTTCGGTGGGACCAACAAGTCAACTCGGTGGGACCGATTCCATTAGGGTTAGGGCATAACGTAATCTCGGTGAGACCGATTACACAAATTCGGTGGGACTAATTTTGGTAATAGGTAAACAGAGAGTTGGTCAGGCAAACTCGGTGGGACTGATTCGCTCATCTCAGTTAGACCAAAACGTTACAAAGGGGAAACAGAGAGTATGCATTGCAATCTCGGTAGGACCGATCCCTCATCTCGGTTGGATCGAAAAGTTACGAAGGGAAACAGAGAGGTTGCAATCCCATCTTGGTGAGACCGAAATGACTAGGGTTTGTGGCAGTGGCTATGTCAAGTGAACTCGGTGGCGCTGGGTAGGAAATTTCGGTGGGGACGAGTTTGACTTTTGGTTTGGGACATATGTGGATGTGAGAAAGTAGTTGAGGGTTTTGGAGCATATCACTAAGCATTTTGAGCAAGTAACTCATTAAGCAACACCTCATCCCCTTTTAATAGTATTGGCTTTTCCTATGGACTCAATGTGATCTTGTATCACTAAAAGTAAAATGTAGAGTCTTGAGCTTGAGCCAACATGTCTTCTTAGTACTTTGAGGGGTCCACTTTTCAATCCATGCCATGCCAAACATTGAGCTTTCCTGAAATATTTATCTTGAAATACCATTAGCTCAATGGGCTATATGTTGTTCGGAATTACGAAAACCACCCAGGGATAGTTGCACTTTCAATCTCCCCCTTTTTGGTAATTGATGACAACATATAGATCAAAGCTTCGACAGATGGCAATAAGATTGAAAAACATCGTTGCTTTGAGAAGTATGTGATAAGCAAGAGCTCCCCCTAAATTTGTGTATTATTTAAAAATTGCTTTTGAATGCAAATGCACAATCAATTAGGATCATGGGTTACTCTTCCATGTCACATACATCTTGGTGGAGCACTCAAATGATAGAAATTAAAAGCATGCACTCATCACCAAGCAAGTGAATGATCATTTATGGATATAAAAGAGAGTATCATCTAAACAAACATTAAGGTAGCAAATGATCAATCACATGATCACACAAGTATCTCACACAAGGACATAAAGTATCTCACACAATAAAAAGTTCAACCAAAGGCAAAGAAGCAAAACACTCTCTCGAAGCCTATGATCTATACATATTTCTCCCCTTTGGCAACAAGTTACCAAAAAGTTCAAATATGCATAGTATTATGTGTCTCTCAGGCTTGGTCTTCGGGAGGTGGTGTAGAGAGAACTCCAAGGACAAAGGCATCCGTTGATGTAGTTGGAGCTGGTGGAGTGGCTGCTGGAGGTGGCACTGAGGCTGCGGCTGCAGGTGCTGATGTTGTAGCTCTAGAATCTGTCACTGGCACGGCAGCAGACCTCTGTCCTCTAGGCACTCGCTGAAATGCACCTATGATTGCCTTGCCTCTCTTCTCTTATGATTCCTCCTGAAGCTGCTCAACTGCTGTTTGAATCTCAGTTACCTTCAGATGAAGATCATAAAATTTAGTTTCTACAATCCTCTCCAAGCTCTCCTGGTTTTGAGTCAGGGTGGCCAAGCCCTTCTCAATCCTAAGTGTAGACTGGATCAAATATGCAAGTTGATCTTGCTTGCTCTTCAGGAAAACCTGAGATGCCTCTTCAACACTTGGCATCTTGGCGGCTTTCTCAGCCTTTGCTTTGGCTCTTTTCTCCTGTGCTTGAACTGATGATGGTTCCTCCTCATTCATCACAACAGTATTATCTTCAAAATCAGGATACACGGGTAGATGCTCCTTATCCAACAGATATGTTCCTGTGCACATCTTGGAGTTGATGAGCTCCTGAATGTGTGGAGCATACCCACAGCTTCTCTTCTAGTCAGCAGCAGTCCTCTTGATTGTCTCTACAATCAGACTCATGACCTTGAACTTCTTAGGGACATCAAAAAGCTGTAGCAGGTTGATAGAGTGCCCTCTGATCATCTTGTGATCTCCTGACTTGGGTAGTAGAGTGTGCCTTAGGATCCAGTCAATAGTAGGCAGACCAGACAACAAGAAATGTACAGATCCAAGCTTGTGAGTCTCCAAAGCTTTATCTGGGATCTTCTTGTACATGTTAGCCATACTGTTGTGGTCCTTATTCTTGGCATACATATCCAAGTCATCTTCATGTTCTTTTGGGGCATTTATTAATTTTGCCCATTCTTCAACTGTGGATTGGTACCTAGTACCTTCTGACATCCAAACAATCTTCCCATCTGGGTAAAAGTGAGCAGTGGAGTAAAACTGCATGATCAGCTCATCATTCCATTTTGTGAGCTTCTGTCCAACAAACTCATCTACTCCTCGTGCTTTAAAGCTGTCATAAACTCTTGGGAAGTGATCTTCATTCTCCTGGATGAAGTCCCAATCAACCCATCTCATGTCACACACAATGGGCTTCTTGTCAAGCAAAATAGTTTCATAGAAGTCTTGATGTTCCCTTGTGTGAAACATGTAGTCAACTACAGTCCTTCTCCTCATAGCATAGGGATCAGACTGTCTCCACAATCTCAGTCCTGAATATTTTCTGATGTGCATGTTCTCAACGACTGGATGAGCATCATTGTGGTCTGGAATCTTGGGCTTCAATTTTCTCAAAACAAGAGACTCATCATCTTCTTCTTCAGCTTCAGGCACTGGGGCCTTGTTCTTTTCTTCAGCAGGTATACTTCTGGTGTTCCTCTTGGGCTTAGGAGGCTTCTGATATTGAGCTTCTGGGGCAACTTTGGGCTTTGATGTTGCAGCCCCTGACTTTATAGCATCTCCCATAAGCTTCTGAGCTTTGGGTGCTGGAGCATCCTCTTCTTCTTCATCATCATCAGAGGGATCTTTCATCATGGAGGGCTTGCCAATGACTCTGGCAATGGTCTTCTTGACCCTCTCCTTCCTCTTCTTGCATTCTCCACCTTCTTTGGGTTCAAGAGTGAACTCCATTGTCTCTTGAGTAGAGGCTCTGGCCTTAGACATAGGAATTCTTTTTGCTGGAGCCTTCTTATTCATTCCTGGCTTAACTATAGCAGTTGTGCCATACTCCTTTTTCAGCATCTTCTTCTTGGAGCTTACTTCCTCCTCAGTGGCAACATAATCCTCATCCTCAAATTCTGAGGTTCTCTTCTTCCTAGATCTGGTGGCTGCCTTTGGCAAGTTGCTGGGAGTGCTCCTGCTGCCATCATCAGAAGTGCTCGAGGGATCTGAACCCTCACTCAGCTGCACATGTTCCTCAGACTTGTTCTGACTGTCACTCTGATCAGACATCTCTGCAAACTCACTAACAGCAGACCCTGTGAATAGATGTAGATGAGATAGAGTGGATGAGCATCACAAAGTGCAGAGTTTTTGCAAAACAGATGACTTAAAAACTTAGTTTTAGTTCTCCACAGAAAGCATTTCGGAGCTACCGATTTGTAAACTCGGTGATACCGAAGCAGCTTTTGGAACCTAAACTAGTGAACTCGGTCAGACCGAGTCACAGTTCAGTGGCACCGAGACTGCTAGGGTTTCACAGAGAATCGAACTCGGTCACACCGATTTGCAGTTTTCGGTCAGACCGAAAATTGCAAGTGCTATGGCCTAAGCCAAATCGGTGAGACCGATTTCTACAACTCGGTCGGTCCGAGATGAGTTCGGCGGAGACCTAAACCTAAATTTTCAAATCAAATCTAACCTAAAGGATGTTTTCAGTGGATAGAGTGTTTGCATACGTGGTAAGGATCATGGCAAAACAATGTGCTATGAATCAGAGGTAAAAGAATAGCACAAGGGTCGAACCCATGCCCTAGTTCGGCGGGAGTTCACTACAGCGACAACGGCGGAGCAAATTTCCGTTCACGGCGATGGAAACCAGTGGTGGGAGGTTGCTGGCAGCAAGGAGACGATCCGGAGACCCGAGCAGGCAGAGCAAGACACACGCGCAGGCTGATGAGTTTGAAGAAATTTCCAAAATCTCACCCGTGGATATATACATCCCGGCCCTGTCAGTGTGACCGAGTGGAACAACTCGGTGGCACCGAGATGCAGACTCACAAGCGGTTACTGCAACTCGATGTGACCAAAAAGTTCAAATCGGTTGCACCGAGATTGAAAACCTAGATCAACTTAGTGATCTGAAATGGATGACTCGGTCATACCGAAATGCACAAAGAGGTTTCGGAAGTTTAATTCTATGACGAAGCGGGGACTCCGAGTGCTCCTCACACAGAGTGGTTCAAATCTGACTTCATCAAACTTTGTGATGTAGCATGAATAGAGTTTGAGACGAGAAAAGCATAGATAGCTATAGGAAGTCCTTAGGCATTCTTGTCCATCCATTTGGCAAAAGAGAAAAATCCAAACAATCAAGGCAACAAATGGATGTCCTCGAATGAGTAAAACATGCAACCAACATGCTCACACAATAAGATGGCAAATGAAATATGTGGCAAAGCATGCACAATCACCCTAGCATCTATCAAGCAATTTGGCGATGACTAGGTCATCTATATATGAGTATATTTACTGAGGAGTCAAATGAGAACATTTGATCGTAGGTCATACTCATCGTTTAAGCACGAGTGGGGTTACCACTTTTACATAATGCATTGTTGTGTTCACATCGTTAGAGTTGCTTTAGCTCAATTGATTAGAGTAAAGCTCCCCCTAGATGTGATATCCCCCTAGGAGGGATGAACTAACCTTGGGTTTTGTCGATGATGACTTCATGTAGGTGTTGAAGATGTAGGTGCTCAAAGTTGATGTAGATCATTCAGAGCAATCCTTTGGAGTGAGTTGCACTTTCAATACCTACACGGGTTAGTCCCACAAGGAACAAACAAGGATATCCATAGACATAGAATGATATTCACATGAGATGATGTCCATGAATGCATTAGGTTACCTTGTCCCTTGTCTTACCAACAAGAGGGTTTGTGACTCCTTGAACTAGTGCAAGATATGGAAGTTGTTTGCACTTGTCCTTGCCAAAATGATATGAGTGAAGTATGTTGGCGGAGTCACCCTCAAGAACTCTCTAGTTCTTCTTCTTCGGGATCCACACCATCTTGATGGGAATCCTTGGAGTTGTAGTCGTACTTGATGAAGTAGAACTTGATGTAGTCTTGGGAACCCACTTGACCAATGCCTTAGGGGCTTCTTCAAATGCATCAATCTCCTCTTGAAGCTTGTCCTTGCCCTTTAGCTTGTGGTCTTGTGGTGGAAGATCATCTTGAGCTTGTGTTCCTTGGAAAGAAGTAGGATCATACTTCTCTTGTTGAGGAACAAACTTCGTCTTGGGGTATTGATCTTCTTCCCACTCAACTCCATTGGCATTGTACTTCCATTCAAAACCAACACCTTGATTCTTCCGGTGTCTCCCTTGCTTGCGTACAATTTCCTCAAATTGCTTACTTCCGGCAAGACTCTTGTAAACACCTTTCTCTATAATTCCCTTCAATAAGCTATTTTCTTGCTCAAGTGTAACTTGGCTAAGAGAATCATTAGTGGAATCAAGAGAACTACTAGAAGCAACATCATTGGATTTAGCATGATTATTGTTACTACTAGAAGAAGAATCTTTCTTGCTCTTGTTGCTAGATTTAACTTGTGGCATGTAAGTAGACAAGAGTAAACGCTTGGCAATGTAAGAAGAACTTTTCTTGCGAAGATCATCATTGATTGCCTTTAAGAACCCATGCTCTTGCTCAAGGTTGAGCTTTTCAAAGCATAGCTTCTCATGAGTCTTTAAAAGCTCTCGATGATCTTCCAAGGTACTTTCATGAGCTAACTTAAGAGTGTTTAGTTCTTTAGTTAGACACTCAATCTCCTTCTTATCATTGTCATTCGTTTTATCTCGATTAGCATGATTAATAGCAAGTTCATCATAGTTTTCATAACTAGAGTTGTCAACAAGTAAATCATCATCACCTAGCAAATCATCTTCATCACTATTGAAATCAACATACTCGGGGTGTGATACCTTTGGGCCTTTAGCCATGAAGCATCTTCCAATTCCTTCATTTGGTGACTCAAATATGTTGTAGGAGTTGGTTGCCACAAGTGGCTAGACAGGCAACACCTTCATCTTGAGTATTCGGAGTCGGAGTGATAACTTCTCTCGGAGTAATTGTCGGAGTCAGAGCCAGATACCCATTCACCAACATGAGCTTGATGTCTTCGTTTTGTGTAGCTCCTTGATGACTTGTCCTTCCTTTCCGAATCCTTGCTTCTCCGTGAGGGTCTTCGCTCATGACGATCATATCTACTCCTTCTCTCTCTCTTGGTGGTGATTCTTCTCTCCTACTCCTTCTTTTGGGAGGATCTTCTCTTCTTTTGTAGGGAGCCGTACACTCATTGGAGTAGTGTATGGGTCTTCCACAATTGTAGCAATTACGTTCACGACTTGAAGATCTTTTGTCATTGTAGGACCTTGACTTGGAACTTCTTTCCTTGCTTCTACTCTTGTAGAACTTGTTGAAATTCTTCACCATTAGGCTCAATTATTCATTGAAGGCTTGTTTCTCACTTGATGATGTGGCAGCATCACATGAGGCTTTGTAAGCACCACTTGACTTGTTCTGGAGTTCTTCCTTATCCTTGAGTGACATCTCAAGAGCAACAATTCTTCCAATGACTTCCGTTGGCTTGAGATCTTTGTAATTGGGCATCATTTGGATCAGTGTGCACACGGTATCATATTTTCCATCCAAGGCTCTTAGGATCTTCTTGATGATGAATCTTTCAGTCATCTCTTCACTTCCTAAGCCGGCAATCTCATTCGTGATGAGAGCAAGCCTAGAGTACATTTTAGCGACACCTTCACAATCCTTCATTTTGAACTTGTCAAGTTGACTTTGAAGCACATCCAATTTGGATTCCTTGACGGAGTCGGTACCTTCGTGCATCTCAATCAAAGTATCCCAAATTTCCTTTGCATTCTCAAGACGGCTGATTTTGTTGAATTCTTTGAGCCACAATGCGTTGAAGAGAATATCACAAGCTTGAGCATTGTATTGCAACATCTTCAACTCTTCCGTGGTAGCTTCACGGTTCGGTTCTCTACCATCAAAGAATTCACCTTGCAAGCCAATACACAAAATAACCCAAACGGCGGGGTTATGTACAAGAATATGCATTTTCATCTTATGCTTCCTACTAGCAAAATTTGTACCATCAAAGTAAGGACCTCTACGGTGGTAATTTCCCTCGCTAGACGACATACTCTCCTAGGTTGTGAAACCAAGGCCATGATCACCAAAAGCTATGGAATCAAAGCAAATGGAGACCAAAGCTCTGATACCACTTGTAGGATCAAAAGTATGTCTAGAGGGGGGTGATTAGAATACTTGACCAAATAAAAGTCTAGCCTTTTCCCAATTTTAATTCTTGGCAAATTTTAACAACTTAGCACGAGTCAAGTAATCAACCTACACATGCAATTCTAAGAGTATAGTAGCGGAATGTGACACAATTGCATATGAAGGTGAAGGAAGGAGTTTGGAGGGAGCAAACGCAATGTAGACACGGAGATTTTTGGCATGGTTCCGATAGGTGGTGCTATCGTACATCCACGTTGATGGAGACTTCAACCCACGAAGGGTAATGGTTGCGCGAGTCCACGGAGGGCTCCACCCATGAAGGGTCCATGAAGAAGCAACCTTGTCTATCCCACCATGGACATCACCCACGAAGGACTTGCCTCACTAGGTTAGATCTTCACGAAGTAGGCGATCTCCTTGCCCGTACAAACTCCTTGGTTCAGCTCCACAATCTTGACAGAGGCTCCCAAGTGACACCTAACCAATCTAGGAGACACCACTCTCCAAAAGGTAATAGACAGTGTGTTGATGATGAACTCCTTGCTCTTGTGCTTCAAATTATAGTCTCCCCAACACTCAGCTCTCTCTCATAGGATTGGATTTGGTGGAAAGAGGGTTTGAGTGGAAAGCAACTTGGGGAAGGCTAGATATCAAGATTTATGTGGTTGGAGTGGAATATCTTGACCTCAACACAAGTGTAGGTGGTTCTCTCTCGGAAAATATATGTTGGAAGTGTAGGCATGTTCTGATGGCTCTCTCTCTTGATGAAGAGTGGGTGGATGGGTATATATAGCCTCCACACAAAATCTAACTGTTACACACAAATCACCAAACTCGGTGGGACCGAATCATGAAACTCGGTCAGACCGATTTAGTTCAAAATGTGAACGTTAGGATTTTCGGTGGGACCGACAAGTCAACTCGGTGGGATCGAATCCATTAGGGTTAGGGCATAATGTAATCTCGGTGAGACCGATTACACAAATTTGGTGGGACCGATTTTGGTAATAGGCAAACAGAGAGTTGGTCAGGCAAACTCGGTGGGACCGATTCGCTCATCTCGGTTAGGCCAAAACGTTACGAAGGGGAAATAGAGAGTTTGCATTGCAATCTCAGTAGGACTGATCGCTCATCTTGGTTGGACCGAAACGTTATGAAGGGAAACAGAGAGGTTGCAATCCCATCTCGGTGAGACCGAGATCCCTATCGGTGAGACCGAAATGACTAGGGTTTGTGTCAGTGGCTATGTCAAGTGAACTTGGTGGTGTCAGGTAGGAAATTTCGGTGGGGACGAGTTTGACTTTTGGTTTGGGACATATGTGGATGTGAGAAAGTAGTTGAGGGTTTTGGAGCATATCACTAAGCATTTTGAGCAAGTAACTCATTAAGCAACACCTCATCCCCTTTTAATAGTATTGGCTTTTCCTATAGACTCAATGTGATTTTGGATCACTAAAAGTAAAATGTAGAGTCTTGAGCTTGAGCCAACATGTCTTCTTAGTATTTTGAGGGGGTCCACTTTCTAATCCATGCCATGCCAAACATTGATCTCTCCTGAAATATTTATCTTGAAATAGCATTAGCTCAATGGGCTATATGTTGTTAGGAATTACCAAAACAACCCAGGGATAGTTGCACTTTCAAACCAGTCTTGCGTAAGCGTATGCGTAATGTCGGTCTGGGCCACTTCATCCAACAATACCGCCAAATCAAGAAACAACTAGTGACGGCAAGCAACATGTATATACCCACGCCCACAACTCCTTTGTGTTCTACTCGTGCATATAACATCTACGCATAGACCTGGATCGGATGCCACTGTAGGGGAATGCAGTAATTTCAAAAAAAATCCTACGCACACGCAAGATCTATCATGGTGATGCATAGCAACGAGACGGGAAGAGTGTTGTCCACATACCCTTGTAGACCGTAAGTGGAAGCGTTATGATAACGCGGTTGATGTAGTCGTACGTCTTCACGATCCGACCGATCCTAGTACTAAAAGTACGGCACCTCCGCGATCTGCACACGTTCAACTCAGTGACATCCCATGAACTCTCGATCTAGCTGAGTGTTGAGGGAGAGCTTCGTCAGCACGACAGCGTGATGACGGTGATGATGAAACTACCGTCGCAGGGCTTCGCCTAAGCACTACGATGATATGATCGAGGTGGATTATGGTGGAGGGGGGCACCGGACATGTCTAAGGGATCAATGATCAACTTGTGTGTCCTAGGGTGCCCCCTGCCCCTGTATATAACTGAGCAAGGGGGGAGGCTGGTCGGCCCTTGGGGCGCGCCAAGGAGGGGAGGAGTCCTCCTCCTAGTAGGAGTAGGACTCCCCCTTTCCTAGTCCAACTAGGAGGAGGAAGGGGGGAGGAAGGAGAGGAGAAGGGAGAAGGAAATGGGGGCGTCGCCCCCCTCCCTAGTCCAATTAGGACTAGAGGGAGGGGCGCGCGGCCCTGACTTGGCCGGCCCTCTCTCTCTCCACTAAGGCCCATGTGGCCCATTAGCTTCCCCCAGGGGTTCCGATAACCCCCCGGCACTCCATAATTATCCGGTGACCCTCGGAACTCATTCGGTGTCTAAATATAGTCATCCAATATATCAATCATTATGTGTCGACCATTTCAAGACTCCTCGTCATGTCCGTGATCACATCCGGGACTCCGAACTATCTTTGGTACATCAAAACACATAAACTCATAATATTGATCATCGTCGAACATTAAGCGTGCGGACCCTACGGGTTCGAGAACTATGTAGACATGACCGAGACACATCTCCGGTCAATAACCAATAGCGGAACCTGGATGTTCATATTGGCTCCCACATATTCTACGAAGATCTTTATTGGTCAAACCGCATAACAATATACGTTGTTCCCTTTGTCATCGGTATGTTACGTGCCCGAGATTCGATCGTCGGTATCTCAATACCTAGTTCAATCTCGTTACCAGCAAGTCTCTTTACTCGTTCTGTAATGCATCATCCCGCAACTAACTCATTAGTCACATTGCTTGCAAGTCTTATAGTGATGTGCATTACCGAGAGGGCCCGGAGATACCTCTCTGATACTCGGAGTAACAAATCCTAATCTCGATCTATGCCAACTCAACAAACACCATCGGAGACACCTATAGAGCATCTTTATAGTCACCCAGTTACGTTGTGACGTTTGATAGCACACTAAGTGTTCCTCCGGTATTCGGGAGTTGCATGACCTCATAGTCGTAGGAACATGTATAAGTTATGGAGAAAGCAATAGCAACAAACTAAACGATCATCGTGCTAAGCTAACGGATGGGTCAAGTCAATCACATCATTCTCTAATGATGCAATCTCATTAATCAATTGACAACTCATGTCTATGGTTAGGAAACAAACTATCACTGATTCAACGAGCTAGTCAAGTAGAGGAATACTAGTGACACTCTGTTTGTCTATGTATTCACACATGTACTAAGTTTCCGGTTAATACAATTCTAGCATGAATAATAAACATTTATCATGATATAAGGAAATATAAATAACAACTTTATTATTTCCTCTAGGGCATATTTTCTTCATAGACAACATAAATCTGAATTATTTCATGCACTATTTTATTCCCTACTATCCATTGCACCTGTCTATCATACAATGTCTGTACATTCAATTACTTTTCTTGTTTATCATCCATTTGAATTGGAGGGGTGATGGTGTAAGTGCATCTAGTGCCACCCCTAGTTGGTTTTGGAGTATTGACGACAAACCTAGTTGAGGGACTAATGTGTTTATGAGAATTGCAGGATAACACAGGTAGAAGTCCCTCATTGATTCGGTTTTCCTACCAGAGATGACCCCTAAAAATGTATGAAGACATTGAAGTCAAAGGTGGTATATGAAGATATTCACATTGAAGACTATGACAAGAGAAGACACCACATGAAGCCTATGGAGCTCGAAGACTTAGATCTTTCGTAGTTCTTTTTCTTTTGTGTTGAGTCATAGGAACCACCGTACTGTTAAGTGGGGTCCAAGAGAACCAGTCAGAATGACTGAAGTGATGCCTAACCAAAAACCTATGTCTTCAAGTGAAGACTATGAGAGCGAATCTTATCCAGAGTCGGACAAGTCAGCTTTGCTTGTAGCCCAAGTAAAGTTGTCGTGTGAGTTTGAAATCTGACCGTTGGAACACGTGTCAGTTCCTTAGTGACCCAGGGTCATTTTGGACAAATCAGGTCAGGTTGCCAAGTGGCTATAAATAGCCCACCCCCTACAACCATAAACGGTTGGCTGCTCAGATTGAGAGTATGGCTTTTGTCGTTTGAGGGCAACCCACCTCGAAGCCTTTGAGAGAGAATTCCTTGCGAGGATAAAGCCCTAACCACCCAGAGCCAAAGAGAATTGGGCATCACTTAAGTCTTCTTGTCTGTGTGATCTGAAGACTTATTACACTTGAGGACTGTGCATCCTCCAGCCGGTTAGGCATCGCGTTCTGAGCATCCAAGAGACATTGTGGATTGCCAGTGAACGAAGTCTATGAAGGTTTGGGAGTCTACCTTGTAGACTTACCAGAGTGATTGGGTGAGGTCTGTGTGACCTTAGCTCAAGGGGAATACGGTGAGGACTGGGTGTCCTGAGCTGCGTGTTCAGGACTGGGTGTCCGGGACTGTGTGTCCTAAGGTTTAAATACCTAGCCGCCCTAACCAGACGTATAGTTGTCACAACAACTGGAACTGGTCCAACAAATCATTGTCTTCAACGAGTCACTGGTTTCATCTTCCCTTCCCTTTACTTACTGTAACTCCTTGTGAAGTCATTGTATGTTTGCACTATCTTTTGTCTTCACTGAGTGACTGTGTGTTCTGTCTGGCTTCACAATATCTTCCTACCTGATCCTTACTACATTGCTGCTATTAGTCATTGTGCTTTCACTCTATTGAATACTTGACTATGGCTTGCCTAGTGTAGTCTACCTTCCGCTGCAGGGTATTAGGTTTACTTCTATCGTTTGTCTTCATAACTCCCATGTTTTGAAGACTTTCATAAAAATCGCCTATTCACCCCCCTCTAGTCGATATAACGCACTTTCAATTGGTATCAGAGCAAGGTGCTCCCTTGTTTTGTGTGATTCGGTTTAACCACCTGGAGTTTTAGCTATGTCGATTGCAGGGATAATTAAAGTCTCCGCTGCGTGCCCCGTCTTCGATGGAACTGAATATCCCTACTAGAAGAATAAGATGCGCATGCATCTTGAAGCCATTGACTTCGACCTATGGTATGTCATCGAGAACGGCGTTCCTAAGGCTGGAGAAGGTGTCACTGCTGCTGATGTCAAGAAATTTGTTCAACTGGACTCTACTGCCAAGAATATCATCTGTGGTCACCTGACCAAAGGACAGTATGTCCGTGTGAGTGCTTTGTAGACATCTAAGCTGGTCTGGGACTGGCTCTCCAAGGTCAATGAAGGCATCTCAACCCAGAGAGATCAGAGAATCAGTGTCCTTCGCAACCTCTTCAACCGCTTCAAGCGAAACGACAATGAGAATGTCCAGCACACATTTGACTGACTCACTAACATGACAAATGAGCTTCAAGCCCTCGGCGCTACTGAGATCACCAAACATGAAGTCGTCAAGACACTACTGAGATCGCTTGATAGTTCGTTTGACATCCTAGCCCTGATGATTCAAGAACGTCCTGATTTCAAGACACTCAATCCATCTGACATACTTGAGAGGCTCAACACACATGAGTTTCAGCTTTCTGAGAAAAGAGATATCTACGGTCCAAACTATGGGCGAACTCGTGCCTTGAAGGCAAAAGCTGTCTCCTCATCTGAAGAAGAATCTGACAGCAGTTCTGATGATCCCAAAGACATTGGAAGGGAACTTGCTATGCTTGTGAATAAGTTCCAAAAATTCACCAAGAAGAAAGGTTTCAGAAAGTCTTCCCGATCAAGCTCAAGGAATAATGAAGCTTCTGCTCATGACTGCAAGAAGAAAAGATGTCACAAGTGCAAGAAACTTGGCCACTTCATCTCTGAGTGTCCACAGTGGGACAATGAGAACAAAAAGAAGAAGAAGAGCAAGGAATATGACTCTGACGACAAGAAGAAGAAGAAATACTCAAAGTCTTCTTCCAAGTCTTCATCAAAGTCTTCATCACACAAGAAGAGCTCATTTGGCAAGGCACGTGCGTTTGTTGGCAAGGAAATGGATTCAGAGGAGGAGTCCGCTTCTGAGGAGGCGGAGCTGGAGTCTGAGGAGGAGTCCGATTCAGGCGTCGCAAGTCTGGCTACAGCATACGTTGCCAAGTCCATCTTCAATACTGAAGACAATGACCTCGTCACCGACACCGATGCAAATGACAAGGACTACTCCGCTTCTACCTACTGCTTCATGGCACGCGGTGCCAAGGTAAACACACACACTACTCACTATCAAACATCTAGTGACGATGACTCTGATTGTGATTCAAAACCCAGCTACAAAACACTTGCTAAAATTGCAACTGAACAACAGAAAGCTATGGAACATATTCAGAAACTATTAGGCAGAAGCGATGATCTGTTAGGTGCTGAAATGACTCGATCTGAATCCTTAATTGAAGACATAAAAAATCTTCACGTTAAGTATCAGGAACTTGAAAGTCATCATGAAACTCTCTCAACAACTCATGAAAAGCTTTCCTATGATTATCTTCAAAGGAAGCAAGATATTGAGAAATTGAGAGCGGCTCATGAAGATCTTCAAAAGGAAAATGAGTCACTTCGCGCCAAACAGATCAATTCCGCTCAGGAAGGATTTGAACCACCATGTCTTAAATGCATTGAGCGTGATAATGCTACTTCTGTTGCTGAATGTTCTACTGCTACTACTGTTGCAATATCTTCAACTGTTGATGTGGTAACTAACCCCTCTGCTGAGGATACCACTGCTATTGTTGATGAGAATGCTAGGTTGAAGACATTGCTTGAAACAGGGATGTACAAAAGTCTTAAAGGGCATCAGACACTATGTGATGTCCTCAAAAAGCAGATACTGAACCGAAACCCGAGGAAAGAGGGTGTTGGGTTCGTAAGGAAAATGAATGCTGATGGCTCTTACTGGAAACCTGAGCAGTACCCCAAAACCATGTGGGTTGCTGCAAAGGAACCTTCAACAGACCCATCCAATCTATCTGGCTTCACTTGTGCTAACCCCATTATCATTGATGAATCCTTTGATGCAAACTATATACTATTTAAGAATCAGAATGGTGAAGTGTTTGCCAGGTACATTGGTACTAATTGCAGGAATGGACCGCCTATGAAGAAGATCTGGGTTCCAAAAGGGTGTCTGGAGAATCTTCCTGTGAATGTCATCATGACACCTCACGTGAAGAAGACAAATCTCATACCAAAGGCTTCATACGGTCCAAAGGCTTCATACAGACAGAGAACTCACCTGAGTCGCACTAACGCAAATGTTTTGTAGGGAAACCATACTCAGGCATATGAATATGAGAGCGGTTCATCAAACCGCCATGTTCATAAGACCAAGAACTATTCTGCTTATTCTTATGAGTACTATTGTCCGCCTGCAAGACTGTTTGCTAGGGCTCCAAAGCCAAAATTCTCAGATGTTGCACTTAGACTTATTGCTTCTCAGCCACCCTTGAAGATGTGGGTGGCTAAGAAAGCTTAACTCTCTTTTGCAGGGAAAGGTCTCCAGCAGAAAACCAAAATCGTCTGACGCCATTGCTGAAAGTGCGTTATATCGACTAGAGGGGGGGTGAATAGGCGATTTTTATGAAAGTCTTCAAAACATGGGAGTTATGAAGACAAATAATGAAGATTATACCTATTACTATGCAGCGGAAGTTAGATTACACTAGGCCAGCCATGGTCATGTATTCAATAGAGTGAAAGCACAATGACAAGCAGCTTCAGTGTAATAAGGATCAGGTAGGAAGAAGATATGAAGCCAAACAGATCATGTATTCACGTTGTGAAGACAAATGATAAAGCAAGCATGCAATGGCTTCACAATGAGTAACAGTAAGAAAAGGAAGTGAAGATGAAACTAGTGACTCGTTGAAGACAATGATATGTTGGACCAGTTCCAGTTGCTGTGACAACTGTACGTCTGGTTGGAGCGGCTAGGTATTTAAACCTTAGGACACACAGTCCCGGACACCCAGTCCTGAACACACAGTTCAGGACACCAAGTCCTCACCGTATTCTCTTGAGCTAAGGTCACTTAGTCCTCGCCCAATCACTCTGGTAAGTCTTCAAGGTAGACTCCCAAACCTTCACAAACTTTGTTCACTGGCAATCCACAATGTCTCTTGGATGCTCTAAACGCGACGCCTAACCGTCTGGAGGATTCACAGTCCCCAAGTGTAATAAGTCTTCAGATCACACAGACAAGAAGACTTAAGTGATGCCCAATTTACTCTGGCTCTGGGTGGTTAGGGCTTTTCTCCTCACTAGGAATTTTCTCTCAAAGGCTTCGACGTGGGTTGCTCTCAAACGACAAAAGCCGTGCACTGAAATCTGAGCAGCCAGCCGTTTATGGTTGTGGGGGTGGGCTATTTATAGCCACTTGGCAACCCGACCTGATTTGTCCGAAATGACCCTGGGTCACTAAGGAACTGACACGTGTCTTAACGGTCAGATTTCGAACTCTCATGGCAACTTTACTTGGGCTACAAGCAAAGCTGACTTGTCCGGCTCTGGACAAGATTCGCTCTCATTATCTTCACTCGAAGACATAGGTTTTTGATTTAGGCATCACTTCAGTCATTCTGACTGGTTCTCCTGGACCCGCTTAACAGTACGGTGGTTCCTATGACTCAACACAAAATAAAAAGAACTACGAAAGATCTAAGTCTTCGAGCTCCATAGGCTTCATAACGTGTCTTCTTTTGTCATAGTCTTCAATGTGAATATCTTCATATACCACCTTTGTCTTCAATGTCTTCATACATTTTAGGGGTCATCTCTGGTAGTAAAACCGAATCAATGAGGGACTTCTACCTGTGTTTTCCTGCAATTCTCACAAACACATTAGTCCCTCAACTAGGTTTGTCGTCAATACTCCAAAACCAACTAGGGGTGGCACTAGATGCACTTACAATCTCTCCCTTTTTGGTGATTGATGACAAACTAGTTGAAGTTTTCAACGGGGAATATAAAGTGTGAAGTTTGTAAAGGAATTGTCTTCATAAGTTGCAAGGGCTCCCCGTGAAGATGTGCATATAAGTTAATTTGCTTTTGGAATGCAAATGCACATGACAGGTTGTACTTGTGGAGATCCGCTTCAGCTTATGATGACAATCCACTATGCATGTGAAAGTATATGAAGATAATGACATGCATAATGGAAAATGGACGTCTGCAGAATGAGATAAGTGCGGAATTTATCGTCGCACATGCGGAATTTATCTTCGCAAACAGAGTGGTAAACAAGTAGCAGACGACCATCGAGTTTTAGTGTTTACAACTCAAAGAACCAAATGAAGCAAAAACAAGAGTTGTAAACACGAAGCAAAGTATAACAAAACATAAGGCACCCGCCCATATTGACCCGCTTGAAGACTATAAACATCATATGCTTCTCCCCCTTTTGTTAGTAATGACCAAAAAGGTTTGAAGACATTGAGTTTTCTATGCGTTCCCAGGCGCAGCAGGGTCGGTGGAGTTGTTTGGCGGTGCAGAGCTTTGAGGTGCTGAAGCAGGTGGTGGTGAAGTAGCATCGTCGTCTTCATCAATGATCCTTGCAGTAACTGTGGCAGCAGATGAAGAAAATGCAGAGTCTTCAAGTGATGGTGTGTTGCGCATCACAGCCCTTCTAGGAGGTGTGGTGTCAAACTTGAAACGCTCTGTGAAGCCATCCTCTTCAAGTTCAGCTTCAGTGCATATCATTGAGAGCCCTTTCCACGTACGACGGCAAGTCTCATGAGTAACGAAGGCATTCTTGGTGGCAAGGTTTCTAAGACGATTGACATCCACCAAGAGGCTCTTCATCTGGCGCTTTAGCCAGTCGTGATGCCTATCTTGCTTTTGGTGAAGGGCCACAAGAATCTCTCAGTCAGTGAGGACACGAGGACGCTTCTTGGGTCTTGGAGCATTTGTGCTATCTGTGGCTTCAGTAGATGCTGGTGCACGTGTAGTGCCAGCCAACGGATAGACCCTGGATATGGCTTCAACACCTTCAACATTCTGCGTGAAGCTCTGGTGTTCGGCATTCTGAAGACTTATCGGTTGCTTGGCAGGCTCAGAGTATATTGCTTCAGCATAGATATTCACATCTGGCAGGAAGATCCGATGGTTTCGGGCTGAGGGCTGATATGAGATCGTAGAGTGCAGTTTGATCAGCCTCATCACCCAAGGGGCATAGAACTTTAGACCAAATAAGTCCGAGCCTGACGCTGCAAGTTGGCGTATGAAGAGATCCTATGCATTGAAGCATTTTCCATGCATGATATAGAATATGAGAGTCTTCATTGCACCCTCAATCTTGGCATGTGGTGAGTGTCCCTTAATGGGCCAGAGAGTCCGCCGGATAATGTGATATATGGTCCTGGGCAGGTACTCTAGGTCTTCAACGAAGAACTCAGTTGGATAGGGTGCATCCTGAGGCAATGGTTTCATCATTGAGAGCATCTGACTCATATTGGGTTCAGGTCTCTGAAATATGCTCTCAATAGCTTCAGAATGTAGGTGACAGCCTTCCTCGAAGAATTCACCTGGAGTTGGCAGGCCGGTGAGCTCAATGATATCAAATGCATTGGCTTCATGATGGACATTGCCAGTCATCCACTCCAGGATCCAAGTCTTCGGATCTCTGTTGTATCCTTTGATATGAAGGGTGGCATAGAACTGAAGCAGAAGCTCTTCATTCCAGTGCTCTTCATCTGTCACAAACGGCAGCAGACCCACTTGCCTGAAGCAATCCAGTGCTTCCTCTAAGCAGGGCAGACCAGCAATGGCTTCAACCTCAAGACGCTTGTGCGGAAAGATGCGGCCTTGGTTGTATAAGATGCATGAATAATAACTGCGCTGAGAATAGCTCCAAAACCTGTCTGATACAATCCTTTCCCTTGAATAGGGGTTCTTGGAGCTATTGAAAAATGTATTGTCTGCCTTGAAGCTGTTTATATCAAAGGAGCCAGGTGCTGATGCAGGACCTGGGAACCTTGGAAGCCTTGGGACTGGCTTCTGGACATGAGGCATGTGCTCTATGTGATAATCAAACTGTGGACCTGCAGCAGACTCAGGAACTGAAGTGTCTGGCTCAGTGGCTTCGCTGTCCGCTGAAGCATTTGGTGGGGCGGGCTCCACATTGGCTTCAGTGTTTGCAGTTGGAGGGACAACCTCAGGTATGTTCTCCTGGAGAACTGCATCTTGATGGAGCGGGGGAGTGGGTTCTGGAGGTGCTTCTTCCTCCTGAGGGCGATCCACCCATGACTCATCTTGTGCCATTGGCGTCAGAGGACGGCCAATACTGATGAGTTCGCTTGTTTCAAGCTGAGGAAGGGCTGCATCATCTTGTACATTGTCTTGGTGACCAATGTCTTCAGCAGCTATGGGGTCGGCTGCTAGAATATCTTCAGCTTCAGGAGCCTCTGTGGGAGCAGGCTCATGAACTGTCAGTCGTCTCTCTTCATTGGGGTCAATGACAGAGAGGGGTTCAACCATCAAGGGCTCTGTGGGAGCAGCCCGAGATTTCTTGACCTTGCGCTTCTTTTTGCTGGGGGCAGTAGGAGAGGCTTCAGAGCTCTTCCTTTTTCTGGCTTTAGCTTCTGCAGCTCTTGTCTTCTTTAGCTCTGAAGCTGTTGACCGGCTCTTTGGCTTTGAGCCAGTCGTGGCGGTTGGGAAGACAATCGGAATAGCTGCTTGTCTTGATGCCTCTGGTTCACTCACAGCAGGCTGCTTCTTCTTCTTTGCGGCCATCTTGGGGTCGATGCCAGGACGCCCAAGTGTCTTGCGCTTTTCAGCCTTGTTGTAGGCTTGAACACATTTTTCTGCCAAAGACTTCATCCTTTCACGCGAGCCCTGAGCTTCAGCACGTTTCTTCAGAAAGTTTTCTTTGAGCTCATGCAGCATGATTTTGAAGCTCCTCACTTCCTACACGCTGAGGCTGGCCATGTGCTTCTTGAACTGAGCTTTTTCGTGATCAATTTTCTATTTCAGCTCAACAATGCGCTGAGCAATGGCCAGTTCTGAAGCAATTGCGCCTTGGAAGGCGACACTGAGGCCAACTAGCAGCTGCAAATCATTGAAGCTTATGTCTGGTGAGTCAAATCATTCATCGATGAAGCTGTGGATGATGGCGACATCAAAGAGAGGCAGATTGTTGAAGATTTCCGCTTCTTCCTTGCTTTTGATGAGCTGCTCTAGTGCGTCATCGCCCAGATCTTCATCGCTTGATAGATCAATGGCTTCACTGCGCAGAATGGCAGCAGCAGTGAGCTCTTTGCCTGTTTGTTGCTGGGGCTCCTTTTCCTTCAGGGGCTTGGAGACGCGGGATACGTCTTCAGACTGCACACTGACTTCAGGAGGTGCAGTTTTCAATGGCTTCGCCCTTGAGATTTTTGAGGCAGGGGCCGGCTTTGAAGCTTTTGGTTTCTTTGTCTGCTTTGGCTTCGGTACAACAGGAGCTTCATCAGACTCAGAATCAGCTGGAGGGTCATTCACAGCAGTCCCTTGGACTAAGATGTGGGTGATTAGGCCCTCAAGATTTGCAAACGGACCAATGATATTGGGTTCCGCGTCGCGTGTGCCATCTGCCCTTGGTGAGGAGGGACCAGGGTTGAAGTCAAGCCCAAATTTCTTCTTGTTTAGCTTCGCTGACTGTTGGGCAAACTGAAAGTTGCGCTTGAAGAGATTGTCGTCACGACACCAGAGAAGTGACGACGGATGTGCATCATCAGGCTGTGGTCCTCGGACCATGCATGGGTAGAAGCCTTGAGCAATGGCTTCATCTCTAGTCCTGGGTACAAGGTTCTTGTATAAGATATCCCCCCATGGACTCTTGATAGCATTCTTTTCAGCATACTCCTGGGTGATGAAGCGGTATTTGAACGACTGTTCTGCCCAATAGCGTCGAATCCATTGGATTCGGGTCTTGCGCTGCCCATAGCTCTCTTCTGGATCTGTTTTGTACATTTCTGCCAAGTCTTCAGGCAGATCCTTGGAAGTTCCTTCACGTCTCTGTCTGCCCCCCTTTCTTGCTGCTGCTACTGAAGCCATAAACTTTAACTTGAAAGGCTTCAAAACTTTCAAAGGCTTTCTTTTTCTGGACCAACAGGAATTGGCTTCAGGAGAGTTTATGTGATGCTATAGGAATTCTGCAAATGAATGCAGACTATGAGAACCGAAGGATTCTCCCACGGACATGTACCTATGACAGCATTAAGGTGCGAGGGAAGGGGAAGAGGTCATATGCATTCTCAGAAGGTTTTGAAGATTAATCAGTTTAGAAGACATTGACCTCATTGTGCGAAGACATTCACTTATAGATAAGAAGTTGGTTCCAGATTTGTACGAACCCACAGATCAGTACAAGTGAGGAATCTAACTACTTTATGAAGCACAAGTGAATATACTAGGCATGTTATGAGATGCAGCAAGAGATCTAACTAGTGTAAAGAGAAACTTCTTATGGTAGAAAGTGACAGAACCATGAGATCAAAAGAGGCTGTAAAAAGAAGTTTTATTTACCACACTGGAACTGCTAGACGGAAGGAAGTTGATGTCGAGCAGTTCAGTCCTCCGTGCCCTAACTTGGCGACGGAAAACACCTACGGCGACGGCGGAGAGGACGATGTCCGCGGTCGGCGTGAGGACGGCGTTGGAGAGGTTGCGGCAGCGAAGCGCTTCATCTCCGGTGTCGTCGAGTGCTAGCGGTGGCGCTAGGGTTCGTGCGAGGGTGGAAGAAGGAGATAATGACCGCGGTAAGTGTGAATTTATAGACTCAGGGGCGGCACTGTGCTATTACGCAGGTGCCCCTGGCGATTCGCATTTGAGGAACGTGTGGCCAGTTAGCGGAAGTTTGGGGTTTGTTCCACGTCCCATGCACGCCTAAATTGTCGGGCGGTCGTTCCTGCTTCTCCGGATTTTATGTGGAGGAATGAGCATTAAAAACGGACTTTATGGTTGTCTCTATATCTTCAGCTGACAAGGACACAGTGAAGACATTCGACAGTTTCAATAGGATGCATATGACTTGGAGAGATAGAATTTGAGATAGAAAGCATAGAGAGATTAGGGTCCGATCACATTCACTTAGTTCAAAATATTCAACCAAGAAGACATAGCTATAAGTGAATGATGTAGAGGACAGAACACTAGAGTATATATATATCTATATAGTCAACGTAGTGAAGATAATCATGAAGACATGTTGAGTTCGAAGCCAAACCAAATGTGAAGATATTGCAAGGTAACGCCATGAGTGAAACACTTCAAAATGGAACGTTTGGTGGTGGCGTTACCCACCGTATAGGAAGTATTAGACCCAGACACGGCGCACAATTATCGTGGCGCTCCGAAGTCAAATTCCACATTAATGTATTCACACTTAGAATGTATGTCTTCATTGATTGAAGATATACTTTACTTTGTGTGTTGCACATCTAAGTCATCAATATGCATAAGTGTTAGGATGTGTGCCTGATCACAGGACATTTGAGGATTCCAAGATATTTAGCTCACACCGTAACTTGTAAAACCTCTTCTCATCCAAGGGCTTGGTGAAGATATCTGCTAATTGCTCTTCAGTGTTGACGTGTATGATATCAATGTCGTCCTTCACAACATGATCTCTGAGAAAGTGATGACGAATTTCAATGTGCTTTTTCTTCGAGTGCTGAACTAGGTTGTTGGCAATCTTGATGGCGCTTTCGTTGTCGCAGTAAAGTGGCACTTGCTTCAGATGAATGCCATAATCCTTGAGTGTTTGCTTCATCCACAGAAGCTGAGCGCAGCAAGATCCAGCAGCAATGTATTCAGATTCAGCAGTGGAGAGAGATACACAGTTCTGCTTCTTTGAAGACCAACATACAAGTGATCGTCCCAGAAAGTGACATGTGCCTGATGTAGACTTGCGATCAACCTTGTCACCAGCATAATCAGCATCCGAAAATCCAACCAAATCAAACTCTGAGCCCTTTGGATACCATAATCCTAGAGTTGGGGTGTGAGCCAAATATCGAAGAATTCGCTTCACAGCTAAGTGATGCGACTCCTTTGGTGCCGCTTGAAATCGAGCACACATGCAAACACTAAGCATGATATCTGGCCTAGATGCACATAAATAAAGCAAAGACCCAATCATGGAGCGGTATACCTTTTGATCGAACTCTTTTCCATTGTCGTCAGGACCTAGATGATGTTTGGCTGGCATTGGTGTTGTGAAGCCTTTGCAGTCTTGCATACCAAACTTCTTCAGGCAATCTTTGAGATACTTCTCTTGAGATATGAAGATGCCATTGCGTTGTTGGCGTATTTGAAGACCAAGGAAGAACTTCAGCTCCCCCATCATGGACATCTGATATTGCTCTTGCAGCATATATCCAAACTCTTCACTGTACTTCTGATTGGTGCAGCCGAAGATAATGTCATCCACATATATTTGGCACACAAACAGTTCACCATCATATGTCTTCGTGAAAAGAGTGGGATCCAGGGAACCAGGTATGAAGCCTTTGCTCTTCAAAAAGTACTTGAGTGTGTCATACTAGGCCCTAGGGGCTTGTTTGAGGCCATACAGTGCCTTGTTGAGCTTGTATACCATGTCAGGATGTTTTGGATTTCCAAAGCCAGGCGGTTGTGCAACATACACTTCTTCTTCAATCTTGCCATTGAGAAAGGCACTTTTCACATCCATTTGATATAGAAGTATGTTATGATGATTTGCATAGGCCAGCAGTATGCGTATGGCTTCAAGCCTAGCCATAGGAGCAAATGTTTCGTCGAAGTCAATGCCCTCCACTTGAGTGTATCCTTGAGCAACGAGACGAGCTTTGTTTCTGACAACTTGACCATGCTCATCTTGCTTGTTGCGGTATATCCATTTGGTGCCTATTATGTTGTGCTTCCGTGGATCAGGACGCTTAACCAGTTCCCATACATTATTCAGCTCAAACTGTTGAAGCTCTTCTTGCATAGCTTGAATCCATTTAGGTTCCATGAAGGCTTCTTCAACTTTCTTGGGTTCTGATATTGAGACGAATGCGAAGTGCCCACAGAAGTTTGCTAGCTGAGTTGCCCTTGAACGAGTGAGTGGACCAGGTGCATTGATGCTGTCAATTATTCTATCAATCTGCACTTCATTTGCAACACGAGGATGTACAGGGCGAAGACTTTGCTCTTGCTGATCTGCGTTGTTGTTGGGAGGAATGTCTTCAGGTTGAGCATTGTCTTCATGTTGATCAGGTGCTGAGATGATAAGTTCTTCTTCAGGATGAGCTTTAGAAGGTATAATCTCTCCAGTTCCCATAAGCTTGATTGATTCACTAGCTGGAACTTCATCTAACACATTTGGCAGTTGCTCTCTTTGTGAACCATTTGTCTCATCAAACCGCACATCCACTGTTTCAACCACTTTGTAATGGAAGAGATTGAAGACTCTGTAGGAGTGTGAATCCTTTCCATATCCAAGCATAAATCCCTCATGTGCTTTTGGTGCAAACTTTGAGGTGTGGTGTGGGTCCTTGATCCAGCACCTTGCTCCAAATACTCTGAAGTAACTGACATTTGGATTCTTGCCAGTTAGGAGTTCATACGATGTTTTGTTCAGAAGCTTGTGAAGATAAACACGATTGATTATATGGCATGCAGTATCAATGGCTTCAGTCCAGAATTTTCTTGGAGTCTTGTATTCATTTAGCATTGTTCTGGCCATCTCAATGAGTGTTCTGTTCTTGCATTCGACGACGCCATTCTGCTGTGGCGTGTACGGAGCTGAGAATTCATGTGTGATGCCCAAGGTATCCAGATATATATCAAGGCCAGTGTTCTTGAATTCAGTGCCATTGTCACTTCTGATGTGCTTTATTTTGGCGCCAAAATTGTTCATAACTCGATTGGCGAAGCGTCTGAAGACATCCTGCACTTCAGTCTTGTAAAGGATTTTATGCACCCAAGTATATCTAGAGTAATCATCAACAATGACAAAGCCGTAGAGGCAAGCAGAAGTAGTAAAAGTTGAGTAGTGAGTGGGACCGAAAAGATCCATGTGGAGCAGCTCGAAGGGTTGTGTAGTAGTCATGATTGTCTTCGAAGGATGTTTTGCCCTTGTCATCTTCCCTGCTTCACAGGCACCGCATAAGTGATCTTTCTTGAACTTGACGCCCTCGATGCCTATGACATGCTTCTTCTTCGCAAGGGTGTGGAGGTTCCTCATGCCAGCATGCCCAAGCCTCCGATGCCAAAGCCAGCATTCTGAAGCTTTTGCAAGAAGACATACTGCAAGTTGTGGTCCTGCTGAGAAATCTACCACGTACAAATCACCTATCTGATACCCTTCAAACACTAGAGACTTGTCAGATTCCATTAGTACCAGGCAACGATATTTTCCAAACATTACGATCATATTCAAATCGCAAAGCATTGAGACAGACATTAAGTTGAAGCCAAGGGATTCAACAAGCATGACTCTGTCCATGTGTTGATCCTTTGAGATTGCAACTCTACCTAGACCCAATACCTTACTTTTACCAGTGTCAGCAAATGTGATGTGGCTCTTGTCGGATGGACGTAATGTTGAGTCCATAAGAAGGCTTCTTTTACCAGTCATGTGATTTGTACATCCACTGTCAATAATCCATTCTGAAGACTTTGAAGTCGCTGGTGTCGTACCCTACAGTGCAGTTAGGGGGATAGGCTTCACGAAGAGAATTGTGAAGCATAAACATTTGACGAACTAGTGGGTTATGAAAACTTAGATCCAGATTAGGACTAATAGGGAGAGTAGCATGCAATTCAGGAACGAAGTACCTAATGATGCCATTCGGGCATTTTATCTTGCGCCCTACAAGATTTTTAAGGTCCCCAGCAATATCGTCAGAAGATTTTGTTTTTCTGCTGGAGACCTTTCCCTGCAAAAGAGAGTTAAGCTTTCTTAACCACCCACATCTTCAAGGGTGGCTTAGAAGCAATAAGTCTAAGTGCAGCATCTGAGAATTTTGGCTTTGAAGCCTTAGCAAACAGTCTAGCAGGTGGACAATAATATTCATAGGAATAAGCAGAATAATTTTTGGTCATATGAACATGACGATTCGAAGAACCGTTCTCATATTCATATGCCTGAGTATGATTTCCCTGCAAAATATTTGCGTTAGTGTGACTCAGGTGAGTCCTCTGTTTGTATGAAGCCTTTGGACCATATGAAGCCTTTGGTCTGAGGTTTGTCTTCTTTAAGTGAGGTGTCATGAAGACATTCACAGAAGATTTTCCAGACACTTTTTTGGAACCCAGATCTTCTTCATAGGCGGTCCATTCCTGCAGTTAGTACCAATGTACCTGGCAAACACTTCACCATTCTGATTCTTAAACAGTTTATAGTTTGCATCAAAGGATTCATCAATGATAATGGGGTTAGCACAAGTGAAGCTAGATAAATTGGATGGATCTGCTGAAAGTTCCTTTGCAGCAACCCATGTGGTTTTGGGGTACTGCTCAGGTTTCCAGTAAGAGCCATCTGCATTTGTTTTCCTCACGAACCCAACACCCTCTTTCCTAGGGTTTTGGTTCAGAATCTGCTTCTTGAGGACATCACATAATGTCTGATGTCCTTTAAGGCTTTTGTACATCCCTGTTTCAAGCAATGTCTTCAACCTAGCATTCTCATCAGCAATAGCAGTGGTATCCTCAGCAGAGGGGTTAGTTACCACATCAACAGTTGAAGATATTGAAACAGCAGTAGCAGTGGAACATTCAGCAACAGAAGTAGCATTATCACGCTCAATGCATTTAAGACATGGTGGTTCAAATCCTTCCTGAGCGGGACTAATCTGTTTGGCGCGAAGTGACTCGTTTTCCTTTTGAAGATCTTCATGAGCCGCTCTCAATTTCTCAAGTTCTTGCTTCCTTTGAAGATAATCATAGGAAAGCTTTTCATGAGTTGTTGAGAGAGTATCAAGATGATCTTCAAGTTCCTGATACTCAACGTGAAGGTTTTTTATGTCTTCAATTAAGGATTCAGATCGAGTCATTTCAGCACCCAATAGATCATCGCTTCTGTCTAATAGTTTTTGAATATGTTCCATAGCTTTCTGTTGTTCAGTTGCAATTTTAGCAAGTGTTTTGTAGCTGGGTTTTGAATCACAGTCAGAGTCATCGTCACTAGATGTTTGATAGCGAGTAGTGCGTGTGTTTACCTTGGCACCGCGTGCCATGAAGCAGTAGGTAGGAGTGGAGTCGTTCTTATCATTTGCGTCGGTGTCGGTGATGCAGTCATTGTCTTCAGTGTTGAAGATGGTCTTGGCGACGTATGTTGTAGCCAGACTCGCAATGCCAGAATCAGACTCCTCCTCAGACTCCACCTCTGCCTCCTCAGATGCGGACTCCTCCTCTGAATACATCTCCTTTCCAACAAACACACGTGCCTTGCCAGATGAGCTCTTCTTGTGTGTTGAAGACTTTGAAGAAGACTTGGAAGAAGACTTTGAATATTTCTTCTTCTTCTTGTCGTCAAAATCATATTCCTTGCTCTTCTTCTTCCTTCTGTTCTCATTGTCCCATTATGGGCACTCAGAGATGAAGTGTCCAGTTTTCTTGCACTTGTGACATGTTTTCTTCTTGTAGTCATGAGCAGAAGCTTCATCATTCCTTGAGCTTGATCGTGAAGATTTTCTGAAGCCTTTCTTCTTGGTGAATTTTTGGAACTTCTTCACTAGCATTGCAAGTTCTCTTCCAATGTCTTCAGGATCATCAGAACTGCAGTCAGATTCTTCTTCAGATGAGGAGACAGCTTTTGCCTTCAAGGCACGAGTTCGCCCATAGTTTGGACCGTAGATATCTCTTTTCTCAGAAAGCTGAAACTCATGTGTGTTGAGCCTCTCAAGTATGTCAGACGGATTGAGTGTCTTGAAATCAGGACGTTCTTGAATCATCAGGGCCAGGATGTCAAACAAACTATCAAGTGATCTCAGCAGCGTCTTGACCATTTCATGTTTGGTGATCTCAGTGGCGCCGAGGGCTTGAAGCTCATTTGTGATGTCAGTGAGCCGGTCAAATGTGTGCTGGACATTCTCATTGTCATTTCGCTTGAAGCGGTTGAACAGGTTGCGAAGAACACTGATTCTTTGATCTCTCTGGGTTGAGACGCCTCCATTGACCTTGGAGAGCCAGTCCCAGACCAGCTTGGATGTCTTCAAGGCACTCACACGGCCATACTGTCCTTTTGTCAGATGACCACAGATGATATTTTTGGCAGTAGAGTCCAGTTGAGTGAACTTCTTGACATCAGCAGCAGTGACACCTTCTCCAGCCTTGGGAACGCCGTTCTCGACGACATATCATAGGTCGACGTCAATGGCTTCAACATGCATGCGCATCTTATTCTTCCAGTAGGGATATTCAGTTCCATCGAAGACGGGGCACGCAGCGGAGACTTTGATTATCCCTGCAGTCGACATAGCTAAAACTCCAGGTGGTTAAACCGAATCACACAGAACAAAGCACCTTGCTCTGATACCAATTGAAAGTGCGTTATATCGACTAGAGGGGGGGTGAATAGGCGATTTTTATGAAAGTCTTCAAAACGTGGGAGTTATGAAGACAAATAATGAAGATTATACCTATTACTATGCAGCGGAAGTTAGATTACACTAGGCCAGCCATGGTCATGTATTCAATAGAGTGAAAGCACAATGACAAGCAGCTTCAGTGTAATAAGGATCAGGTAGGAAGAAGATATGAAGCCAAACAGATCATGTATTCATGTTGTGAAGACAAATGATAAAGCAAGCATGCAATGGCTTCACAATGAGTAACAGTAAGAAAACGAAGTGAAGATGAAACCAGTGACTCGTTGAAGACAATGATATGTTGGACCAGTTCCAGTTACTGTGACAACTGTACGTCTGGTTGGAGCGGCTAGGTATTTAAACCTTAGGACACACAGTCCCGGACACCCAGTCCTGAACACATAGTTCAGGACACCAAGTCCTCACCGTATTCTCCTTGAGCTAAGGTCACTTAGTCCTCGCCCAGTCACTCTGGTAAGTCTTCAAGGTAGACTCCCAAACCTTCACAAACTTCGTTCACTGGCAATCCACAATGTCTCTTGGATGCTCTAAACGCGACGCCTAACCGTCTGGAGGATTCACAGTCCCCAAGTGTAATAAGTCTTCAGATCACACAGACAAGAAGACTTAAGTGATGCCCAATTTACTCTGGCTCTGGGTGGTTAGGGCTTTTCTCCTCACTAGGAATTTTCTCTCAAAGGCTTCGAGGTGGGTTGCTCTCAAACGACAAAAGCCGTGCATTGAAATCTGAGCAGCCAACCGTTTATGGTTGTGGGGGTGGGCTATTTATAGCCACTTGGCAACCCGACCTAATTTGTCCGAAATGACCCTGGGTCACTAAGGAACTGACACGAGTCTCAACGGTCAGATTTCGAACTCTCATGGCAACTTGACTTGGGCTACAAGCAAAGCTGACTTGTCCGGTTCTGGACAAGATTCGCTCTCATTGTCTTCACTCGAAGACATAGGTTTTTGATTTAGGCATCACTTCAGTCATTCTGACTGGTTCTCCTGGACCCCACTTAACAGTACGGTGGTTCCTATGACTCAACACAAAATAAAAAGAACTACGAAAGATCTAAGTCTTCGAGCTCCATAGGCTTCATAACGTGTCTTCTTTTGTCATAGTCTTCAATGTGAATATCTTCATATACCACCTTTGTCTTCAATGTCTTCATACATTTTAGGGGTCATCTCTGGTAGTAAAACCGAATCAATGAGGGACTTCTACCTGTGTTTTCCTACAATTCTCACAAACACATTAGTCCCTCAACTAGGTTTGTCGTCAATACTCCAAAACCAACTAGGGGTGGCACTAGATGCACTTACAATTGCTCGGGACCTTAAACATCTTGTAGGGCGCAAGATCAAATGCCCGAATGGTCTTACTATATACTTCGTTCCTGAATCGCTTACTACTCTCCCTATTAGTCCTAATCTGGATCTAAGCTTTCATAACCCATTGGTTCGTCAAATGTTTTTGCTTCACAATGCTCTTGGTGAAGCCTATCCCCCTAACTGCACTGTAGGGTACGACACCGGCGTCTTCAGAATGGATTATTGATAGTGGGTGTACAAATCACATGACTGGCAAAAGAAGTCTTCTTATGGACTCAACCTTATGTCCGTCCGACAAGAGCCACATCACATTTGCTGACACTGGTAAAAGTAAGGTATTGGGTCTGGGTAGAGTTGCAATCTCAAGGGATCAACACATGGATAAAGTCATGCTTGTTGAATCCCTTGGCTTCAACTTAATGTCTGTCTCAATGCTTTGCGATTTGAACATGATCGTAATATTTAGAAAATATCGTTGCCTTGTCCTAATGGAATCTGACAAGTCTCTAGTGTTTGAAGGGTATCGAGAAGATGATATGTACATAGTAGATTTCTCAGCAAGACCACAGCTTGCCGTATGTCTTCTAGCAAAAGCTTCAGAATGCTGGCTCTGGCATCGGAGGCTTGGGCATGCTGGCATGAGGAACCTCCACACCCTGGCAAAGAAGAAGCATGTCATAGGCATCGAGGGCGTCAAGTTCAAGAAAGATCACTTATGCGGTGCCTGTGAAGCAGGGAAGATGACGAGGGCCAAACATGCCTCGAAGACAATCATGACCACTACTCGACCCTTCGAACTGCTTCACATGGATCTTTTCAGTCCCACTCATTACTCAACTCTTACTACTACTGCTTGCCTCTATGGCTTCGTTATTGTTGATGATTATTCTAGATACACTTGGGTGCACATAATCCTTTACAAGACTGAAGTGCAGGATGTCTTCAGACGCTTCGCAAATCGAGCTATGAACAATTATGGCGCCAAGATAAAGCACATCAGAAGTGACAATGGCACTGAATTCAAGAACACTGGCCTTGATACATATCTTGATACCTTGGGCATCACATATGAATTCTCAGCCCCGTACACGCCACAGCAGAATGGCGTCGTCGAACGCAAGAACAAAACACTCATTGAGATGGCCAGAACGATGCTAGATGAATACAAGACCCCAAGAAAATTCTGGCCTGAAGCCATTGATACTGCATGCCATACAATCAATCGTGTTTATCTTCACAAGCTTCTGAACAAGACATATTATGAGCTCCTTACTGGCAAGAAGCCAAATGTCAGTTACTTCAGAGTATTTGGCTCAAGGTGCTGGATCAAGGACCCACATCACACCTCAAAGTTTGCACCAAAAGCACATGAAGGTTTTATGCTTGGATATGGAAAGGATTCGCACTCCTACAGAGTCTTCAATCTCTTTCATTACAAAGTGGTTGAAACAGTGGATGTGCGGTTCGATGAGACCAATGGTTCACAAAGAGAGCAGCTGCCAAATGTGCTAGATGAAGTTCCATCCAGTGAATCAATCAAGCTAATGGGAACTGGAGAAATTATACCTTCTGAAGCTCATCCTGAAGAAGAACTTATCATCTCAGCACCTGATCAACATGAAGACAATGCTCAGCCTGAAGACATTCCTTCTAACAACGACAATGATCAGCAAGAGCAAAGTCTTCGCCCTGTACATCCTTGCGTTGCCAATGAAGTGCAGATTGAAAGAATAATTGATAGCATCAATGCACCCGGTCCACTCACTCGTTCAAGGGCAACTCAGCTAGCAAATTTCTGTGGGCACTTCGCATTCGTCTCAATAACAGAACCCAAGAAAGTTGAAGAAGTCTTCATGGAACTTGAATGGATTCAAGCTATGCAAGAAGAGCTTCAACAGTTTGAGCTGAATAATGTATGGGAACTAGTTAAGCGTCCTGATCCACGGAAGCACAATATAATAGGCACCAAATGGATATACCGCAACAAGCAAGATGAGCATGGTCAAGTTGTTAGAAACAAAGCTCGTCTCATTGCTCAAGGATATACTCAAGTGGAAGGCATTGACTTCGATGAAACATTTGCTCCTGTGGCTAGACTTGAAGCCATACGCATACTGATGGCCTATGCAAATTATCATAACATACTTCTATATCAAATGGATGTGAAGAGTGCTTTTCTCAATGGCAAGATTGAAGAAGAAGTGTATGTTGCGCAACCGCCTGGCTTTGAAGATCCAAAACATCCTGACATGGTATACAAGCTCAACAAGGCACTGTATGGCCTCAAACAGGCCCCTCGGGCCTGGTATGACACACTCAAATACTTCCTGAAGAGAAAAGGCTTCATACCTGGTTCCCTAGACCCCACTCTCTTCACGAAGACATATGATGGTGAATTGTTTGTGTGCCAAATATATGTGGATGACATTATCTTCGGTTGCACCAATCAGAAGTACAGTGAAGAGTTTGGATATATGATGCAAGAGCAATATCAGATGTCCATGATGGGGAGCTAAAGTTCTTCCTCGGTCTTCAAATACGACAACAACGCAACGGCATCTTCATATCTCAAGAGAAGTATCTCAAAGATTGCCTGAAGAAGTTCGGTATGCAAGACTGCAAAGGCTTCACAACACCAATGCCAGCCAAACATCATCTGGGTCCCGACGACAATGGTAAAGAGTTCGATCAAAAGGTATACCGCTCCATGATTGGTTCTTTACTTTATCTATGTGCATCTAGGCCAGATATTATGCTTAGTGTTTGCATGTGTGCTCGATTTCAAGCGGCACCAAAGGAGTCGCATCACTTTGCTGTGAAGCGAATTCTTCGATATTTGGCTCACACCCCGACTCTAGGATTATGGTATCCAAAGGGCTCAGAGTTTGATCTGGTTGGATTCTCGGATGCTGATTATGCTGGTGACAAAGTTGATCGCAAGTCTACATCAGGCACATGTCACTTTCTGGGACGATCACTTGTATGTTGGTCTTCAAAGAAGCAGAACTATGTATCTCTCTCCACTGCTGAATCTGAATACATTGCTGCTGGATCTTGCTGCGCTCAGCTTCTGTGGATGAAGCAAACATTCAAGGACTATGGCATTCATCTAAAGCAAGTGCCACTTTACTGCGACAATGAAAGCGCCATCAAGATCGCCAACAACCCAGTTCAGCACTCGAAGACAAAGCACATTGAAATTCGTCATCACTTTCTCAGAGATCATGTTGTGAAGGAAGATATTGATATCATACACGTCAACACTGAAGAGCAATTGGCAGATATCTTCACCAAGCCCTTGGATGAGAAGAGATTCTGCAAGTTACAGTGTGAGCTAAATATCCTAGAATCCTCAAATGTCCTGTGATCAGGCACACATCCTAACCCTAATGCATATTGATGACTTAGATGTGCAACACACAAAGTAAAGTATATCTTCAATCAATGAAGACATACATTCTAAGTGTGAATACATTAATGTGGAATTTGACTTCGGAGCGCCACGATAATTGTGCGCCGTGTCTGGGTCTAATACTTTCTATACGGTGGGTAACGCCACCACCAAATGTTCTATTTTGAAGTGTTTCACTTATGGCGTTACCTTGCAATGTCTTCACATTTGGTTTGGCTTCGATCTCAACATATCTTCATGATTATCTTCACTATGTTGATTATATAGATATATATATATATTAGCATTCTGTCCTCTACAGCATTCACTTATAGCTATGTCTTCGTGTTGAATCTTTTGAACTAAGTGAATGTGATCGGACCCTAACCTGTCTATGCTTTCTATCTCAAATTCTATCTCTCCAAATCATATGCATTCTATTGAAACTGTCGAATGTCTTCTCTGTGTCCTTGTCAGTAGAAGATACAGAGACAACCATTCAGTCTGTTTTCAATGCTCATTCCTCCACATGAAACCCGGAGAAGTAGGAACGACCACCCGACAATCAAGGTGTGCGTGGGACGTGGAACAAACCCCAAAATTCCGCATAATGGACACGTGTTCCTCAGATGCGAATCGCCAGGGGCACCTGTGTAATAGCGCAGTGCCGCCCATGTACCTATAAATACACACTTCACAGCGGTCATTATCTCCTCTTCCACTCTCGCATGAACCCTAGCGCCACCGCTAGCCCTCGACGACACCGGCGACGAAGCGCTTCGCTGCCGCAACCTCTCCGACGACGTCTTCACGCCGACCGCGGACATCGTCCTCTCCGTAGACGCCGTCTTCACGCCGACCGCGGACATCGTCCTCTCCGCCGTCGTTGTAGGTGTCCTCCGTTGCCAAGTTAGGGCACGGAAGATCGAACTGCTCGGCCTCATCTTTCACTTCGTCTAGAAGTTCTTAGTGTGGTAAATAAAACTTCCTTTTTACAGCACCGTTGATCCTATGGATTTGTCACTTTCTACCGCAAGCAGTTTCTATTCACACAAGTTAGATCTCTCTCATACTGCATCTCATAACATGCCTAGTATATTCACTTATGCTTCACAAAGTAGTTAGATTCCTCACTTGTACTGATCTGTGGATTCATACAAATCTGGAATCAACTCCTTATCTATGAGTGAATGTCTTCACACGATGAGGTCAATGTCTTCTAAACTGATTTATCTTCAAAATCTTCTGAGAATGCATATGACCTCTTCCCCTTCCCTCGAACCTTAATACTGTCACAGGTACATGTCCGTGGGAGAATCCTTTGGTTCTCATAGTCTGCATTCATTTGCAGAATTCTTACAACATCACATTAATTCTCCCAAAGCCAGTTCATGTTGGTCCAGCAAGCGAAAACCTTTGAAGCCTTTGAACGTGTTGAAGCCTTTCAAGTTAAAGTTTATGGCTTCAGAGAAAGCAGCAAGGAAGGGTGGCAGAAAATGTCGTGGAGAAACATCCAGAGATCTGCCAGATGAACTCTCAGAACTGTACAAGACAGATCCTGAAGAGGATTACAATCAGCGCAAGACCCGAATCCAATGGATTCGAAGATATTGGGCAGAACAATGGTTCAAATACTGATTTGTAACCCAGGAATATGCTGAGAAAAACGCCATCAAGAGACCTTGGGGAGACATCCTATACAAGAATCTTCTACCCAGGTCCAGAGATGAAGCCATTGCTCAAGGCTTCTATCCCTGCATGGTTCGTGGGTCACAGCCTGCTGATGCACACCCATCGTCACTACTATGGTGTCGTGATGACAATCTGTTCAAGCGCAACTTCCAGTTTTCCCAGAACTCAGCGAAGCAGAACAAGAAGACTTTTGGGTTACACTTCAACCCTGGTCCCTCAGCACCAAGGGCAGATGGCACACGAGATGCTGAACCCAATGTCATCGGTCCCTTCTACAACCTTGAAGGCCTCATCACCCGCATCTTAGTTCAAGGGACTGCAGTGAATGAGCCTGCAGCTGACGATGAATCAGAAGAAGCTCCTGCAGCGTCGAAGACAAAGAAGATGAAGAAGCCTAAAGCTTCAAAGCCTGCCCCCTCACCAAAAATCTCAAGGGCGAAGCCACTGGCAATTGCACCTCCTGAAGACAGTGTGTAGTCCGAAGACTTATCTCGCATCTCCAAGCCCCAGAAGGTCAAGATGCCTCTGCCTCACACCGGACAAGAGCTAACTGTTGCTGCCATTCTGCGCAATGACGCCATCGATCTGTCAATTGATGAAGATCTAGCAGATGACGCTCTTGAGCAACTCATCAAGAGCAAAGAAAAAGCAGAAATCTTCAATGATCTGCCTCTCTTTGATGTGACCATCATCCACAACTTCATTGACGAGTGGTTTGACACGCCAAACATCAGCTTTGAAGATCTGCAGCTACCAATTGGCCTTAGTGTCGCCTTCCAAGGCGCCATTGCTTCAAAACTCGCTATTGCCCAGCGCATTGTTGAACTAAAGCAAAAGATTGACTATGGAAAGGCTCAGTTCAAGAAGCATATGGCAAGCTCAGCATGCAGGAAGTGAAGAACTTCAAGAGTATGATGCACGAGCTCAAGGAAGCCTTTGTGAAAAAACATGCAGAAGCTCAGGGTTCGCGTGAGCGCATGAAGACTCTGGCTGACAGATGTATGCAAGCCTACAATGAGGCTGAGAAGCGCAAGGCCCTTGGGCGTCCTGGCATCGACCCCAGGATGGCCGCAAAGAAGAAGAAGAAGCTTGCTATGGCTGAACCTGACGCACCAAGGCAGGAAGCAGTTCCGATTGTCTTCCCAACTAGACTGACTGGCTCGAAGCCAAAAAGCCGGTCAACCGCTTCAGAGCTCAAGAAGACAAGGACTGCTGAGGCTGAAGCCAGGAAGAGGAAACATTCTGAAGCCTCTCCAACTGCCCCCTCCAAGAAGAAGAGGAAGACCAAGAAAGATTGGGCCGCTCCCATAGAGCCTTTGATAGTTGAACCCATTTCTATGGTCTATCCTGAAGCTGAACGCCAACTGACTATCCATGAGCCTGCTTCCACAGAGGCTCATGAAGTTGAAGACTTTCCAGCAGCTGATCCCATTGCTGCTGAAGACATTGGTCAACATGACCATGTAGAAGATGGTGCAGTCCTTCCTCAGAACAGCGAACTCATCAGCATTGGTCGTCCACTGACGCCAATTGCATAGGATGCTTCATGGGCGGATCGCCCACAAGAGGAAGAAGACTTTGAGGCCCAGCCAACTCCAACTCCACAGGCGTCGCCTGCGTCACGCAGGCTTCACAAAGGTCCAAGGCCTCAAGTCTCTGCTGAAGACAATCCGGCTGCATCAGCCGTGGAAGATGAAGTCCCACAAGTTGCCACTCCACTGTCCCACCAAGAAGCAGTTCTCAAGGAGAACGTGCTTGAAAATCTTGCGGCTGCCACAACCACCAATGAAGCTAATGTGGAGCCCTCCCCAACGGAAGAAGAAGACAGCGAAGCCACTGATCCCGTCACTTCTGTTCCTGAGTCTGCTGCCGGTCCTCAGTTCGACTATCATGTTGAGCACAGGCCTCAGGTACAGAAGCCAATCCCAAGATTGCCAAGGTTCCCAGGTCCTGCATCAGCACCTGGCTCCTTCAATATCAATAGCTTCGGGGCAGACAACACATTCTTCGATAGCTCCAGGAACCCCTACTCAAGGGAAAGGATATCATCTGATCGGTTCTGGAGCTATCCTCGGCGAAGCTATTACTCATGCATTCTTTACAACCAAGGTCGCATCTTTCCACACAAGCGCCTTGACATTGAAGCCATAGCTGGTCTTCCCTGTCTGGAAGAAGTTTTGGATTGCTTCAAGGAAGTTGGACTGCTGCCGTTCGTTACTGACCAAGAGCATTGGAATGAAGAGCTGCTGCTCCAATTCTATGCCACACTTCACATCCGCGGGTACATCAGAGATCCGAAGACTTGGGTCCTAGAGTGGATGACCGGAAACGTTCATCACGAAGCCAATGCATTTGACATCATTGAGCTCACTGGTTTGCCCACTCCTGGCGATCTCTACGAGCATGGCTGTCAGCTGCATAGTGAAGCTATTGAGAGCATATTTAAGAGGCCGGAACCTGATATGAGTCAGATGCTCAGCATGATGAAGCCATTGCCCCAAGATGCTGCTTATCCAACAGAGTTCTTCGTTGAAGACCTTGAGTATCTGCCAAGAACCATCTATCACATCATTAGGCGAACTCTCTGGCCCATCAAAGGGCACTCTCCAAATGCCAAGCTTGAGGGTGCACTGAAGACTTTGGTCTTCTATATTCTTCATGGAAAATGCTTCAATGCACAGGACTTATTCATCCGCCAACTTGCTGCATCAGGCTCTGATCTGTTTGGCTTGAAGTTCTACGCCCCATGGGTAATGCGGCTAATCAAACTTCACTCCGATATCTCATATCAGCCATCTTCTCGCAATCATCAGATTTTTCTGCCTGATGTGGATATCTCTACTGAAGCCATCTATCCTAAGACTGCCAAGGAACCTCTAAGTCTTCAGAATGCAGAGCATCAGAGTTTCTCTCAGAACATTGAAGGAGTTGAAGCGGTCACTTGGGTGTATCCTTTAGCTGGCACTACACGTGCACCATACCCTGCCTCCACTGAAGCCACTGATAGTACAACTGCTCCAAGACCCAAGAAGCGCACTCGTGTTCTCAACGACCGAGAGCTTCTTGTGGCTCTTCATCAGAAACAGGATAGGCATCATGACTGGCTGAAGCGTCATATGAAAAGCCTCTTGGTGGATGTTAATCGCATTCGCAATCTTGCCACCAAGAATGCTTTCGTTGCCCATGAAACCTGTCGCCGCACATGGAAAGGGCTCACAATGATGTGTTCTGAAGCTGATCTTCAAGAGGATGGCTTCACTGAGCGATTCAAGTTTGACTCCACACCTCCTTGAAGGGCTGTGCTGCGAGGAACTCCATCCCTTGAAGACTCTGAGTTCTCTTCATCTGCTGCAACAGTGACTGCCAGAGTTATCGAGGATGAAGATGATGCTACTTCACCACCACCTCCTTCAGCATGCGTCAACTCTGCTCCAAGCTCTTCAGCACCGCCAAACACCACCAACGACCCTGCTACTTCACCTGCTCCGCATGGGAACGAGTAGATGCTCTATGTCTTCAAACCTTTTTGGTCCTTACTGACAAAAGGGGGAGAAGCATATGAGGTTGATAGTCTTCAAGCGGGTCCATATGGGCGGGTGCTTTATATTTTGCTTCGTGCTTACAACTCTCATTTTGCTACATTTGGTTCTTTGAGTTGTAACACTTAAACTCGATGGTCGTCTGCTACTTATCTGCCACTTTGTTTTGCGATGATAAATTCCGCATGTGCGACGATAAATTCCGCACTTAGATCATTCTGCAGACGTCCATTTTCCATTATGCATTGTCATTATCTTCATATACTTTCACATGCATAGTGGATTGTCATCATAAGTTGAAGTGGATCTCCACAAGTACAACCTGCCATGTGCATTTGCATTCCAAAAGCAAATTACTTATATGCACATCTTCAGGGGGAGCCCTTGCAACTTATGAAGACAATTCTTTATCCTTTACAATTTCACAGATTATATTCCCCGTTGAAAACTTCAACTAGTTTGTCATCAATCACCAAAAAGGGGGAGATTGTAAGTGCATCTAGTGCCACCCCTAGTTGGTTTTGGAGTATTGACGACAAACCTAGTTGAGGGACTAATGTGTTTATGAGAATTGCAGGATAACACAGGTAGAAGTCCCTCATTGATTCGGTTTTCCTACCAGAGATGACCCCTAAAAATGTATGAAGACATTGAAGTCAAAGGTGGTATATGAAGATATTCACATTGAAGACTATGACAAGATAAGACACCACATGAAGCCTATGGAGCTCGAAGACTTAGATCTTTCGTAGTTCTTTTTCTTTTGTGTTGAGTCATAGGAACCACCGTACTATTAAGTGGGGTCCAAGAAAACCAGTCAGAATGACTGAAGTGATGCCTAACCAAAAACCTATGTCTTCGAGTGAAGACTATGAGAGCGAATCTTGTCCAGAGTCAGACAAGTCAGCTTTGCTTGTAGCCCAAGTAAAGTTGCCGTGTGAGTTTGAAATCTGACCGTTGGAACATGTGTCAGTTCCTTAGTGACCCAGGGTCATTTCGGACAAATCAGGTCGGGTTGCCAAGTGGCTATAAATAGCCCACCCCCTACAACCATAAACGGTTGGCTGCTCAGATTGAGAGTACGGCTTTTGTCGTTTGAGAGCAACCCACCTCGAAGCCTTTGAGAGAGAATTCCTTGCGAGGATAAAGCCCTAACCACCCAGAGCCAAAGAGAATTGGGCATCACTTAAGTCTTCTTGTCTGTGTGATCTGAAGACTTATTACACTTGAGGACTGTGCATCCTCCAGCCGGTTAGGCGTCGCGTTCTGAGCATCCAAGAGACATTATGGATTGCCAGTGAACGAAGTCTGTGAAGGTTTGGGAGTCTACCTTGAAGACTTACCAGAGTGATTGGGCGAGGTCTGTGTGACCTTAGCTCATGGGGAATACGGTGAGGACTGGGTGTCCTGATCTGCGTGTTCAGGACTGGGTGTCCGGGACTGTGTGTCCTAAGGTTTAAATACCTAGCCGCCCTAATCAGACATACAGTTGTCACAGCAACTGGAACTGGTCCAACAAATCATTGTCTTCAACGAGTCACTGGTTTCATCTTCCCTTCCCTTTACTTACTGTTACTCCTTGTGAAGTCATTGTATGTTTGCACTATCTTTTGTCTTCACTGAGTGACTGTGTGTTCTGTCTGGCTTCACAATATCTTCCTACCTGATCCTTACTACATTGCTGCTATTAGTCATTGTGCTTTCACTCTATTGAATACTTGACTATGGCTTGCCTAGTGTAGTCTACCTTCCGCTGCAGGGTATTAGGTTTACTTCTATCGTTTGTCTTCATAACTCCCATGTTTTGAAGACTTTCATAAAAATCGCCTATTCACCCTCCTCTAGTCGATATAACGCACTTTCAGATGGAGGTATCTATGGGAGTAAAAACTCGGTCTTCGGAAAAGATAGTGCTACCCATTGATGTAGATAGAACCATGGTTGTACTTACCCAAGAACCAGCCCCACCACACATAACCTAGACTCACACAGATTGTACCCTTACCCAGTTAGACAGAGAATCAGCTTCACCCCTTCTAATCCCAACCCCAGCAGATAGTAACCCAGTTCCAGTTGACACAACACCGTCTCCACCATAGAGCACCCAAACACGAGCAGTTAGTAAGGCAGCTGCAGTGCCCAAAGCACGAGGACCACCACTCCGAACCCCAAGTCAACGCTTAAAGTAGAAGTAGAATTGTTCGCAGGTCAGGTTCCATAGCTATGGTTCATACTCCTTTGCTCTTGCATCACTATATTTCCTCATACCAACTAATGTCAAATCTGAATGATGCAATTGAAATTAGGATATTATGTCTTGTTTATTTGTTTGCCTGTAGTCAGTGCAGTTCTTTTCCGCGGTTTTCTAGTGGCCACAATAACCTATTTTTTAAAACTACCCACAATAACCATGGGCAACATACGGACCATTGTAACCATGGTCCTATTATCTGTTGTAGTGACCATGGGCCTCCTACGACTACGGACCTTCTACGGTTCGTAGAATCAATGGGCCTTCTATGGGTCGTATGATCGATTGGCCAAACATGGTTCGTACTATTCGTGGACTAATAACGGACAACAATATGTGCCGTAAACGGACTAGAGTGGGAATCATCGGTTTATGGGCCGACCATAATGGGTCGTTAATAGGCTGATGAGTATAACATGCTTAATTCTATCTACAAGCATAATGGGTCATTCATGGGCCATATTTGACAATGCTACAAAAATGACGCAACGGATTAATGGGCCACAAATGGGCCGACTTTAACCAGAGGTTGAATTTGGCCCAGAAGCGGAACATGCCAGTAACGGACCGTAAGTAATTGAATGCTGCAAATGATCCCAAGAATAAATGGGCCCTTAGAAGGCCAAAAGATAACACGGGCTAGAAACGGCCCAAAGGAATGATGGGCCATTAATGGGTATAAAGGGATATACTGTTCATAATGGGCTAGTTTCACCACGGGTTGTTAATGGGCCAAGAGTTAGAAAGAGCCTCGTATGGGCCGAAAGACGTCATGGGCCATACATGGGCCGGAAGTTACAACGGGCCGGAATCATATTGGATGGCCTAGATGACGCTACCAGGCCTAATTCAGATAGGCCACAACGGTTCGTGAGTTAGCGGGCTGTAAATGGGCTATATTCGAACATGCCGGTAACAGGCTTTCTATGGGTCGGGCCGCTACCTTTTAACCAAGTCAAATGGGCCGGCCTTTTGACCTGAATGGGCCATTGTTGGGCCAAGCCACGTGTCGACGTATTATAGCACGTCCTGTCCATTCGCTGGATGACATCTGTCCCAACGCTGAGCTGATACATGGATCCTCCGGCGAATCGGAATTTTACACGTGGAAAATCCCCATTGGTCTGGGCTGTTAATGGGTTATCAAAGCCAAACCAAAACCCGATAGCTTAACGGCGACCTGTTACGGTGGATGCCACGTGTCGATTACCCTTAACGAAAACATTTCCATGATGCGTCGTTTATCATCATGAAAACTGGACAGTTCCGTGATAATAATTTTGGTATTGTCATGGAACACTTCTACGACAGCACACGTATGACTATCTTGATTCTGTCATAAAATCGTCATGGATGTACATGCATGACAGAAAACGTGACCTACTGTGACAAACACGTATCATCACGGAAGTGTTTTTTTTGGGTAGTGTCAATGTCACTCCACAAGCAGTTGGCCATATCTGAGTTAATTGGATTTATGGCCCACTTAGGAAATTTAGAAAAGGATAGAAGATACAAAGGGATGCTAGCCGAACAAGACTTAATCATAGTAATCTTCCCTAGATATGATAACAATTTGCCTCTCCACCCAACTATCCTACACAGAATCTTATCTATCAAGTATTAAAAATCTTTTCTACTCGATATTTAATAGGAACCCCCCCCCCCAATGCATTGGAAAATCTCAACAAAACTATCTAGCTTGGCAGCCTCCATATTAATTGGAACTAGAGCATTTTTATGGTAGTTAATTCTCATACCAGAGACCTGCTCAAAACAGGTCAAAATACACTTCAAGTTAAGAGCTACTCTACTATCATTTTTAAAAAACAAGACAAGGTATCATCAGCATACAGTGAACACATAACACCACCCCTAACCAACTCAGGACACACCCTCTTACCAACCCAACTTGTGAACCTTTTACTAGCATCCTAGAGAAAACATCTATGAGCAAATTAAACATGAGAGGGTACAAGGGATCCCCCCTGTCACAAACCTTTCAATTAAGGAAAAAAACACTCTCCTCCCCATTCAGCTTGACCCCCATAGAGCCATTCCTAGTTAAGCTTCTAATCCACCCTAACCACCTAGGCCCAAAACCCCTAAGAGCTAACATTTCATACAAATAATCTAAATTTACTTTATCATAAGCCTTCTCACAGTCAATTTTAAATACCAATCCTTTCCTGCCAGAGGAGTGGACAACATGAACTATTTCATGTGTTGTAACCACACTTTGTAAAATAAACCTCCCTCTCACAAAAGCATATTGGAATTTAGAAATAAGCCTCCCAATAATGAGAGCAAGCCTATTTGTCAAGACTTTAGTAAAAAAAATGAAACCACAATTAAGTAAACTAATTGGCCTAAATTTATTCATAGTCCTAGCCCCATTCTCTTTGGGGATTAAGGTAATCATAGAAAAATTAAGTCTAAAGATGTCTAACTCCCCATCAAACCAAGCATCAAACGTTTTAATCAGGTCATCCTTGACTATATCCCAGAATTCCAGATAAAACATAAAGAGCAAGCCATCAGGCCGAGGGGCCCCTTCTGAGTAAGAACCAAACACTGCATTTTTTTATCTCCTCCTTAGAAAACCTAGCATTTCCCTCTCCTAAAACCTTTTCATTATCATTAAAGAAATCTGCTTTCAAATTAATGTTGGGTCTAAGTTCCCATCTGAAAAGGTTCTTATAGTAATCTACTGCAATTTTGCTCATCCTTTCATTATCTGTAACAGGTGCCTCATCCCCATCCAAGACATGAACCATTTTTTTCTTCTCCTCTAGTTAGCCACTGCCTAAAAATAGGCAGTGTTCCTATCTCGCTCTAAACCTCTATCTAGCCTTAATTTTCTCAATCTGCCTTATTCTTCAGGGAAATATCTCAAATCCCAAACAGTCCCTATGGGATTTGAAATCACAAGCGAGCCACAACGGGGAATGAAAAGCAAAGCTGAGAAATAATAGTCTTAGTCCATACAAAACCTTTATATACAACATATCATTACAAATAAATGGATAACTAATACATCTTGTTCATTACAGATGATTTATTCTCCTCCTGCAAGTAAATTTAAAATGAACACTGTCTAGCTCTAGTAACATTGCTAGCTACCTGAGTTAGAGAGCTTCAGTTTAGAAAATGACCTCAATGAAAACTAAGAACCTACATGGCGCTAGAAGAATGCTTCTACTAAAAGAACATCTAAATCTTCGTCTTTAGTTGCTTGCTGATGAATGCAATTGAACCCAAAGTTCAAGAAAGTGACCTTCGCCGGCCCCCAACACCATCTTGCTTGCTGCTCACGATGTGAGACAACTCATGCACCCGGATGAAACTGTGAACTGCGACGCGCACCCTTTTGCTCGTTTATCATCAGGAATCGCCCACGCTTCTCTCTCGAAGAGGTTGATAGCCTTTGGCTAGTAGCCCCTATGCGACGAACTCTCACTGCTCTGCTTCAAGCCGCTACCGCACTGAAACAGAGGAGCGGAGGCGGGTCCGGACACGACGAGCGACGCGCTCGACGCAGACGACGTCGGCGACGTCCCGATGCTCCAGGACCCCAGGAACCGTCCGTTCCCGTCGCCGCCCATGAGCCGGCCCATCACGTTGCTCGGCTCCGGCTCCGCGAGGATCTTGGAGTAGTCCAGGTAGTCCATGACGTCGCCGTCCTGCGACTCGAGCAGCGCAGCCGGCTTCGAAGACGCCGCCGCCGCGGCCGTCGCGGCGTCCCTGGCGCGGCGCGCGGTGGCGGCCGCGGCGTCCTCGGGGAAGTTGAGCTTGGCGCGGCTCCCGCGGAAGCGGAGCGCGGCGGCGTCGTACGCGCGCGCCGCGTCCTCGGCGGTGGCGAACGTGCCAAGCCACACCCGCGCCGCCTTCTGCGGGTCACGGATCTCAGCCGCCCATTTACCCCACGGCCGCCGCCTCACACCGCGATACTTCCGCGGCGGCGGCGCCTCCGTTCCTCGGGACGACGTGGACGCGCCGAGCTGCTGGACGCCCGGGCGGCACGGCATGAGCAGCGGTGGCGCGGGCGCCGGCGGGCCGCGGCCGCTGGCGATGACGTGCGCGAGGGCGGACACGATCGCCGCGGTCTCGGCCTGCTCCGAGAGCGCCCCTGCCGCCGGCAACGTCGTCGGCGGCGTCAGCATTGCTCCGTAGGTTCGCACGGGTTCAGACACACACATCAGCTTTTGCAGGGGAAGCATGCCGGGTGCAATTTATACGCCCCCTTCCTTAAAACCTCGACGCGATCAACCAAGGCACGGCGGAGGAAGAAGCAAACTCGGATTAAGCCAGCAATCACTTACTATATTAGTCTAAACACGCATTAAAACGGTGCAGCGGAAGCAAATCGGGCTTCATCATGAGAGTGTAATAAATAAAGGGAGCGTCAAGCGAAGCGAAACCGACCTAGCCATGCACTGCTCTGCTTAACGGCTAAGGATGCAGACCTCCAGAGGCTTGGGCGCTTGGCCTCTTCTTCCCGCTCGCTCCGCGAGAAAAACTTTAACTGAGCTTTTTCTTTGGAACCGCGCGTTCATGGCGGCCTTGGACGCTTGCTCTTTTTGCGGTTGGAGAAGGCCAACGGATATTATGACTCGAGTTTGACCCCCTCTACTACAAGTCAGAAGGTGACGAAGGGCAGATAAAAGAAAAGTGACGGGGGAAAGGTAGAACTAGTACGTCAGCAAGCTCACAACATTTTTTTCCTTTTTCATTTTTGGCACCTTCTAGTGGGCCGGACCCACTTGCAGCGAGTATGTTCTAGACTCATCATCGTAGCAATCAAAACAAAGATTTTTCTCTTTGCGGGGGAAGGTCTATTTATAACCACCACTTCAAATTTTGGTATGTATATATGAAGTATATTTTATAATGAAAAAATAGGAAGATTATAACAAGTGGGCTATACGATTGTTCCTAACAATGATTGAACAACCACTTTATTTATTTTTTTATTTTTTCCCTGCAAAAAAAAGAAAGCCAACACTATTCAGCCTGACTGTTGTACATTTAGATTAGCAAGTTTGATAAACTTGAAAACTATTTTTTTCAAAAATGATCCAGACTATATTAAAGATGAGCAATGATACAAAGAACCCCATGGAATAAGGAAATTACAACCGGGTCCCTAGGGATCCAACCCACACCACCATCATAAGCTTAAAACTAATTCTTGACAACAGAGTTTACCATCTCCTTTTGAAATACACCCTCATATATTAATAACTTAAAACATGCTTACAATCATTCATTACAACATATGCCACGCAAGGCGGAACAATATAATAAAGAAACCGTCCGACCTATTGCTAAAACTAAACTTGGCAATCTCATAAGCCGCCGTGTTTGCCTGGCGATTGATCTTGAAGATCTTAAAATTATTTGTAAGCTTCACAAACCATAATGCTCAGTGCTTCCCTCTTAAGATCAACAAAAGGGGACCTATCAAGAAAATCATTTGCAAGAAGAGAGACCACAAAAGAGCTATCACATTCTACAATAATGGGTTTATTGAGATCTGCGTCGAGTTTACCATTTTTTTACGAAACATTGGCCGTCCACTCAGCAAACCATTTATGATTGTGTACAAGCTTTCTTTTCTAAGAATTCATTTTTTTATGTGCAACGACCTCCCTAATTAGGGGTGGTTTTTAGTAAAATGTTAATGCAGGGATGGTGTGCAGTGTAAAAACATACTCTATGTGGCTTAAAATGTAGCCACCCGAGGCTTCCCTGGTTCCTTAACATTACTTCTATGGTGTGGACGTTCTCTAGGACTATTCTGTGAGAGCTTGACCCACCAGCCATACCACACGGCAAAAATGATTTGGTTGACACTTGTTGTAGAGTGTCTTGTTTGCTTCACGTTGTTTTGTGTTGCGCCTGTTTTCTTAGCCCATTCTATCAGGGTCAAATGTAGAATGATCCATCGGTGGTACCACATGATAAAATGCTTTGGTTGGCACTGACTGTCAGATTTTTCTGGCCGTGTTGGTCCATGTTTTTGCTATTCACATCGTGGGCGGCACCACGGGCCAACCCAATATTTGTGGTTCTAGGGGATTAGAGATCGTGAAGCAATCGCCTTCACATGTCAACACATTTACAATCAATAGACATCCATAATACTCCCCAAAAACAATTGCTCCATACGCCTCCCCAAAAACAGAAACACATATTTACCATGCATGCTTTAGACACGTGCATGAAATCAATAACAAAGGACGACTATCAAGAACCCCATTGCGCCAACCAAAAAGGAAATGGTATATCCTTGAAAAAATATCAAATGTTATCAAAAATATCAGCGTGCGACACCTTCTAGTTTGTTGATTCATGTGATCCACGGAGATTTAAACTTGTTGGTCGAAATTTTTAGTAATATTTAGAAGCTATTTTGATCTATAAGGCAAGACATATGAAGTATTATTCCAAATATACTTAAGGACTTCCACATCAATAGTTTTTACGCATAATCTGTTATCACACTGGATGCTCTAATTGTACAAGACGTTGCAAACTCATTACCTGACAAAGTGTGGATATTTTACCTCGAAGCATCGCATGTTAAAAATTCTCAAAACATCTAAAATATTAGATAGACATGGGTTGATATGACACCTCACCAGGGTAAACAAGAAAAAATATTCACCAGAATGGAAAATGGACAGGGAAAGCAAATGTTTTCATTCTAGCATGTGACTTAATCAAGGGCAGAACTACCTGCACTGCAGGGGCTGTGACCGAAACCCAGGCCTCGATTGAAAACATGAAGAAATTTTTTTGGGGATTCGTTAGATTAGAAATATATAGCCTTGGCCCCCTAAACATCCATATTTTGTGTTTGCCCGTCTTGTTTAGCTCCGCCATTGTCTTGCCCCCCCCCCCTCTCTCGCACCCACTAACATATACGCATTCCATTCAAAAATTTAAGATGTTTTGGGTATTTCTGGCAGATCCCTCGGTAGGGTATCCTGACTAGGCAGTTAGGCTGGATGATAACATGGGTAAACCACTCCTACTCATGTATATTGCCATTGGGGTGTGTACAAAGTACATGTGAATACCAAGGGATTGTGTTGTGTTCTATCGACGAGACCGGTCCCTGCTTATATAACGTACCAAGGTCCTAGGGTTACAGATCCTAGTAGGCTATACTAGTGTAGGTAGAGTCCTCCATGACTCTGGTATCTTCAGCTTGTACTACAAATCCTTTGGAGTCTTCGTATAACGTGTCATGGGCCACCCAACATTGCCCAGGATGGAACCGACCTAGGGGTCCTTAGCCCGGCCCACCAGGCTAGGAATCGACATGGTGAGAGACCCCTGGGTCGATAAACCGACAGTAATCCCCTGAACCAGTCTTCAAGCTTGGTTGCTCCTTGGCAATCTCCGATTTGCACGTTGTCTTTGGTCGCCAAGATTGAAACTAGTTCAACAATGCTTCCCCAACAACGTCCACATGCAGCCGGCCTCCAACTGTCGGGCTGCCCCCGAACTGGTGAAATTCACATCGACAAGTTGTCGAAGGAGATAGCCGACCCACACTTGAAACATGCTTCTCGCGCATCCAGTTCTTCACGGGCCAAATTCCTGCATCATACATTCAAAGGTTAACCTGCCCAGTCATGATAGACCAGACCGGTCTTATCAAATGGTCCCACTAGACCACGTGTCAGGCGTGACCCGACAGTCAATGTGACGTTCGAGAGTGATCTAAGGGCCCACCCATGCCATGTCCCTTCGATAGTGGATGTGTGCCCCAATTCTCACATAGGGTTAATAAAGGCCCCTCGATCCCTCGCGCACAATTAACTTGTCTTGGGGATACGTGGGGATTTGCTGCCATGTGGCAAAGATAGCCTGCCACCTTTTCGCACCCCCTCCCCTATGTAACATACCGAGGTTCGGATTAGGCTGGATGGTAACTAATATGTCTTCAACATATCTACTTTTCCAAACACTTTTGCTCTTGTTTTGGACTCTAATTTGCATGATTTGAATGAAACTAATCCGGGCTAACGTTGTTTTCAGCAAAACTCCCTTGATGTTGTTTTTTGTGTAGAAATAAAAAGTTCTCACAATCGAATGAAATTTAACGAGAGTTGTTTTGGAATATATAAAAAATTCTGGCGCAAAGAACTACTAGAGGGGGGCCACCACAAGGCCACAAGCTCAGGGGACACCCTCCCTAGGGTTCTCCCTGTAAGTTGTTATAGCAAGCACATATGACTATATACGGAATATACATGCCTACATATGATTGATGAATTGGAACTATTGTGTATCGCTCTAGGTTGTGACCATTAAATGTCATCCAAATATCCATCACTACTCCATGCCTGCGCTTTGCTCATATTGTCTTTGTTTGAATCACTATTACTGCTACTCTTGCTACTGTCACTGTTACTACTAATATCAAAACTATCATATTGTTGTGCTACTAATATTTTGCTGCAAGGAAATAACTTCTTAGGTGTGGTTGAGTTGACAACTCAACTGCTAAGGCTTATAATATTTCTTTGGCTCCCCTTGTGTCGAATCAATAAATTGGGTGAAATACTACCCGGGAAGACTGTTGCGGCCCCCTATACTATGGGTCATCAGTAACAGGAGGCGATTTTTTACCCAGGTTTAGGCCCTCATGATCGGGGTAATACCCTACTCCTGCTCGTGTATATTGTGGTTGGTATGTGTACAAAGTACATGTGAATACCAAGGGATATTGTGTAGTAGTCTATCGACGAGTCTGACCCCTGGCTTATAGTATAACATACTAGGGATTCTAGGGTTACAGATCCTAGTCGGCTATGTCAGTGGAGGTAGTCTCCTCTACGACTCTCATATCTTTGGTTTGTACTGCAAGTTCTACGGAGTCTTCTTATAATGCGTCATGAGTTGTCCAACATGGCCCATGACGGAACCGACCTAGGGGTCTTCAATACGACCCACACCAGGAGGGAACTTGCGTAATGAGAGACCCCTGGGATGGGACACCATCAAATATGAAATACATACAGACTGGAATGAGTGAGAAAACACACTAAAACATGTTTATATACATACGATTTACAAAAAATTTAGAACATGTTTTATTTGTGGACGGAGGGAGTACATGCCAAGATATAAACAACTTGCCATGAGATCACAATCTTCATCAAGCCCCACTAACACGCTAATTCTCATAGCATATAGCATTTATCAATGTCAATCCCATCAAGATGACAATCGAGCAAGCAGCAGGGTTGTCACACCAAAGCAAGGGTAATGGGCATGGGCTTGAGTTTGTGGCAAGGTGCTGATATGACAATGTTGGTGGAAATGGAAGGTGCACCCCAAAAAAGTTGAAAGATCATTTAGGTTTGAGACCGAGTTAGACGTTTCTTTTACTGGAACCACCCACCCAAGTTTAATTCATAGGCTTTGCATGGATGCTCGCATTTTCTTGAATCTATTCTAGGCTTTCAGCCGATGTTCCAATTGACTACAAAGTGTCTGTGTGACTTCATCAATCCCAAAATTTGCAAATCCATTTTTTCGAGGTCCTCACAGTGATTGAATGTACCCATATGCATTCATAAGAGCAGATGCAGATGTGTCTGTGATGCCTATGCGTTTGTAATGTGTCTTATTTTGTTTGGCATGATGACTTCATTCTTATCCGTATCTTTACTTATGTGGTAGGCTCTCGAACTTTGTGTGTGTTTCCCCGCAAAAAAAAACTTTGTGCGTGTTTGAATTGACTTCTTCACGTCAGGTTGCACACGCTATGATAGTCCTTTGAAAAGTGAGATTGTATCGAAGATCACCTCAAAATACATCTTTAGTTCTTCTTCCCCTATCACTTGGTAACTAGGGCAAACTCCTCCCTTCAAATTTTGTCAATGAACTTGTGGATTTGTCTTCTTTCTGCCTGCTGCTTGGCGACCGATGACAGTGAGAGGAATCCCGGTGCCTCCGCTCTGGTTAGTACTTTAACTTAAGTTTTTTAGTCCTCGCAGGAGTGACGCTTGTTTTTTGAGATTGTCTTCTGGGCTATGATCCTCCTCAAATTCGTCCATCTAAACATAGTCTACGGAGCTCCGTCGTAGGTTTCTGACGTCTTCTTGGACGGTGAGGTTAGGGTTTCTTGTCGTGTGGCTAGATTTGATGTCATGTGCTTCAAATCTATTTAAGGATTCAACGACGATGGCTGGGGATCCAAGACGCTGACCCTTAGAGACACGTGCATGAAGATTTCCTGACTGTCATCGATAGTGTCAAAGCAGCTCCGATAGAAGAGCGGCGATAGTGTCACATCCATGGATCGTTCCTTTTCTTTGCGGGAGATGATTTGTTTTACTCACGTAGCCGAGCTACACTCAAAATTGCAAAGTTCGACAACACCATCCGAACCAGAACTAAACCAAATGGCGGTACGTCTACTAGTTCTACCATAGCAAGATAAAGAGTGACTAATAAGATTATGGTTTTGTCGAGTAATACAAGTATTTTGAAATGCCATGAGAGTGATCTAATCTCATGCACCATAAAACTGAAGTAGGACTTGTACATGCCTTCTTTCTTCACCAGAATAACTGCTTCTAGACAGTCAGACCCAACCTGAATGGAGAGATTACTCCATTGCAACGCCAGCCACAAACCTTCTTTGATAGATGAGAGCTCCGCTTCTAAAGCATCCGCAAAATGATGGAGACATCTGCGTGAAGAAAATATTGTATCTCACATGTGTTGTTCTGGGCAGCGATAGTTATCATTCGATGGTCCCAAAATTTCGATATAATTTGTATTATGTCACAAGTGATTTGTATTTTCGATGAACTTAATGGATATAGATCTTTTCTAAAAAAGAACTAAGAGCATCTACAGTTGGACGTCTCAAACCTACCTCATACCACGGGCAGACCGCTCGGTCACTGTTTGGTTGCAAACTTTTAACTCAGATGAGCGCCTCAAACGGCCCTCAAATGCCCAGGCTGACCGGCACCCCTCATATCCAGGCAAAATATGAGGCGGGTATGGGGGCACTCGGGCACGTCCGCCACGTCGGACCCAGCCCACCCGACCCACATATATTCTTCCCCATCCGCTTGCCAGACCAAACCCTAGTCACTTCACTCCACACCCCTCCGCCACCCAAACTCGTCTCCAGCGCCTTCCGGCCATCTCCGGCATGGCGGGCAGCGAATCCGAGTCCTTCACCTCCAGATCCATCGACCCCGAGGAGGAGATGGCCGTCCGGCTTGCGCTCCGCCGTGCCTGGGAGGAGGCCCGTGCACGGCAGCGCTCGGACTCCTTCCGTTCGGAATCCATTGCGTCCGCCCAAATGGCGCACGGATCCGACGCTAGGGCAGTCGTCGATGCCTCACCGGAGGCGGTGCGGTCCGTCTGGCGTCCGAACGCGGTGGCGGACGTGCAACCCCTCCGTTGGCGCGCCGAGCATCGGGACGTACCATGGGCCTCGTCCGACAAGGACATGGCACGGCGTGCCCGCCGTGCGAGGCAGCGGGCGCGGGAGGCGGCGACAGCCATCGCCACGGTGGACGTCGGCGAGGCGGAGTCGCATTCTCTAGCGCCCCGTATGGTGCAGCAGTGGCGCCCGCATCGCGTTGTACGTCGGCCGCTCATCCCAGGATGGATCCATCATCTATCTGACGTCCACCGGCACCCAACAGGGTCCGGGCTCCGACGAGGAAGAGTATGGCACGGGAGACGGCAGCGCATTGAGTCATGTGAGCCGGCTCGTGTCCCATGCCTTATTCTATCTTGCCGCTACCGGACCAACACTCTGGGCAGCGCAACCGGCCGCTAGACATGGCCACGGCGACCGGACGAGCTTCACTTAAATATCGCTGCGTTGCATGTTATAATATGGATTTGAGGTATCCAGATGCAAAATGCAATTTTTAATGCGTGACCAGTCACTGTCCGCGAACGCGCCCGACATGTCCGCGGGCGTTTAAGGGATCAGATTTGTCAAGTCCGATTGTAGATGCTTTGACATTGTTAGAGTTGTGTCGAATATTATTGTACAAGGTAGGTTACAGTTGGACTCTGAGTAGTATTGTGTTTACATAGGATATGGAGCCGTGTCCTAGTAGGACACTTGTATCCTAGGCCTCTCGTATATAGCGGGGATAGACACACGATGTAACCTATGCCAACATAATAGCACAGACGCGCAAGGGGGACCGGCGGCGTGTGCCGGCGCCCGGGTGCCGGTGTGCGGTATTGTGACGGTGTCATGGGGAGAAGCGCCCGTGATCAAGCCCCGAAATGTAGCCATATCGGTGAACCTCGTTAACAAATTTCGGTGTCGTGCCCGTGTGATTGTTTGGTCTTTGATAGGTCGACGGAGCGTCTCGAATTTATTCTAACAAGTGGTATCATGAGGCAGGTTCGAAGAGGTGGTGAAAGTTGATTTAGAGGATAGGGATGAAGACCGGCGGCTGCGGAGGCACGGCGACGCGCGGCAGCGATCGGAGATCATCGCGTATAAAGCAATCGGAAACAGCAGCGGCGGAATCTTGCAGTAGCCAGGAGTCTTGCAGGATTGGATCGGTAGCGCCGCAGGCTGGCAGCTGGCGGCGCGCGCGGCACACATGCATGGAATCTCGGCGAGGTCGGAAGCGTGCGGCAGTGGCATATGAAGGCGCGTGCGGCTGGTGGTCATGTCCTGGTGGCGATGCAACATCGGATGCGGCGGCGGTGCAACGTGCGTGCGGCAGGAGTCCATCGGGGATTCGGGGCGAGCAAGCAGCCGGTGTGGGATCTTCGGCGAAGACTCAAATCAGGCGGCGGCGGCGTACGCGGAACAACGTATGGAGGTCGTAGCAGCACGAGGCGAGGGATGACGTGGCCCAAGGTGCACGAGGCAGGCGGCCCAATGGCTCTGCGTGGCTGGCTGGGCCTGCTGGGGCGAGGCGTGCAAGGTGTGGCTGTACACGAGATTTGTTGAGAAAGAAAAAAAGGAACAATCTGCCCATTGGATTGGCGTGGCATAGACAACAATGGGACAAAGGAAAATAGCATTGGGAGTTGTGGATGCACGCACATGGTGCAGCCACAGGAGCTACCACGGAAGCATTTTTAGTTTGAGGCATTGCTAATTGCACACGGGATTGTATCAGTTGGCAGGTTGACGATGTGCGTATAAGTCCTGGAGGAGTCTGGAGCATGCCGTGGCAGGATCATGCATACACAGGGCGTCAAGCAATGCACGGATTTGCGAGCGGACACGACGCAGAGTGGAGCATGGTTGCAGTCGGATAATCTCGGCTGGGTTGGACTGGACTGTCTGATGGATTGACGGGGATGTCAGTTAAAGCAGAAGACGGCGGTGATTTCAACGACGACGATATAGGAGCGTGATGCTGATGGTGGCCGACTTCTCGGGCGTGGAAACACGTGGTGCAGGCTTGAGGGCTTGTACGGCTTCGACAGACTATTGCGCAGGGTTGATTCAAGATGATGCACATGAGAGTTTGGAGTCGACAGGGCGCGGGAGGGTGGCACGTCCAACCACCATGGAGTCATGTTGAAGGTGGAGCTGGAGTCTGGCGGATGACTACACTCTATGCTGATGGAGGGGCTACGGTGTAAGTTAACGGAGAGTCGAAGCCTATTTCAGCGGGATAGCGAGAGACACGTGGTTTCAGACTGGGTACCAGTGGTCTGATGGAGATGTGATACTCGGCATCGGTCGGTGATGATCGGTGGTTCTCTGTAGTGGGGGTTGAGTGGTGTGGGTTCACGGCCTTGGAAGACTCAACCAGGACAGCAGAGGCTCGACGCGGTGATAGCGGCGAGGCGTGCGGTAAGCACGGGACACAGCGACAGGCCAAGGCACTGGTGGTCAGACATATGGTCAGATAAATTGTGCAGAGGGTGCTGAAGCAGCGTTGACGAGTACCAGATTGAAATTGGTGACTGGGTCTATCGGTGCCGGTTGATGGACAAGAGTTGACCATGAAGAATCTGAGAAAGTGGTGGAGAGTCTGAAATTGTCAAAAGTTGAGATAGTACATGGCCGTATATTCTGTGATGTTCAGTGCACATGTCAAAGTGCGGATGACAAGTACAGAAGGAGGCGGAGTGCTATAGCTGTGGGACATGTCAGAGACTATCCGGAAAAAAGGGTGAGACAACTACGAATTTGACTCAGGGTGACTTGGGGTGACGGTGAAATTCCTTCATGTTTCAGACAGACAGTCAAGGAGAGCGATGACGTTGAGTTCGGATAACTCTTATATGTGGCATCCAATATGTGAGTTGTTCACTTTCACGCAGACAGTGATCGGTGTGTGATGACGTTGAAGGGATTCTCCGGTAGTTGGGAGCACAAAATAGAGTAATGAGGAACTTAATTTTGCTTGAGGGTTGACTATGAAGAAGACGAGAAGGGACTACAGTTGCAGGTGGAGTCACATGGAGTCTAGGAGTAGCAGCGATGCTCATGGCGTATCTCAAATCCAATGTATATGGAAGTTCGATGCATGGATAAATCCAAAGTGGTGAAGAACATTCGCCAAGATGGAGTTTGTTAGAGTTGTGTTGAATATTATTGTACAAGGTAAGTTACAGTTGGACCCTGAGTAGTATTGTGTTTACATAGGATATGGGGTCGTGTCCTAATAAGACACTTGTATCCTAGTCCTCTCATATATAGCGGGGATAGACATTCGATGTAACCTATGCCAACATAATAGCACAGGCGCGCAAGGGGGAGCCGGCGGCGTGTGCCGGCGCTCGGGTGGCCGGTGTGCGGTATTGTGACGGTGTCATAGGAAAAAGCGCCTGTAGTCATCCTTGAAAATGTAGTCATATCAATGAACCTCGTTAACAAATCTTGATGTCGTGCCCGTGTGATTGCTTGGTTTTTTATAGATCGACGGAGCGTTTCGAATTTATTCTAACATCGGAGTGTCTCGGGTGGTAGAGTCGCCGGCGGCGGCGCAACAGTCGGCATACGAGGAGGGTGCACCGAGCTGCTACGCTAGCGTGCGCGCGTACATTTTTCCTCTTTTCAGACATTTTGGAGCCTAGCGGCTAGCGCGCAGCTCAGTCGTATGTTTCGGATGCGAAACCGTGGATTCTTGTGCGACGCGTCCGCACACGGTTGGTTCGCGTTGTCGTTCATGGTCAGGGCGAGGGCAGCAGCGCGTGTATGTGGACACGATTCGCGACTGCATGCGTCCGTCCGTACACCTCGTACGGAAGGACCAGCGGCGGGCCCGGTCCATTTCTTAGCTGCGGTGTTCAAACTTCGAAGCCAAGGCTTCGTCGTAGAAGGATGACCGAGTTGCATTTTTTTTAGGGATTGTCTGCCTTGATCCTTGGTAGTCACGACATGGTTCTATAGTAGTCAGACGTCGCACGTTACGCAGATCCTTATCCATCGGATACTCATGAGCACATCGTACCATAAGAAAACAAAACAAAACGATAGAACTGACGGGGATAATCGATGGCCAGAGAAAAGAAGAACTGGTACGGCGAGGGCGAGGGCGCGTGCTACCTGGTTGTTCGTGACGTCCTTCACTGCCGAGGCAAACTTTGGACATGCCCAATTGCTCATACGTTCAGATTCATTTGTCCGTTCCTGCAGGAAAAAAAACTCATGTTCAAATACATCAGCTTAAGCGACAAGTAATATGGATTAGAGAGAGTACTACTCATTTGCTCGTTTCGGGTACATCCTGTTTGCCGACAGTAGTAAACTGAACATGATTATTTCCCGTGAAAAATTCCAAACATGATTAAACAAAAACTTGGAAGCAAGAGTTTGTTCTCTAAGCAAACACAACCTTAGCCAAGCCTGATCATTTTGTTGTTATTAGTCTTATGTGAAATTGCCATATTAAAGGTTGTTTGGTTTTTAGGCACACTCTAGTCACACTTTACAACACCTCGAGTTAGGCAAATTTTGATCAAATTAGGTGGATGTTCGGTTTTAGTCACACCTAAGACAAGTTTTTTTTATGAGAAATGAGCCCCACATGACATACACAAAAAAGTGTATCAAGATTTCCTAAGTAAGCCAAGTGTGGCTAACAAGTTGAACACATAAGTTAAGACAAATGTGACATAAAAAATAGTGTGGCAAACTGTGACAAAGTTAGTTATGAACCAAATAGGCCCTAAATCTAGAGCGGGGATATCACATATATTCTACTCCCTCTATTTCTAAATATAAATCACTTTAGAGATTCCAATGTGGAGTACATACGAAGCAAAATGATTGAATGTACACTCTGATGTGTTTATATACATCTGCATGTAGTTTTTATTGGAATCTCCAAAGAGACTTACATTTTGGAACGGAGGAAGTAGAAATTTGCAACGCGTGAGTCATGGATACGTTGAATCATTAACATACAAGTTTAATTGAAAGATTTGCGTCCATTCTTAATGTTGTAGAACTTCATGTTTCTTTGAAGTTTAAGATTTTCACATTGCAATGGAATCACGAATGTACAACATGAATCTTTGCAAGGATAGATATCATTTTGATGAAACACAATCTGACTTATTTCCCTATTCAAAAAATAATAGGAAAAAATTCTCATGAAGTTGAAAAGAACCGAGTATATCGTACAAATAAGACCAACACATGTTCTTTTTGTAGGTAAATTGTGTGCATGTTTCCTTTAGATTTGTGCCTCTTTTATATGAATTTTTTTGGCATAGCTATATAAATGAATGGGGAGTTTTGGTGACTGAATTGCATGGAGGTCTTAATCTCGTCCAACCATTCTGTCGTTGTGATATGCGTGCCTACTTTTTCCATTAATATACTATGGATGTTGAGTGGAATTACACTTGTGCTATCTCTTTGGTGTTCTTGGGTTCTACATCATGGTGTGCGAAGATTGTAGGTACAACATAAGCGGGACCTTACTTGACTGTGTCCCTACAGATTAAGTTTGAGGCAGGGCTTGGATTGTGCTTGATGGCACATGTATGATGTATCAAGGGTCTTGAATCTGTTGCTATGCTCTTGGTTATTTTGCTTGTTACAAATGATCTGTTGATGTGGCTCCGAGAGTAGCCAACATCATCAACCTAGAATGCCTATTTTTTCATGGATCCCATAACTATGAGTGGTTTGTGTCGTAATCAAAGTGACACACCCCTGGGTGTGGTACTGTCACCAAGAGTTACTGAGTTAGGTATGCAAGGTCTAGCTTGTCTAGAATAAAAACCTGGAATGAATAAATTGCAATGTATTAGTAGAGAAAGTGCATTGCAAAGCATCACCATGATGAGTGAGGCATGATTGCACATTTAAAGATTTTTTTTGCCATTCTACATGTAGGAAGAGGTGGCAGTTGACTAGTTGTACGGTTGAGTTCTGTGTCTGCAGATAATACTTCAGCTAGTAGACCGTGGCGATGAGGTGCTAAATGACAAGCTCACGCCAATTAAATTGATTGATCTCTAAAGTTTTCTCAGTGCTTCCTACTAGTCAACACTATGTAATCATTTTTTAGCAAGATGCAACCAAGTTCCCAACAACAAAAATCACAACAGTAATCTTGAACCTGTCGATCTCGATGTTTGGTGACTCCTCATACACATCTTTCAATCTATGTGTGCCCTTGTCGCTCATCTCTTCTGCAAATTTCTTGAACTCTGCACATGACACTAAAAGATCATACGGATATGAAGATATCTTCTTCCCTTCGCACGAGAGCCCAAATACATTGTTGACATCCTGTGTTGAAGACTTGATGGCCCGATCGCCATATAAACTGATTTCGATGTTGTATAGGTTAACCCTTTCCATGATGCACGACTGAATTTTAGGTTCAGTTTTGGGAGAGTTCTGATAACCATCACACCTCCAAAGCCAATGTCTCTCATCAGCCTCTTCTTGAAAGCAATGAATTGTGGGAAGATGTTGCACAGTTTGGGGTGTGAGCGTCTGTTTTCTGTTTTGAACTGAGGAGGAAGAAGTCATGGCTACGGTGTTGTTCCTACGTCCTATGTCGCGCATGAATGAGGGGTATAAATAGTGATGTTGCGAGCGGTCGGGACAGAAGTCCCAAACGTTCGGTCAATGGTATATCCCACAACTATCCACCAAAAACATCTAGTGATCTCGAACAGGCACACGAAACCAGAATACAACCCATGTCCGTATATCTTGCCGTGCATGATGAACATAACT